>NC_071328.1:2261283-2567823 GCF_010183535.1 Caenorhabditis remanei | reverse complement strand
AAATTTATGCGCTTGCGCGTTTCAGCGCGCAAATTTTTTTTTGAAAATCCTTGTCGAAACTTTATTTTTTCGACAGTATTGAAAAATTCCCAACAAATAAATTGTCCTCGTGAAGTACACACGCGGAGTTTTCTAGGCCAACTCATGTCGGAAAAACCGTTGACTTTTTTTCGAAACGTGTCGGAATGACACGATATTCGAAAACCGAAAAAATTTTTTTTCGGTTTTTGAAATGAAATGAAAGTCATGTCATGCCGGTTTTTTCGGAAATAATTTGCAACTTTTCCGGTTTTCGTGATTTTTTTTCGAAAGTTTTGGCATCAAAAATTTAGGTTTTCATCGAAAATTTCGAAAAAAAAAAACACTGTTTTCGAAACGTCACTCTATTAATATGTGAAACTGTTCTTTTCTTTCGTTCTTCTAACAACGATGTGAGTTGTCTGTGCCCACGATAATTCAAAGTGAACCTATGCAAATGCGCTCTTTTCAGAAAAATCGCTCAGGTA
Organism: Caenorhabditis remanei; assembly: GCF_010183535.1. Classification (NCBI taxonomy): domain Eukaryota; kingdom Metazoa; phylum Nematoda; class Chromadorea; order Rhabditida; family Rhabditidae; genus Caenorhabditis; species Caenorhabditis remanei. The sequence continues at coordinate 2,567,317 of NC_071328.1, read as the reverse complement.
AATCGATATTAATCTAATTAGGTTTGGCCACAGTTAGGTTAGGTTATAGCTTGCCCTTATTAGATTAGTGCACAGCCTAATTAGATTAGTGCGTAACCTAGCCAAGTTAATGCTAAATCTAATCTTCCCAATTATTTTCTGGTTGTAAAAAAAACGTTGCGTTTAAAAACAACGATAATTTATTGAAAAAAAGAAAATAACACGATTAACAGAAAATGGGAAAAGAAAAATTAAATATCTTAACAAGGAAACTAGTCCTGATGGTGTCTCTTTCTCGGTCCATTTTTCGCAATACTTCTCGCGTGATGACTGAAAATTGTTGAATTTAAATGTGGAAATTGAAGGTACACGTAGAGACCATGATAAAGTCTACTTCATTTCCCATCTTCTCTTCTGCCACATCCTTGTCATTTTCATCTAGCATTTCTTCTTCTTTTTTCTTCTTTTTCCCGATTCTATCAAAAATTTGTCTCGCCGTCGTTCGTACTCTTTTGATTGATAGTCGGCTTTCCATTGTGCCTTCTGTAGATTAACTGAAAATTGAAAAAGAAAATAAAAACAATAATAAAGTACGAAAGGTTTCAGAAAACTAATAAATACAAAGTTGTAAAAAACATAAAAATCTATATCCACATAAAATACAAAAAACCGAGAAAAAAAATAATGAGAAAAAAATGCCCCATCAGCTAGCGCGCTCGCAGTTTGCGTCACGGAATTGCACTAATCTAATTAGATTAGGATTAGATTACGGCCAAACCTAATTAGATTAATTTCGATTTACCTGAGCGCTTACCTGAATTTTATTGTTCTAACTGAAAAACTTAGACAAGAAATAGTTTTAAGGAGAAATATAATCGAGAAAGGCCAATTTTTTGGAAAAACAAAAAATATTAAAAAATTGAAATTTAGGCGTCAAATAATATTACCAAAATGTAGTCTCAACAAAGCGCGTTTGCATAGGTTATGATTGAATTACCGTGTGTGCCCCTCATCATAATCGGCATAAGTTCATAACCCGTCCTAAATTGTCTGTTCTGATCACACAATGAGCCTCTCAACGTCCTCTTTCCATCGAATACAAACAGCTGCCCTATCTGACCACTCTCTCTCTCTTTTCTCCTCATCTTCCTTGGATACCTCTTCTCTCCTCTCATCGCCACACAAAAATCGATGTCTTCGGATTTCCCTTTATTCCGACTCCCATCGATAGTACTAAATCATGGGCTTAAATTGATGGCTCCATTCGAAATGTAAGTTTTATTTAAATATAAATACATTTCAATTGTCACTTTCAGATTATGTCTGTCACTATGCAGTAAACGGTGTAAAACAGTCTGTCAGTCACTTCGAAACCAACTGAAATGTAAGGAGAAAGCAGTGAAATTTCAATTGAAATTTTCGAAAAAGAGAGAAATAAGATTGGAATTCAATTATTATCCCAGTACTCGATGGATTTTCGAATTGGATTATTCTGTCTCTACAACTCCCACTATTCAAAGAAAAAGTTCGGACAAACATGAGTTCTTGGAAGCAAAATTCGCCGTTCGTATACCCAATTGGAATCCAACCGAAACTGATCACAACACTGCGGAGGAAAAGCGTCTGAAATTTTACGTACCAATGGAATATGGATGTTTCGGATTCCGCACATTCGTCAATCATCTATCCTACATTTTCAATATAACATTGACAGATCTGGAACTTCACTTCCAAGACTTTACACGAGATGAAAACGCAATAATAATTGATTTATATTGTAGGAATTGGAGAAACACTAATTATGTGAAAGCATTGATACTGGTTGGAGATTCAGAGAACACTCCAGATGATGATGAAGTAGTGTATCACATTGTGAATCGACAAGAGGCTAAAAGCGAATTGACACTCGACATACAGGGTTTTACATTCGATATCAGTAGATGCCGATACAGTCCAAACCAATTAGTCATTCGGAATCCTAATTGGGTCGGTTGTACGGACATTGAAAATTTCAATTCATTTTCTGTACTCATTTTTTCTGCACACTCAATAATGTGGTTGCTTAATATGGCATATTTGATTGAAATGTGGTGTTTCGGATGGACGCCGAAATGGACAGTAATGATGATTGAGTTTCTATCCTTAGATATAGACGATTGCATAAACGGACTTAGAGAAAGGTAAAGAGATAGAAATTTCTTTCAGAAATATTAAACATTGAGTTTCTTCAGAATCTCGGCTGGAGTAGTCAAAATCAGATCTGAAGAAACAATTGAGGGCCCAGATGGTCTTTCACATAGAATAAAGTATTCTTTTCGTCGTGGAGATGGAACAATTGGAGAGTTTCTAGTGGAAAACAATAAATATCTATATATCAAAGCCAGAGAGAATACTGATATTTCACTCTCCACATTCATCTCGTTGACCAAATCAATGATGTGAGCAATATTATCTGAACTGAAGATCAAGACTTCATGCTCTTATAATTTGTTTAAAGGCGTATTGTGGTCTGTTGTGATGTTTTTATATCATAATGTATGAGTTTTGGCTAGTTCATTTTCATACTTCAAGAACTTTTAAATTCGGTCCACAACCCGCTTAGAGCGAGCGCCGGAAAGTTTGGCCATTGAGAAGGCCGAAGAAAATTGGTGGCCGTGGCCTAGAAATCCGACTTCGAAAAAGTAGATTTTTTGAATTTTGACGGTATTTTCGATTATTTTTGTTGTATTTCTTCAATAATTTCGATAGAATAAGGCAAATATTAATAGAAAAACACTAAAAACTATCGAAAATAACGCCACAAATAGCAGAATACTGAAAAACTAACGGAAAGTTTGGTCAGCGAGAATGTTCTAGAAAGTTCACCTCGGCAAAGTAGTTTTTTCAGTGTGCTGATGTTTCTGGCGTTATTTTCGATAGTTTTTAGTGTTTTTTCTATCAATATTTGCCGTTTTCTATCGAAATTATTGAAGAAATACAAAAAAAATAATCAAAAATACCGTCAAAATTCAAAAAATCTACTTTTTTGAAGTAGAATTTCTAGGCCACGGCCACCAATTTTCTTCGGCCTTCTCAATGACCAATCTTTCCGGCGCTCGCTTTCAGCGGGTTGTGGACCAAATTTAAAAATTCTTGAAGTAAGAAAATGAACTCGCCGAAACTCATACATTATAATATGAAAATATCACAACAGACCACAATACGCCTTTAAATTCCTAATTTCAACCTTCTGTTCTATTGCATTCATTTATCCGCACGATACTGTATATTCCGCATAATATTCTGTTACCATCTCAATCTGCAACTAAAACTTGACAATAAACACTTTCCATGCCAAAACACTTCACTCAATAAGAATCGACCCCACCCCCAGTGGCCGTTCCAATTGATGTACAGACACATTGCCCCGGTAGTCTCGATTTGGTTCACCATACGCCTATTCTAAACACATAATGAGTCTCCCAGTTCACGTCATCTATCCATCATGCTCAAACACCTGCCATCTGACGTCACCCTTCCGATTTCTCCTCATCTACCATACCTCTTCTCTCCTCTCATCGCCACACAAAAATCAATGTCTTCGGAATTCCCTTTATTCAGACTCCCATTGATAGTACTAAATCATGGAGACCGTGAACTAGGGAATGTTCCAGACGTAATTCGGCCTTTCAAGTTGGCTCATCTAGGTATAAGGTACTTCTGCTGATTCCGACTATGTGATCCAATTTTGCTGAACGCTTCACTGAACTGAGATATAAGCATTTTAAGTCATTTCTAGTGCAAAAATGACATTTTTCAATAGGCTGAAAATCAATTTTAGAGTCAATTTTTCTATTTTTTCTGTGTAATACGTGTGAATTGAGGTTGAAAAAGCACATTAGAAAGTTTTTCTAGTGAAAGCAGTTTTTAGGAAAATAATTGTATCACTTTCATTTTTGGCATTTGCACCGTCGCGATAAAACGTTCCTTGAAAACTGCTTTCACTAGAAAAACTTTCTAATGTGCTTTTTCAACCTCAATTCACACGTATTACACAGAAAAAAAAAATAGAAAAATAGAGTCTAAAATTGATTTTCAGCCTATTGAAAAATGTCATTTTTGCACTAGAAATGACTTAAAATGCATATATCTCAGTTCAGTGAAGCGTTCTGCAAAATTGGATCACATATTCGGAATCAGCAGAAGTACCTTATACCTAGATGAGCCAACTTGAAAGGCCAAATTACGTCTGGAACATTCCCTAGTAACTAACAACACAAATTAAAATTATATTAGTTGTACCCTTTCATTTTTGTACCCTAAAATGACGAAAGTTGTACCCTTTGTACCTTAAAATTGTTGTACCCCTAAAATTAAATGCCGACTACAATAGAACTGTTACAGAATAGAACTCTATCACTGGTTTTGGAAATGCTTATTGGGCTTATCTAATATAATTTTATACAGTTTTTTTGTTAACTATTAAATAGACAAAGAGTTTATCTCCGTAAAATAAGTGTTTTTACTCGACTTTTCTCATCGAAAATTGGTTAAAATTCGTCTTAAAAGTCACGGATGCAAACGCGCTCCATTCAAACTAGAGTTCCATTTTGTCGCAGTTCCACTTTGTAACAGTTTTATTTTGTCACAGTTCTATCTTTCCGAGTTCTAAAATCGAGTACCCCCGTCACGGTGTGTGTGCGGCAAATTGCGAAAATGGGAGGAGCAGAGACCCGCCCCTCTGCTTCGCTTGGGCAGCTGAGTCGCTACGCAGCGAATCACCCATTCTCATCACTTGCAAACGATACTCAGTACTCTCGTATTTTATCTCAAATTACATAGAAAAAGCACAAATAAAAGGCAAAGGGGGATGGAAAAATGCAAATCGAACAAAAAAAATACGCCCGAATATAGAAAAGTTATATAAATGTACAAAAAACAGCATTCAATCCTAATTTACTTCGGCTTCTCTCTATACGTGTCGACAGCGTTAATGTCGAATTTGAAGAGTTCCACTTCACACGAATACGCTTTCGGTGTCAACTTGATAACGGTGTGCAGTGGGACCTTCAAATATGGCAAATCGTCGCGATTCTTATTGGTAAAATAGGCGAGAATGCATCGGAGCACCGCTTGATGAGAGATGACGAGCACATTGGATTGTCGCTCGAGCTCCATGATAACCGGCTCCAAACGAGCCACCAAATCCTCATAAGACTCCCCGCTGGGGTACCGATAGTGGTACTTGTCCTTATCCCTCTCAGCGAATTGTTTCGGGTAACGAGACTCGAAATCTTCATACGTCAAACCCTCACATATTCCCGCGTCGATTTCGTCAAGACACTTCCAGAATTCCGTGTGACCCGCCAAATCTTTGAGATGGGCGGCCGTTTGGGCGGCACGAATCTTTTGGGATGACCAGACACGGAAGTCGTCCAAATCCTCGTTCTCAAAGTATTCACGCAGTTTTCCCGCGTATTTCAAACCGTTCGCACTGAGTGGAGAGTCACCGCCGAGGCGACCGATTTGGTTGTATTCACTCTCGCCGTGCTGCAAAAATTGATTGGAATTTTTCTTATTTTGGCGCACTAACGCTTTGGAACTGTAACGTTTCGGAACTCCTTTTAGCCGTAGAGCGCGCTTGCATTTTTCACTCAATTTGAGATTTTAAGCCATATTTTAAATATTTTTCTCATTTTCTATCAAAAAAGCTGGTATTTTTGTTTTTTTTTGATAGAAAATGAGAAAACAATATTTAAAATATGGCTTAAAATCTCAAATTGAGTGAAAAATGCAAGCGCGCTCTACGGCTAAAAGGAGTTCCAAAACGTTACAGTTCCAAAGCGTTAGTGCGCCTTTATTTTGCAAGTCCCGGTTAATTGGCGCCAAAATTCAAAATTTTCAAAATTTTCGATTTTTTTCGCGAAAAAGTCAAATTTTTGACTATTGTTTAGAGAGTATGGGATTATTAGCATCGAAACTATGCAAGTGCGCTCTAATACAAAAATTTTCGTGTACTCCTCGTGGACAAGTCGACCTAAGATTTTGAACAATTTTTTGCCAATTTTCTGCGCTCTTTGTCATTTTTCAAGGTTTTTATCTAGAAAATAATATTATTTTCTGGAAAATACTAAAAACAACATGATTTTCTTTCAAAAAATCATAATTTCGTCAAAAAACCGCAAAAGGCCGTCGTGTACTCCTCGTAGACAAGTCGTTCTCGGATTTTTGAAATTTTAGACAATTTTCAGTGACTTTTCGACAATTTTACACGATTTTCATCTATTCAATGTGAGTTTTCTCTGAAAATCATTCGAAAAACACGATTTCACTCAGAAAATCGATGAAAACCCGACAAATTTCGAGGAAATTACAGTTTTTTTCGGTAAAAAATGAGAAAATTTACGAAAAATCGCTGAAAAACTATGAAACCCTTCAGACACAGAATATGGCCTTGTCCACGAGGAGTACACGACAAACATTCCGTCACTTTTTTCTCGAAATTCGTCGTTTTTTTCGTCGATTTTTTGAGTAAAATCGTGTTTTTCGAATGATTTTCAGAGGAAATTCACTTTAAATAGATGAAAATCGGGTAAGATTGACGGAAAGTCACTGAAAACTGTCTGAAATTTCCAAAAACGACTAGTCCACGAGGAGTACACTACGAAATTTTGATTTTTTCCATGGAAAATCGTTTTTTTTTGAGTATTTTCGAGAAAAAGCTCTTATTTTCCAGATGAAAATCTTGAAGAATGACAAAGAACGCGGAAAATTGCCCAAAACTGTTCAAAATCATAATTCCGACTTGTCCACGAGGAGTACACGGCCAAATTTTCTTGTTTGCCCAGATATGGTCGGTTTTAGTCGATTGCAGAGTTTTCGATGCGTTTTTCATGCAAAAGATGAAAAGAAATCGTAAAAATGCTACTGAACTGCTCAAATTTCCCAAATTTTCGCAACAGAGCGCACTTTCACACTCACTCTCGACAAGTAGATACTTCTGGGGAGCAAATGAATATTCATAAGAAAATAGACAACACGACTCTGAACGTGTCCATTCACATTATGAACGTAGAACGATTTGCCCGCATTGATCACTTTAATGTAGCTGAGCTCTTCGTCGTACTCCTCGTCGAGTGGCTCATATTGCATACGGTAGTTTTCGATACGTTTCAAAAAGTCCTCTTTCGCTTCCTCTTGTGACATGATGCCTTTGTAATCCGGTGAGTTGATTTTCACTTCCTGCAAAAAATACGAAGGAAATATTGCATTTTTCAAAAAGACTTCAAAAAATTAACCAATTTTTCATCGAAAATCGCGCTCTACCGATAATAACGATGCAACACCGTGTACTCCTCGTGGACAAGTCAAATTCTTGTTTTTGAAATTGAAACATGTTTTTTTAATCGATTTTCGACTATTTTCTATGATTTTTTATCATAAATTGAGCATTTTGAGCGTGAAAACTTAAGTTTTTGATGACTCCGAGTCAAAAATTTGGATTTTCGCGCTCAAAATGCTCAATTTATGATTAAAAAATCATAGAAAATAGACTATTATTTTAAATAGTCGAAAATCGACAAAAATCTGTTTCTTTATTCAAAAACAAGAATTCGACTTGTCCACGAGGAGTACACGGCGCTCAACACAGTTTTAGTCGTTTTTCGTCGAAATTTGATCGTTTTTTTTTTGAAAATGCGACCAATTTTGATAATTTTTCAGAATTTCTCCTTATTCTGAAGTACAGTCAAAAATTTCAAAAACTTGAATTTTGAAAATTGGCGCCAATTACCACGGCAAGCTTCTTACAACCGCGCTCTACCGAAACCGCGAGAAAATAGTGTGCGAAATTGAGAGACGCAGAGAAAAAGAGACATTTTTCAAAGGGATTTCGGTGGAGCGCTGTTGTAACAACTGCACCGAGCTAATACCCGGGCCTCGGATAGTATGGGAATATGGAATTTTGAGGAATTTTGAGACGATTTGAAACCGGGACGTTTCGAAACCAGTCGTAAAAAGACTTACGGTTTTGAAACGTTTAGGAGTCTATGGATTTCAAAATCGAGACGTTTTGAATCCGAGACAGTTTTAATTTGGAACATAGGGTTCCGAAACGTCCTGGTTTCAAAGCGGCTCGCTTTCGAAGTGTCCTTCTTATTTGAATAAGTGGTGTAAGTCCTTCAAATAAATAAGCATTCACTAAAATTTAGACATTTCGTAACCGAGACATTTCGATACTAATTCGATTTGCCTTGGGGGACGTTCTGAAACCAAGACGTTTCGGAACCCTGACATTCAGAAACTGAGCTGAAAATGTGGTCATAATTGACCCATCTCCGTAACGTTTAGAAACCAAGTCATTTCAAAACTGGGACGGTTTGAAACCGAAAAATGTATGCGGTTTCAAAGCGTCTGGTTTCGAGATGTCCTAGTTTCCGAAACTGTACGTTTTGAAACTGGAGCGGTTTCAGTTCGGGACCGAGACGTTTCGCAACTGGGACATTTTTTTGCCGTTTCAAAACAAAAAATGTAATTGGGAACCGAGTTCCGTGTTTACGTGGCTAGGGTTCGTGGGTGATATGAGAAGGAAGACAGTGACACTGTCGGAAAAGAGATATAAGGCGGTGCTGCACCGATTAGAAGTGATAAGAGGGAGCCTGGCACCAACGGTCCTGGACCGAGAACGATTCCTGGGATCGTTAAGCTCAATGTTATTTGTTGCAGGCAATGAAGCGCAGGCCAGGTCAAGGCATATGCAGTCGGCAGTTCGAGATATCCCGGTTTCTGGCGGTTTCAAACTGTCCTAGACATTCACCACTTCAAAACCAAGCCGTTTCGAGACCGGGACGTTTTGAAACTGCTAATAACAATTTCTTACCGTAATATTCGAGTTGATAATCACCGGATCATCGCACACGGATTCGACGAAAAACACGCGGAACGGCGGTTCGTGCATCAGATTCTTACAGAATTCCATCAACAACTTCCGACGGTCTCTCGTCGTATTCGTCGCGTCGAGAATCTGCAAAAAAAAAAATTTTTTTCGAAAAAAAATTTTGGTGTGAGGAAATGCGCTCCAGTGTGAGTCTCCCGGGAAACATTTCCCGGGAAATGCTGTTTCGGGAAATTTCCCGGGAAATTACCGGGAAATTTTTACCGAAAATTTCCCGGTAAAGTTCCGGGAAGCTCCCGAACTTCCCGGGAAATACCGGGAAATTTTCCCGAAAATTTCCCGGGAAATTTTCGGGAAGTTCGGGAAATCCGGGATTTTTTTCGGGAAATTACTGAGAACTACTTTGGGTACCAATCTGACAACCGGGGTTCGATCCCCACTCGTGCCAAAACTTTTTTGTTTTTTGTTTTTAACATTTTGGTACCAATCTGACAATCATGGTTCGACCCCACTGGTGTCAAAGCTGTTTTTCATTTCATTTTTGGTTTTTGGTAAAAATCTGAAGACCAAAGTTGCTTTTTCGGAGAAGGACTGTTCTGAAAATAGACACTTGTAATCTAAAAATGTTTTTTTGTTCTGAAATGGTTTCAGAATGGTACCAAAAAGCAAGAAATGAAATGAAAAAAAGGTTTGACACCGGAGGGGTCGAACCCTGGTGATCAGACTGGTACCAAAAAGTCAAAAACAAAAAACAAAAAAGTTTTGCCACTAGTAGGGGTCGAACCCTGGTTGTCAGATTTGTACATAAGTGAAATTTCCCGGGAATTTCCCGGGAAGTTTACTTCCCGGAACTATAAATTTCGGGAAATTTCCCGGGAAATTTTTACCGAAAATTTCCCGGTAATTTCCCGGGAAGTAACCGGGAAATTTCCCGGGAAGCTATCGGGAAATTTTTACCGAAAATTTCCCGGAAAATTCTCGGGAAATTTCCCGGGAAACTTCCCGGGAAACATCCCGAATCGTCCCGGGAGCCTCACACTGATGCGCTCTACCGAAATGTAGTGTCGAGCGCGTTTTCTAGCATAGCTGTGAGCTTGATGCAATCGCGCTCTACCGATAATAACAATGCAACACCGTGTACTCCTCGTGGACAAGTAGATTTATGAAAATCAATTCGAAATCCGTATTTTTCATGGAAAAATCGCAAAAAACGATCAAATTTCGACGAAAAACGACTAAAACTGTGTTGAGCGCCGTGTACTCCTCGTGGACAAGTCGAATTCTTGTTTTTGAAATTGAAACATGTTTTAGAAACAGATTTTTGTCGATTTTCGACTATTTTCTATGATTTTTCAATAAATTGAGCATTTTGAGCGCGAAAACTCAAGTTCTTGACAAATCCGAGTCAAAAATATAGGTTTTCGCGCTCGAAATGCTCAATTTATGATAAAAATCATAGAAAATAGTCGAAAATCGATAAAAATCTGTTTTATTTTCAAAAACAAGAATTCGACTTGTCCACGAGGAGTACACGACGCTCCACACAATTTCAGCAGTTTTTCGTCAGAATTTGATCGTTTTTTGGGGTTTTTTCGTTAAAAATACTGATTTTTGTCCACGAGGAGTACACGGTGTGCGTTTTGCGGTGGAGCGCAAATCACTCACCGCCACTTCTCCCTCCTTATTGTCCAAATACTTTCCCATATCCTCGATGGCCAATCGTGCGCATTCACTGGAAAAAAATTCACAATTTTATGGAATTTTCAATGAAAAACTGCGAATTTTTCATAATTTTTCATCGAAAAATCACAAATTTCAGACAAATTCTGTGTTTTTTTGAATCCTTACTCTCGAATCTTCTGTCCTCTTGCATTGTTTGGTGAGAAAAACTCGTTCTCTCCCTCCTCTTCGAGATTACACGCTCTTCTTCTGTATTCACCAACGTTGAAGGCTGAAAGAACATGGGAAATTGAGAAAGGCCTAGAAACCCAAAAACAGAAAAAGTTCGGCCATGACCAGTTTTGAGCGTTTTTCGGACTGAAAATTCGCGTTTTTGCGAGCTTTTGAGTGTTTTTGTGTTTTATCATAGTCTTAGTTTTCAGCACATTTCGAAACATATTCTCAGATTACCGTAACACATCGTGAGAAATGATAAGATCGGTCAAAAAACAAAGTTTTTCCAGTTCTTAAAGGAGGACTGAAGTCATATTTTTTCAGATTCTGATACTTCAGAAAATTCTGAACAACTTTCATCATTGGAGCATAGGCTAAAAATCGCTCTAAACGTCCTAAATTCACGTTTTCCCGGCTCAAAAGGAGCCTAGGTGGAAGAGTTTTCCCACGCGAATTTTTGCCCCCGTGTAGTCCTCTCGGACGAAATTATTTCTTTTTATTTCTCGATTTTTCGTTTTCTTGCTTTTTTCAACAAATTTTCGTGTTTTTCTCAATTTATATCGTAAAAAAAGAAGAAAAAACACGAAATTTTGTTGAAAAAAGCAAGAAAACGAGAAATCGAGAAATAAAAAGAAATAATTTTGTCCGAGAGGACTACACGGTGGAAGAAATTCGCGTGGGAAAACTCTTCCACGAAGGCTCATTTTGAGCCGGGAAAACGTGAATTTAGGGCGTTTAGAGCAATTTTTAGCACATGCTCCAATGATGAAAGTTGCTCAGAATTTTCTGAAGTATCAGAAAGACTTTAGTCCCGTTTAAATAGATTTTCTAGGAGTTCTAGTGAAATCAATTCAAGAAGCGGAAAATTCCTATTTTCCGACAGATCTTGTCATTTCTGACGATGGATTACGGTAATCTGAAAATATGGTTTGAAATGTGCAGAAAACTATAGAAATCCCTGTGTTTGTGTTGAAAATTTGTATTTTTCCTATTGTTTGATGAATTCGTTTTGTTTGCGCGAGGTTTGACCGAAAAAAATCGTGAAAAATAGATGAAAAGTTGATGTTTTCCGAAAATTGACTCCCTATCGTTCGCCCACGTTACGAGCACGCGATTTAGCTGAGCGGCGACTCCACATGCTAAGTCGTGTGCAAACGCGCTTCACTGCGCTTCCGGTTTCGCGGGAAAATAATTTGTATTGGTATGGACGAAATATGACCCTTTGAAAGTCTTTTTCTGTCAGTTTTCTCTATTTCTCATAGTTGTCAAGGCCCGGGCAAATTGGCGGGAAAGTCAAGTTTTAAATTTTTTTAAAACATTTTTTGAATTTTTTTTAGCGAAAAAGTCAAATTTTCGACTATCATTCAGAATTAGAAGAAATTCTGAAAAATAGTAAAAAATGGTCACATTTTCGATAAAAAATTGAAAAAAAGGGGTAATTTTTTGAAGCCGGGCCTTGACAACTATGCTATTTCACAAAATTGTTCAATTCAAAAAACCAGTTTTTAATGAAATCATCGAATTAAACTCTAAAATTGTCTAATGAAAGTCCTTAATTGATTATTTTTGTTAGTGAAAAAGAAAAGGTAATTAAAAGAAACCTTTAGTCTTAATGCCAATCCAATTGAGATACCGACACAATTTATGCGAGATATACGTCTTTCCACGCGCCGGCAAACCAACCAACGCTATGACATTGGGCACTCGAACCTGTTCGTTCGAATTGTCTGGAAACAAACATTCTATAAATTATTTATCTTTTTTAATGAAAACTGACCGCTCTTCGGCACAAAATACGTCATTTTGCGTTGCGGTACGCCAGCCGGTCCTGGCATTTCGATTTCCTCCTGCAACATTTCTAGCCGAAATGAATTGGTGATAACGGAGAAAGAGAGAGGCCAAGGTTATCATTATCAATAAGAATAATAAGAAAGTATTAAAAATCGATAAAACCCGACCCCGAAAGATAATAAAACAGAGAGAAATCACACAACCCCCCAATCCCTTTTTCTTTTCTTTTTACACTCAAAATTCTCTCTTTTTTTCTCTCGCACTCTCTCACTCTCTCACTCTCGCATTACTTTTAGTACCAGAGAACGTTCAATATATGAGGTTTCAACAATACCGACGGGGAATTTTTGATAAAAAAGAGGGAATTGTTGGAAAAAATACAGAAAACAGCAGAGGGTACTGGAAAAAATTCAATTTTTTTTCGAAAATTAGCAACCGACCTCCTCTAGTCACTGAAAATTGTCTGAAATTTCAGAAACTCAGGGACGACTTGCCCACGAGGAGTACACGACGACCTTTTGCGGTTTTTTTTTAAACTAAATTATGATTTTTCGATAGAAAATCGTGTTTTTTGATTATTTTCCAGAGAAAATTTTCATTTTCTATATGAAAATCTTGAAAAATGACAAGGAGCGCGGAAAATTGGCCAAAAATTGTTCAAAATCATAATTTCGACTTGTCCACGAGGAGTACACGGCCAAATTTTCTTGTTTGCTCAGATATGGTCGGTTTTAGTCGATTTCAGTGTTTTCAACGTGGTTTTCGTTCGAAAAATGGAAAAAATCGCTATTAGCAGAGCAATTTCGTTACAACCGCGCCCACCGCAAACGAGAGAGTATCTGTAAGAGAGACGCAGAGTTTTTTTTCTCGCGCCAACACAGATTTTCACAGTTTTTGACTCATTTTTGCTGTTTTTCAAAATAATTTACAAAAACCTTTGAAAAATAGCGAAAATGGGTCAAAAACTGTGAAAATCTGAGTCGGCGCGAGAAAAATAGAAAAACTCTGCGTCTCTCTCGCCCGATACTCTCTCGTTTGCAGTGGGGCGCAGTTGTAGTAAAAATGCTCGGCTAATATTTAGGTTTCAAAGGTTTTAGAGGAATTTTTGGGAAAAATGAAGAAAAAAAATAATGTTTTCAGTGGAAAAATGGTGGAAATTGCTGGGAATTGTTTTTTTTGGCGCCAAAATTAAAATTTCTACTTTTTCAAAAAAAAACATTTCAAATTTCTCAGATCGCCCCGCCCCCTTTCGACGGCCACGCCCATTTCTCGCGACAGTGTTCGAAAATTGAGTGGGCGTGGTCGCCGCGAGGAGGCGGGGCGAGCTTATTTAGCTTTCGTTGCACATAAAAATTTGAATTCATAATATCAGCTCGGCGCCGTTCTTACAACTGCGCTCCACCGAAATCCCCCTAGAAAAATGTCTCTTTTTCTCTGAGTCTCTCAATTTCGCACACTATTTTCATGGGTTTCGGTAGAGCGCGGTTGTAAGAAGCGTGTCGTGCTAATAGGAATAGGTGAAAAATGTGAGAAAACACTGAAATTTCGGAAAAAAATTGAAAAAACAACGAATTTTTCGGCTAAAATAAATTAAAATGGCGCCAAAATTTAAATTTTTTGAATTTTTTGCAAAACTTTGAGGATAAACAAAAAACAATGATTTTTTTTCCATAAAATTCGAAAATTCTGAAAAAAAAACAGTCAGGTTTGCACTAAATTACGATTTTCGTCGCAAAAATGTCATTTTTTAAAACTAAAAATAACAAATTTACCGGTTTTTTTAAACTTTTTTATTTTTAAACAAAAATCAAGATTTTCGATAGAAAAGGAGGTTTTTTTTAACAAAAATGTCATTTTTTGATTTAAAAAAAAGTGATTTTCAGCAAAAAAAAAGTTTTCAGTCTGAAAAATGTCTGAAAATGAAAAAATTCCGAGTTTTTAACTCTTTTTACACAAAAAACTTGTTTTGTTTAGGTTTTTTTCTTCAAAAATCACATATTTTGGATTTAAAAAAATTTTACCAGCCGAGCATTTTTAATACAACCGCGCCCCATCGCAAACGAGAGAGTATCGGCGAGAGAGACGCAGAGGTTTTTTCTCGCGCTGACACAGATTTTCACAGTTTTTGACCTATTTTCGCTATTTTTCAAAGGTTTTTGTAAATTATTTTGAAAAACAGCAAAAATGAGTCAAAAACTGCGAAAATTTGAGTCGGCGCGAGAAAAAAGGAAAAATCTCTGCGTCTCTCTCGTCGATACTCTCTCGTTTGCGGTGGGGCGCAGTTGTAAGACGGGGTGAACTGCTAATATGAAAAACCGATTCTTTTCACTAAATTTTCACGAAAATCGCTGTTTTTCCGTGTTTTTTCAACAAAAATTTCTCGAATCATTTGACACCAACTTTACACTTTCTGACCCTATCTCTATCTCTCATCACTCTCTCTTTTTCACAAAGAACGTTCGAAAAAATGACGAAATAGAAGAAAATAATACGACGGAAAGAACCGACCAACAGAAATCATCACAAAAGAAAAGAAAAAAGTAAATACAAAGAAATACAGATTTATTCGATATTTACAGGTCTCTACACCCATTGACACCATAATCCGATACGTGATGACCAAAGTAGAATAAGTGATCGTTGATGTCGAAATAGCGGTGCGCGTTGCTGCAAAAATAATGTTTTGATCTACGCTTTAAAGGATGTCTGAATTTATTTTTTTTTTTTTAATTTCAGATTCCAATACTTCAGAAAATTCTAAGAAACTTTCATTATTGACGCATATATGAAAAATGATTTAAATTGGTTGACTTCGAGTTTCAACTGGTAGAAAGTGCGCTCTATTGATAATATAACCAAAAATGGCTGAAAAGTGCGGGAAAAAGATAAAAACGGATCGAAAATCATAATAACTTGATCGAAATCGTTTAAACATAAGCAAAATTATTAAAATCTGTTGAAATCGTTCAAATTACTCGAAATTTAAATTTTAAACGGTAGAAAGTGCGCCTACATTTCAGAAAATTCTAAAAAACTTTTATTATTGACGAATAAGCTAAAAATCGCTTCAATTCCCGTTCTCCAGACTAGAGTGACGTGTTGACACGGATTTCGGAAATTTTTGTTCCGGAAATCGAAAAAATATATATCAATGCGTGTCACGAAAACCGAAAAAGTTGCAAATTATTTCCGAAAAAACCGGCATGACATGACTTTCATTTCATTTCGAAAACCGAAAAAATTTTTTTTTCGGTTTTCGAAAAAAAAAATTTCCGAAAACCGAAAATTTTTCGGTTTTCGGTTTTTCGGAAATCGTGTCATTCCGACATTTCGGTTTCCGACACGTTTCGGAAAAAAGTCAACGGTTTTCCGAAACGGGATGGCCTAGAAAACTCCGCCCGTGTACTCCACGAGGACAATTCGTGTACTTCACGAGGACAATTTGTTTGTTGTGAATTTTTCATTAATTTTTTCTCTAATTTTGCTCTTTGTTTTCTAAATTTTTTTTCTGTAGAATTATATGATTTTCGGAAAACATATAATCGGAGAAATAATGTAAAAATACAAAAAAAACATTAATTATTTGTAAAAATACATTAATTATTCGCAAATTTTCTTCTTTTTTTCTGAAAATCATATAATTGTACAGAAAAATAAAAAAAATTTAGAAAACAAAGAGCAAAATTGAAAAAAAAATTAATGAAAAATTCACAACAAACAAATTGTCCTCGTGAAGTACACGAATTGTCCTCGTGAAGTACACGGGTGGAGTTTTCTAGGCCATCTCGTTTCGGAAAACCGTTGACTTTTTTCCGAAACGTGTCGGAAACCGAAATGTCGGAATGACACGATTTCCGAAAAACCGAAAACCGAAAAATTTTCGGTTTTCGGAAATTTTTTTTTTCGAAAACCGAAAAAATTTTTTTTTCGGTTTTCGAAATGAAATGAAAGTCATGTCATGCCGGTTTTTTCGGAAATAATTTGCAACTTTTTCGGTTTTCGTGATTTTTGTTCGAAATTTTCGGCATCAAAAATTTAGGTTTTCATCGAAAATTTCGGTCAACACTATTTTCGACACGTCACTCTACTCCAGACTCAAAATGAGCTTTTTATGTGGAAGAGTTTTTCCGCTCGGCCGTGTAGTCCTCTCGGACAAGATGTTTGGCTCAATTTCTCGTTTTCTCAATTTTCCATGATTTTTCTCTATTTATATCGCGAAAAAATAGACAACAAAAACTACGAAAATTGAGAAAACGAAGAATTGAGCCAAAATCTTGTCCGAGAGGACTACACGGCCGCGCGGAAAAACTCTTCCATCTCGGCTCGTTGTGAGTCAGGAGAACGAGAATTGAAGTGATTTTCAGCATTTGAGTCAATAATAAAAGATTCTTAGAATTTTCTGAAGTATCGGAATCTGAAATAAACAAAATTCGTGATTTTTGATGATTTTGAGCTGAAAATTGCAATTTTCGAGCTAATTTTGACAGAAAAATTATACTTTTCGGACATTTTTTGAACTGAAAAAATCCGGTTTCCCTTTTTTTTTTCAAAATTTAGAAAAAAAACCGCGTTTTCAACTGGAAAAAGTTATTCTTATTGAAAATATCACAAAATTCTGAAAACTTCCACAATTTTGTTCTCTTCTATTTTCCGTTCTACGCTAAATATGAAAATAATAAAGTTCTTTCAACTGCGCTCCACCAAAATCCCCATTGAAGAATGTCTCTTTTTCTCTGCGTCTCTCAATTTCGCACACTATTTTCTTCGGGTTCGGTAGAGCGCGGTTGTAAAAAGCGTGTTGTGCTAATATTCAAAATTTCTACGTTGTTGAGGTAGATCAAAAGAAATTGTTTCAGAATCAAAAAAAAGAGAATTTTCAAAAGTATCGGAATCTGAAATAATGAAAAATTTGAATTCAGTCCTCCTTTAACCCAAAATTCGTGAGTTTTAATGATTTTGAGCTGAAAATTGCAATTTTGAGGCTAATTTTGACTGAAAAACTATAATTTTAAGATATCAACTTTTTTACCTAAAAACAAATTTCCACAAACCTGCACAAATTATCCTCATTCAACGGGGTGCCCGTACAGACTCTAAACGTGTCCTGATTTGTCATATTGCCCGGAAACCATACTTCGACACCGTGATGATAGGATCCATGATTGTAGAAGGGAACACACGAACGGCCGACACTTTCCACACAGAATGGGATGTGGGCTACCTGGGAAATCATCTTTTTTTCAGAAATTTCTAGAAAAATATGGACATTCCTACTCAAAACCACAAACTTTCAATCCAAAAATGGTCAAAATTGGTCATTGCTGGCCGAACTTTTTGTGTTTCTAGGCCACGGAAAGTTCTTCCAACCATCCGATGGCCTAGAAACCCAAAAACAAAAATTTCGGCCAGCAGTGACCAATTTTGACCATTTTCGAGCTGAAAATTGGCGGTTTTTAGAAGTTTTTAAGTAGAAATGTCCATATTTCTCTTGAAATTTTGAAAAAAAACTCCCAAAATTGATCGATTTTCGAAAATTCGGGAGTTTTTTCAATATGTCCTGAAAAATACGGACATTTCTACTTAAAAACTACTCAAAACCACAAACTTTCAATCCAAAAATGGTCAAAATTGGTCACTGCTGGCCTTCTTTGTGTTTCTAGGCCACGGAAAGCTCTTCCACCCGTCTGTTTCGCTGGAAGAACATTTCGTGGCCTAGAAACACAAAAAGTTCGGCCAGCAGTGACCAATTTTAACCATTTTCGGGTGGAAAATTGGCGGTTTTTTGTAGTTTTTAACCAGGAATGTCCATTTTTATCTACAAATTTTGAAAAATATTCCTAAATTCTCGAAAAGCGATCAATTCTTCACGATTTTTAAAGTATTTTGGCTGGAAATTGATCGATTTTCAAAAATTTGGTAGTTTTTTTTCAAAATTTCTAGAGAAATATGGACATTTCTACTTAAAAACTACTCAAAACCGCAAATTTTCAGCTCGAAAATGGTCAAAATTGGTCATTGCTGGCCGAACTTTTTGTTTTTGGGTTTCTAGGCCACGGAAACTTCTTCCACGTCCGTTTTGCAATTTTTGTTAAATTTTCAGTATCGCGTGCTTAAAACAGGAAAAATTTAACAAAGATTGCAAAACGGACGTGGAAGAACTTTCCGTGGCCTAGAAACCCAAAAACAAAAAGTTCGGCCAGCAGTGACCAATTTCGACTATTTTCGGGTGGAAAATTCGCGGTTCTGAGCAGTTTTTAAGTAGGAATATCCATATTTTTCTACAAATTTTGAAAAATATTCTCAAATTTTCGAAAATTGATCAATTTCCAGCGAATCTTACAATATCCCTTCCATGAATGACTCTCCAACTCCCAGCAGCCACCAGCCTATCATGAGTCATAGCATACTGTAAATTGCCGACTCTCGGCTGTCCGAACGTAATCGAATGAGTTCGATTCGAAGTTTCTGGAAAGTTTCGAACGAAAACCGTCGAGGCGATACTTGCGATTGCACCGCCCAACGAGTGTCCAGTGAATACAATTCGATGATGGGGCATGTCTTCTTTCAGTTGTTCTAAGAGTCGCTCCATTGGGGACCACATTGTTTTGAGGGCCGAATAGAAGTAGTAGTGGACAGAGCCCGCATTGTGAAGCTGGAAATGATGAGGGAAATTCCAAAAAAATTCGAAAAATCTTCGAAAAATCGATTCCTATTGTCCACGAGGACTACACGAAGGCAGTGTCAATAGAGCGCGTTTGTATAGATACTGGACACCTAGAAGCTCAGAAAGCACGCTGTATTGACAATATACTTTTGTAGTTTTTAAAACTGTGCTCCACCGAAATGCCCTTTAAAAATGTCTATTTTTCTCTGAGTCTCTCAATTTCGCACACAATTTTCTCGCGGTTTCGGTAGAGCGCGGTTGTAAGAAGTGTGGCGAGGACTACACGGTGAATTTATCAATGGAGCGCACTTTTCGACTGTCAAATGTTTAAAAATCTTATTGTCGGACGTCTCATTTCGATAATGATTCGGAATCGAATTAGACTCATCGTGTCCACGAGGACTACACGGAGGTTGTATCAATGGAGCGCACTTGTCTAGGCTTTAGCCATAAGTGAGGCAGATAATTCTCCGAAGTCGTTGGCTCAGAGAAGTTTCGAAACGGAGAAACTTCGTAACCAGACGATTTCAATCATCTTATCCACGAGAACTACACGAAGTGTTTATCAATGGAGCGCACTTGATGACTGACCAGTTTTCGAGTTGTAACAGTTTCAAAACGTCTCGGTTTCGAAGTGTCCGGATTCAGTCCGTCTAGATTTCGAGATACAGTTTTGGAACGTCTCGAACCCTTAATTTCTCCGTTTTTGAGAAATTCATGCGTCTTACAATCGCGCTCTACCGAAACCGCGAGAAAATTGTGTGAGAAATTGAGGGCAGTTCGGTGGAGCGCAGTTGTAAGAACTGTGCCGAGCTAATCTTGTCCACGAGGACTACACGGATCGATTCTCATCTGTTCTTCCAGAACCTTCGAAACTGTTTTTTGATCTCTTAACCTTCCGTTCCCATCATTTTTCGCCTACACATCAACCACCATCTCCCCCATATGGGAACCAGCGTCCGTTCCCATGATTTCCAAAGATTCCCCTTATAAAACCCCACCGCTCCCTATCCGAAATGCCCTATTCAAAAATGAAAACTCCCGCCATTTTCATCCTTCTTTTCCCACTTTTTGCTCTCTCGGAGCTCCACGACTACGAGGATCAACGTGCTCTCACGCCCGTCGAGTATCGTGATCAATTCGATTGGATCGTCGACGATTTGTCGGTGACCGAGGAGGAGACCAATCGAAAATTGATCGTTTTGGCGACTCATTTTCATGAGGAGGTGGGATTACTGTAGCACTAGTTAGATACGCAGTTTGCAGGTTACTGTGGGATTACGGTAACCTGAGATCCGAACTCTGTGCGGCAATGTGCAAAAGTGGGCGGAGCGATGTCATCCACCTACCGTAACCCAAGTAGTCGCGGTTATCAGTAGAGCGCACATGCTCCAGCTTCTCAGCCAAAGTTATCAGTGCTGGTCGATCTTTTCATATTTTGGGTTTCTAGGCCACCGTCGATGGCCTAGAAATCCATAAGTGACAATTTTGAGCTGGAAATCGGGTTTCTTGAGTTTTTCGCAGTGTAAGTGTGCTCTACGGATAAATAGTGCCAATCTTCATACTTTCGTGTGAACGGTTCGCTCCGCCCACTTCTGCAATATTGCCGCACGGAGTTTTAGGCACGGAGTTTTAGGAAATCTGAAATAAAAGACAGCCGCGGCCTAGGATCCGACAACTCGGCCATCGTGATATTTCACCACAAAAGTGACGTCACTCGATACAGCTGGAACCGAGTGCTACCGTAATATTTTGAAGGAGGGAAATTTGAAAATCGAAAAATTTTAAATTTCCGCCGAAAATATTAGGGTAGCACTCGTTTTCCGCTTTGTCGAAAAACGTCATTTTCGTGGTGAGATATCACGATGGCCGAGTTGTCGGATCCTAGGCCATGACCGTCTTTTATACAGATTGGCATAAAACACAGCAATGCGAGGTCGCGGAAACGCGCTCCGTCGCACACCGATTGGCACGGTGCAAATTCAGTTTTATATGAAAACCGCGACGCGCACGCAACGCGACTCGGAAAACTTTCCGTTGCGGACTTTACGCCTCTGTGATAATATTGCAAAACTCACGGTGCGAGGAAACGTTTCGAATTTGTTTTTCGATACGCGTTGCGTGCGCGTCGCGGTTTACATTGAAAGATACGACTTGGCACCGTGCCAACCGCTGTGCGACGGAGCGCGCTTAGGAAAACTCTATGCGGCGAATTGCAGAAGTGGGCGGAGCGAAACTTGCTTTCAAAGCAGCGATTCGGCGAGATATCTCTGAGATTCTGAGACACGCGACGCGACCGCAACGCCTCGAAAAATACTCAGTTTCAGCACACCTTCCGCCGTGGTTTCCTAGCGAACAAAGCCGTCGAGAATCAACTGTACAACTCGTTTCTAGAAGCAACTCAACGCATCAAAACAGCCAAATACAAGGCCCAAGAGATCCTGGCGAATCGAACTCAGTCGGCACAAGTACAGTATGACGCCGCCGTTTATTTGGATAAGAAATTCCCGTTGGAGATGTCGGTTCTCTTGAATATTTGTAAGACAATGGGATATAAGAATACGAAATCAGTGATCGCGAGTTCGTTGAAAGACGCACCGAAGACGAAGAAATTGGCGGAGGATTTGGAGAAGTATACTGTAGAAGCTCATGAGCAAGGATACTTGATTGCTCAAATGCTCAATGATCTTCCGTTTGTTAGTCGGAAGTCGCGGATGGAAGAACGGAAGAAATTGGTGGAACAATTCCCGAAGGCGATGATTGTTTATGAGTTTGTGATGAAGTCGTTAACTACTAAGATGACTTCTGTTCTCGATGGGTGATTTTATTGATTGATAATTATTAATTGATGGTAATTAAAATGAATAAAGTGTTGAATCAGTGGAAAATAGTGGCAACATGACTTTTCATGATGAAAGTATTAGAGAAAATAAGCAGGAAATAAGGGTGTTTTCAAGAAAAAGGGGCGGGGCTTCGGAAAAAAGATCTCAGAACCCACTCAAAAACGGAACATTTTATAAATGAAAAATGCATTTTTTGGGGCTTTTTTCGCACTAAAAGTTGAATATTTAACTTCAAAATCAAAGATTTCCATAGGATGTTTTCAAGAAAAAGGGGCGGAGCGTCGGGAAAAAGAGCCGAAAACCAACGTAAAACGCCTAGATGTTGGGGATTGCTCTAAAAATTGAATATTTAGCCTTAAAATCAAAAATTACAGCTAATTGATCGGGTTACCAGTGGATTTTCAGCTAAGTTGCAATAATTTTTCCGATTTTTCGATCGATCTTGTCATTTCTGACAATGGATTACTGTAATCTGGGAATATGTTTCAAAATGTGCTGAAAACCAACATTCCTGTGATAATACTCAAAAAACACTGAAAAAATCCCAGAAAACCTGAATTTTCAGATCGAAAAATGATGAAAGTGTAATCACGGCAACAACTTTTTGATGGATTTTTAGGCCAGCGTTCAAATCGTTAAACTGACAGGAAAGAACTTTCCGCCTTGAGACCGCTGGCCTAGAAACCCAAAACAGAAAAGTTCGGCCATGAGCAGCTCTTCCAGAATTTTTCGGACTGAAAATTCGCGATTTGATCATTTTTTCGGATTTTAGAGTATCAGCACAGGAATGTCCATAATTTTCAGCACATTTCGAAGCATGTTCCCAGATTACAGTAATCCAACGTCAGAAATGCCAATATCGGTCGAGAAATCGCCAAAAATTATTGCAAATTAGCTGAAAATCAATGGAAAACCCGATCATTTGGCAGGAATCTTTGATTTTCTGGCTAAATATTCAATTTTTAGGGCAATCACCACCATCTAGGCTTATTACGTTGATTTTCGGCTCCTATTTTTCCGACGCTCCGCCCCTTTTTCTTGAAAACACTCTATTTTCAGACGGAATCTTTGATTTTGAGGCTAAATATTCAACTTTTAGTGCGAAAAAGCCCCCAAAAAATTAATTTTTCATTTATAAAATGTTCCGTTTTGGGTGGGCGGAGCTTGTGAAAAAACCGGTGCTTTTTGACAAATATATCAGTTAAAAACAAGTTTTTGACTCTAATCTCTCAAATTCAAGAAGATTTCCGCAATTTTTTTCTATAAATTTATAACATTTTCCGAAGTTAAATCGATTCAATAATCGTTATAACTGACTCTAAACGCGCTTTTTATGTGGAAGAGTTTTTCCGCGCGGCCGTGTAGTCCTCTCGGACAAGATTTTTGCTGAAATTCTCGGTTTTTGATCATCAAAAACCGAGTAAACTCTGCATTTTCGGGCGTTCTTTGTGTGTTCTGAGCACGGAACTCGGAAGTCGGAAGTGAATTAACGCCCGAAAGTCGGAAGTCGGAAGTCGGAAGAAGATTTGTTTCGCAAATATTCAAAATTCCAAGAGAAAAATCATAGGAAAATTAGTTTTTTGCTGAAGAAAAGCCAATTTTCTCGCCTTTTAGACCATTTTTCCATGCATTTCTGCGAAATGAACTTTTCGAAAATCCCACAGCAGAGATGCGCGGAATTCCGACTTCCGGGCTGTTTTTCACTTCCGACTTCCGTTTTCAAAATTTTACTTCCGACTTCCGTTTTCGGATGTTTACTTCCGACTTCCGTCATTCCATAATTGTGGGATTTCGGAAAAGTACATCTCGCAGAAATACATGGAAAAATGGTCTAAAAAGACAGAAAATGAGCTTTTCTTCAGCCAAAACCTAATTTTCGCGAATTTTATGAACTTTTTCTAGGAGTTTTAGAATCTTTGCGAAAAAATCTACTTCCGACTTCCGACTTCCGGGCGTTTTTTCACTTCCGACTTCCGGCTTCCGTTTTCAAAATTTTGCTTCCGACTTCCGACTTCCGGATTACAAATTTTACTTCCGACTTCCGTTTTAGACAAAAACCCTTCCGCGCAACTCTGTCCCACAGTTATGGAATGACAGAAGTCGGAAGTAAAACTCCTTATCCGGAAGTCGGAATGGAAAAAATGCTCGGAAGTCGGAATTCCATGCAACTCTGGTACACACTATCATCAGAATGTAGTCAGACACCGTCTGTAACCTAATCTCTCTGCCCGTAATACCTTGTGCTTTGGTTTTCCGATACTCTCAATCAGTTCAGTTACCAATTGCTCTTTCGATTTTGTTCCACTGAAACTCACGAATATCGTATCGTTGTCGGCGGCGATCACACTCCAACACTGGAAATATACAATGAAAAAACGTTTGGTATTTGATTTTAAATGCGTAGAGAAATATGGAGATTCCTACTGAAAGACCCTGCTAAATCGCGAATTTTCCACCCGAAAATGATCAAAATTGGTCATTGCTGGCTTTCTTTGTGTTTCTAGGCCACGGAAAGTTCTTCCACCCGTCAGTTTCAACAATTATTATTGAATTTCATCTTGTTTTTAGTGTTGTCAGCCTGATAATATAAATAAAAGGAAACAGTTGAAGAAAAATTGTGAAAAAAAACCTGAAGAACGAATGGATGGAAGAAATTTCCGTGGCCTAGAAACTGAAACAGAAAAAGTTCGGTCACGATCACACTTTCAGCAATTTTCGGACTTAAAATTCGCGTTTTCGGGATATTTTCGGGGTTTTTGAGTATGTATTATGGGAATGTCCATATACACAATTCGGAACATATTTCCAGTTTACTGTAGTACACAAAATGAGTGACTTTTTTTTAAATCAGAAATGCCAAAAAAAAAACAAATTTCAGACTAAAATCGTCGATTTCCAATGTTTCAAGCGGTGTCAAAAAGTGAATTGTTGGTGATTTTTGACATGAAAATCTGAAAAAAATTGGTGGTTTTCTTGAAAACTGACCATTTTCCGAGTTTTTGGTGCCCGAAACCCCGAAAAAATGCCAATTTTCATGAAAACAACCATTTTTTCTCGATTTTCATACTTAAAGTCCCCAAAAATGCGTTTTTCATCGCTAAAAACTATGAAAAATCACAAAAAACCAATTTTCAAAAAACCAAAAAATAAATTAACACTGGGTGGGTGTCGAACCCCGGTCACTTTTTTACCAGGTCACCACTGAAATTCCATCATTTTTTTATTGATTTTCGACCGTTTTTTCACTATAAAAAGTAGATTTTCAGCCAATTTCTCTACCTCATCCCTCATATAATCACATTCCACTTTTTTCGAGAACAACACCGTCGCATTGTTCTTCTGAACACACGGCTGGGGGTCAAGTGAGTAGGCGGAGGCGGCGAATTCCAGCGCCCGCTCGCTTAGTTTATAATCGAAGGAACATTCAACAAGAATAATAGTTAGTAGACATGAGTAGTAGAACCCGTTTCGCATGGGTCAGGGGAATCTGCTGGAAAAAGGGTAAAAAAGTGAAAAATAGAGGTGTTTACTGGGAAAAAAGTGGGAAAAATAGATAGAAATGAGAGGAAATCCACCAATTGGTTAGAGGTTTTGATGAAAATCGGAAAGAGTTGATTTATTGAGAGAAATAGAGAGAAGTGAGGATCAAGAAACAAAAATAAATATAAAAGTGGAAAAAAGTGAAAAATAGAGGTGTTTACTGGGAAAAAAGTGGGAAAAATAGATAGAAATGAGAGGAAATCCACCAATTGGTTAGAGGTTTTGATGAAAATCGGAAAGAGTTGATTTATTGAGAGAAATAGAGAGAAGTGAGGATCAAGAAACAAAAAATAAATATAAAAATGGAAAAAAAATCGCTGAAAAACCACTGAAAAACGCCAAAAAACAGTACTTTTAGTTGTGACCCAGTGGGTAAGGAGACGGCCCCAGTGGTAGTAAAGTGACCGGGGTTCGACACCCACCCACTGTTAACTCATTTTTTGGTTTTTTGAAAATCGATTTTTCAGAGTTTTTACTGTTGAAAAACGCATTTTCGGGGTTTCTAAGCGTGGGAATCGAAGAAAAAGAGTTGTTTCGTGAAAATCAGCAATGTTTCGGGTTTTTGACCACCCAAAACTCGAAAAACTGGGATTTTGTGTCTAAAACCACCAAAAATCGCATTTTGACAACATCAAAAGTCTGAAAAATCGAGATTTAAAAAACGAGTTTTTAGTGTCAAAAAGTGAGTTTTTGGTGATTTTTGACATAAAAATCCAAGAAAAATGAGTTTTTTCTAGGAAACTTGCAATTTTTCGAAAAACCACATTTTTGAATCTCAAAAACTCGAAAAACTGCTATTTTTCAGGGAAAACCCATTTGTCTTCGATTGCAAAACTTAAAAACCTCGAAAATTCGATTTTCAACACAAAAAAAACCATTAGAAACTTTAAAAAATAAAATTTTTCGGTCCAAGAATGTGGTTTTTTCGTATTTTTCTCAGATTTTTGTAACAAAAATCACCAAAAATTCTTTTTTCAGCACTAAAAACTATGAAAAATCACAAAAACACAAAAAAACCGATTTTCAAAAAACCAAAAAAAAGTTAACACTGGGTGGGTGTCGAACCCCGGTCACTTTTCTACCACCGGGTCACCACTGAAAATAGTGATTTTTGACGTTTTTCGCCATGGATTTTCAGCAAATTTCAAATAATCATAGTGTCATCCGATCAATATTCACAAAACTTCCACTCGATGAGAAGTAATTCGATGTGGACGAGCTCTGCTGCTGCTCTTGGGCCGCCGGATTGATAATCTCCAGCCCCTGGACCGGTGTAAACGTCACCGACGACGCGGTACCGGCCATTTTACTGCGAATACTCGTCATCCCCCCTTGAGCCTTCTGTTTCTCCATCTGTCTCATCATTTTCTGTGACATTCTGGCACGAGTCTTCTGATCGACAGCTGCCGCCCTGATTCGACCGCCCGTCACATTTCCAGTCTTCAATTGTCCGATATCGAATCCCATGTGTTCTTGCATCACATCTTCGGCGAGCTCTCCGAAATTCATTCGATTCGCCGATTTTCGGATTTCAGTGATTCCGAGACGCTCTTTCATCTTACGCATTCGACGGCCACCACGCTTTTTACTCGCCTTGTCCAGCGGTTTTGGCAACGCTTTGTTTGCCTGAAAATAGGGGGAATTTCATGAAGTTATGTCACAAAATGTGCAGAAAAATATATAAATTCCTATGGAAATACTCGAAAACCTCGAAAAAATCCCTAAAAACTCGAATTTTCAGTCCGAAAAAACGCTGAAAAACCCCTATTTTTCAGTTTCTTTGGTTTTTTTAAAAGTATTATCGCAGGAATATGTCCATATTTTTCTACACAATTCGGAACTCACATCCAGATTACCGTAGTCTAGATGTTTAAAGGCGTATTGTGGTCTGTTGTGATGTTTTCATATCATAATGTATGAGTTTCGACGAGTTCATTTTCATACTTCAAGAAATTTTTAATTCGGTCCACAACCCGCAGAGCGCCGGAATGTTTGGTCATTGAGATGGCCGAAAAAAATTGGTGGCCGTGGCCTAGAAATTCTACTACTTTGCCGAAGTGAAATTTCTAGAACATTCTCGCTGACCAAACTTTCCGTTGGTTTTTTCAGAATTCTGCTATTTCTGGCGTTATTTTCGATAGTTTTTAGTGTTTTTCTATTAATACTTACTTTATTCAATCGAAATTATTGAAGAAATACAACAAAAATTATAGAAAATACCGTCAAAATTCAAAAAATCAACTTTTTCGAAGTCGGATTTCTAGGCCACGGCTCCCAATTTTCTGCGACCCTTTCAATGACCAAACATTCCGGCGCTCTGCGGGTTGTGAACCGAATTCAAAATTTCTTGAACTATGAAAATGAACTCGTCGAAACTCATACATTATGATATGAAAACATCACAACAGACCACAATAGTGACAATACGGCTTTAAATCACAGAATAAAATGAAATTTGTGATATTTTGATCAGAAAACATTCAAAATGCCGAAAAAATAAAGTTTCCAGGCCAGTGTGCTCCACCGGGATTTTAAAACTAGTGAAAACCGGTTTTTCATGAAAAAACCGGTGAAAATATTCACCGGTTTTCACCGAAATTCACCGGTGTTTCACCGGGGAAAACCCGGAGAAAACCGGTGCTCACCGGGTTTTCCCCGGGGAAACACCGGTGAAAAAACCGGTGTTTCCCCGGTTTTCACCGGTTTTCGCCGGAGTTTTTTTGAAATTGGTAACACACAACCAGACATTTCAAAACTGGACATTTCGTAACCGGACATTTCGAAGCCGGACATTTCGCTACCGGACGTTTCGAAACCGGACGTTTTGCAACAGAAAACTTCGAAATCGGACGTTTCGCAACCGGGCACTTTGCAACCGGACAATTCGCAACTGGACGTTTCGCAACCGAATGACACTTCGAAACAAAATAATGTCGGTTGCGAAACGCCCGGTTTCAAAATGTCCGGTTGCGAAACGTCCGGTTTTGAAGTGTCCGGTTGGAAAACGTCCGGTTCCAAAGTGTCCGGTTTCGAAATGTCCTGTTTCAAAACGTCCGATTGCAAAATGCCCGGTTGCTGTCATGTTCGTTCACGTTGAAGTGTTTGCATCATCAAAAAAACACCGGTGAAAACCGGTGAAAACCGGGGATTCCCCGGGGAAAACCGGGCACCGGTGAAAAATGAAAACCGGGGAAAACCGGTTTTTCAATATTGAACACCGGGGAATTTCGGTGAACACCGGTTTTCGCCAAACTTGACTCCGGTTTTTATTTTTATAAAACCGAGAAAAACTTCACCGGTGATTATAACGGTTTTCACCGGTGAAAAAAAACCGGGTTTTCGCCGGTTTCTTCACCGGTGGAGCACACTGTTCCAGGCTAAAAATAGAAATTTTAGACATCATTTAGAAACGTCGATTCCGATCTTTCGACCGGTGTCACAAAGTGAATATTTGGTGATTTTTAACAAAAAACCTCGAAAAAAATCCCTAAAACATCGAATTTTCAGTCCGACAGTGCGGTCATGACCGAACTTTGTCTGTTTGGGTTTCTAGTCCACGGAAAGTTTGAGAGTAGATCGCTTACCTTAACCGGTGGTGGTTCCAACATTTTCTCAAATTTATTATTAACCAAATTCAAGAAATCCTGTCCCTTCTCCCCATTCGAACTCTCATGTTGTGCATCAATCCGTGCCACGAGGGTGACTTTAGCCGCCAGAATCTTGGCCGCCTTATTCTTCAAATCCGGTGGCATCGCCTGAACCAACGGATGGAAATAGATGAATCCATGGTGAGGATTCGTAGAAACCGTCGAGAATCCAATGAGATTCTTTTTAGTTTTTCCAAGAACTTGGACATTACAAGAGGGCATTGTAGCGAGAGGAGAGAGACCACCAGCCTGAGAAACGAGGTGAGCAGTGGTAGCGGCGCCGAGGAGAGCGACAAGATTCGGAGCGATCAGAGACATACGCCACTCGACGAGTTGATGCATTTCCAGACGGTTTACATGCAATTGAGCCGCCAAATCACACGCATCCATCACTGTTTTCAGCTCATCTGGCTCCAACTTGACACCTTGAGTCGTTGAAACCGTCACACTGACTACCATACAAGTGGAAGCGTCTAGAATTGAACCGAGTTGCTCTTTCAGTGCTTTACTATTAATATCGTTTTTGAGAAGTTGAACAGTGGCCAGATAGTTGAGAGCAGTCGGGACGAGAGTCTCGAGTTCCGGAAATCGTTTCTCGTACTTGTCACGCACGAATTTGTGGATCACGTTGATCTCGTTGTCAATGTCCGCGGCTACCTGGAATTTTTGGGTTTTTTGATTGGAAAAAAGTAAAATTTGAGCATTTTT
This sequence comes from Caenorhabditis remanei, assembly GCF_010183535.1. NCBI lineage: Eukaryota > Metazoa > Nematoda > Chromadorea > Rhabditida > Rhabditidae > Caenorhabditis > Caenorhabditis remanei. The sequence continues at coordinate 2,537,380 of NC_071328.1, read as the reverse complement.
GACTAGAAAATTCTAGTTTTTCATCACAAAACCGGTAAATTTTGGAGTTTTTAGCTGAAAATCTAAGTTTGTTTTTTGAAAATTTTCAGAATGTTAGTCATTTACCCCTAGAAAACTAGTTTTCTGTCTGACAACTGCAAAAATTAGTGTTTTTGACAAAAAAAAATCGGTAAATTTTGAGCATTTTTAGCTGAAAATCGATGGTTTTAAAAAAAAAAATGCAGAATTCAAGTAATTTTCTCCTGGAAATCGATTTTTTTTTGCATAAAACTGTAAAACACTGGAATTATTGGGTTTAGGTGGAGGAATTCAGGTTTTTGGGAACTTTACCAGAAAAAAAAACGAAAAATTTTGAGAATTTTAGCAGTTTTGCGAAGGAAATTGAATTTTTGACAAAAATATCTGTAAATTTCGGGTTTTTTTTGCTGAAAATCTAAGTTTTTTGTGGAAAAATTGCAGAATTTAAGTAATTTTTCCTTTGACATCAAGTTTTTGAACGAAATATCGGTAAATTTCGACCATTTTAAGGTGGAAATCGTGGTTTTTGAATAGAGAAATGCTGGAATTATGGGATTTTGCTCAAGTTTTTGATGGAAAATTGAGTTTTTGAATAAAAATCGATCATTTTAAGCTGGAAATCGTAACTTTTTGTTGATAAATTGCAGCATTTTTGATATTTTTCTTCTAGAAATTGAGATTTTGACCGAAATATCGGTAAACTTCGACCATTTTAAGATGGAAAATCAATGTTTTCTGTTATAAAATTGCAGGATTTCGGTCATTTTAAGCTGGAAATCGTAGTTTTTGTCTGAAAATTGAAAATCGGTAAATTTCGACCATTTAAAGCTGAAAATCGATGTTTTTGTTGGAAATTTGAAATTTATATAAATTTTTTCCTGGGAAAACCAATTTTAAGGTGGTTTTTTTTTTCAGAAACTGGAAAAATTAATGTTTTTTTTTAGGAAAATCGACAAAGTTAAGTGGAATAATTGGGTTTAGATGGAGAAATTCAGGATTTTTTTCGAAAATTTTGTGAATCTGATAGTGAGCAGATTTGGCTAGGAAATTGAATTTTTGACCACAATATCGGTAAATTTCGGCCATTTTAAGCTGGAAATCAATGTTTTTAGTTGGAAAATTGCAGAATTTTTGTCATTTTCCACTAGAAATTTGCTTAAAAAACTGCAAAAATTAGTGTTTTTGGCCAAAAAATCGAAAAAATTCGACCAGTTTAAGGTGTAAATCTTGATTTTTAGTTGAAAAATTGAGCAATTTTGTCATTTTACATAAGGAAACGATTTTTCTGTTTGAAAACTGCAAAAATTAGTGTTTTTGACCAAAAAATCGGAAAACTGCGACAAGTTTAAGGTGGAAATCGTGGTTTTTAGTTGAAAAATTGCAGAATTTTTGTCATTTCCCCCTAGAAAACTATTTTTCTGTCTGACAACTGCAAAAAGTTGTGTTTTTCAACGAAAAAATCGACATTTTGGTAGTTGTTTTTGTTAAAAATCCGATTTTTCAATACAAAATTCATCAAAAATCCATTTTACCTAAAAAATCCTGGATTTCGTTGAAAAATCTATCAAAAGCTAGAATTTTCTATTTTTGTTGCTCAAAATTACTAGAAACTTCCATTTTTAGGGTTATTCTAGGCTGTTTTCACCAAAAATCAAGTTTTTTTAAACGAAAAGAGATGAAAATTGCAGTTTTTGAGGACTTTTAACTGAAATATGACCGTTCTGATGTGGAAAACGGCTCAGAGATCAGAAAAAATATAAGTTTTGCATAAAAATCCCGTGATTATAGCTAAAATTGAACGGTTTTCTAACATTCTGACTCAAAAATCGCGATTTTCAGTCAAAAAGTCACTGAAACTCACATGTGACAGTTTCACAATGAGTTTATACTGTGGATCCGCCTCAAGTGGCGCCGTAACCTTCACTTCATCCTGTGGTCTCTTCAATTCCACTTCCAATTGTTTCACCAGTGCCATATACCTGAAAAAAATCATTTTTAGAAGATTTTTAACAAAAAAATCCGGAAATTACTCTTCAGATCTCGCCAATTTCGCTACATCATGCACAGAAGAGTATTTCGACGTATCCATCGGCTCTTCCGTCGCCTCTTCAATGTCATCATCGTCGAGCTCCTCCTTTTTCACTCCCTGGAACAAAAAAAAACGGTTTAAATCGGTCGGAAATAATTTTTTTAACTCACTTTTAAATTTTCCCCCAGATCTGGAATATCTTCCAAATCATCGTCATCATCGTCGTCGAAATCTGCCATAAGCTCCTCGGCGAGAGACATTTTAGCTGAAAAATCAAAAAAAATTAGAAAAATCCGTTAAAAATGAAGAAAAAATAAATTTAAATTAAATTTTTTTTTCGATTTTCGAAAGTGGTACGGTACGCAAGTCCGCAAACACCGTCATGTACCCAATGCGTCAGACCTGACGACAATTAAATCGAGTGGCCAAAGTGCGATAGAAGTGTCCCCTTCCCGCCGGTTTTTAAGCACCGTCCGTCGTTTTTTTTTGGCTGGAATTGATATACAGAGTATATAGATGATGACAATTCCCGCGGGAGCTATTGATTTTTAAAGTTTCATTGAGAAAAAATGGTTTTTTTTGATATTTTCCGTTTCTCAATTTTTTTTTCCAATCGATTTTTCAAATTTTTTCGCGATTTCTATATTTCGTTTCCAGGCGCAAATGATGGAATCGGGGGCGCCTCTCGCGCGCGAGGCGACATTCGACCGCGTCGAAAAAAAGCGAACAATCGCCGAGGAAATCGATGAGATGATGAAGTATTACGCGTTTGACGACGCGATTTTTCTCGCCGAAATCTATTATGAGACGGATAAAACGAACGGGGCGAATCACTCGGATGCACTACTCACTTATGCCGATTGTCTGTATCGAGCGAATAAAAAAGAAGAGTGTTATGGATTGTTGCGGTCGACGAAATTCACTGGAGCACGACTTCATTTCTTGTTTGCCAGGGTGGCGTATGATTTGAATAAGTGCGTTTTTCAGAGTGATTTCTGAAGGAAAACGTTGGAAAACTTTGGAAAATTGCGGTTTTCAGCTAAAATTTTTTGTAATTTTGCAATTTTAGGTGCCAAAATTCACTTTTGATACCTAAAAATGGCGGTTTCTGGAGGAAAATTGTGTTTTTCAAGTAGAAAAACCTGAATTTTCTTGTTTTTACACTCTAGATTGCAAAAAATCGAAATCTTAGCTGGAAATGCCGATATTTTCCAACATTTTACTCGTTTTCTCCAGAAAAAACATGAGATTAAACAAGGAATATCCAATTTTCAGGTTTTTGACACACTAAATTCAGTAATTTCGCAATTTTAAGTGTCAAAATTTAGTTTTGATACCTATAAATTGGCAGTTTCTTGTTTTTTCTCGTATTTTTCCGGAGAAAACTAGTAAAATGTTGAAAAATATAGATTTTTAGCATTTCCCGCCAGGGTTTTTGATTTTTTAGCAGCTTAAAGTGTAAACCAAGAAAATTTCGGTTTTTCTGATGAAAAAACACGATTTTCCTACCTGAAAATTTGAAATGTTTTGTTTTTTTTTTCTTGAAACTAGTTTATAGGTGTACTTTTTCTGAAAAGAAACACATTTTTCTCGATGAAATTTATGTGTTTCAATCATTTTCTAGTTGAAAACATGGGAAACCAGTACTTTTGATGTGATTTTCGACCTGAAAATATGAAAAATCGAGTGAAAAATCACTAGTTTTGACGATTTTCGCTTGAGTTTCGTGATTTTATCGTGAAATTTTCAGATTTTTGCCATTTTTTTGTCAGAGTCTTCAGAAATTTCATGATTTTCTCCGATTTCAAGATGCTTTTTGTTCGAAAAACCGCATTTTTTTTCTGTTTTTTTACTGAAAAATTGCAGAATTTAAGGAATTTTCTCCTAGAAATCCAGTTTTTTTCCGTAAAACTCGAAAAAAATTGATTTTTTCCGCCATTTTTGACCTGAAAATCGTCATTTTCCTACATCTGAAAATTTTCAGATTTTTACCATTTTTTGTCAGAATCTTCAGGATTTTCTCCAATTTTGAGATGCTTTTCGTGCAAAAACCTCAGTTTTTCCCGGTTTTAAACTCGAAAACAGGAAATGGCTGGTTGATGGCCTAGAAATTTCTATTCTGGGATCTAGGCCACCGGAAAATTACGGTTTTATCTGAAATTATCGGGTAATTTCGCATTTTTAGGTGTCAAAACCTACAAATATCGGTTTTTTAGCTTCGATTTTGATTCTTTTTGCTAAAAATCACCCAGAATTCGCATTTTTCGTGATTTTTGACTGAAAATTTGGTGTCCTAGTATTAGAATTAGGGTTTCTAGGTCTCATTAAGACATTTCAAGCTAGAAATCGAGTTTTTTGGTTGCCAATTCTGAAAATTTTCAGATTTTTACCATTTTTTTGTCAGAATCTTCAGAATTTTCTCCAATTTTGAGATGCTTTTTGTGCAAAAACCTCAGTTTTTCCCGGTTTTAATAAAAATTGGCGGCCTAGTATTAGAATTCGGGTTTTCCTAGGCCACCAGTAATGTTTTCCTCTATTTTAACTGAAAAACCCCTTAATTTTCCAGATTCGATGAATGCCGCGGAGCCCTTTTCGAGCACGACAACGGACTAATCCGAAAGAGATTCTAGAGGACACCCGTGTCGCCGCCCATGCGAATCTTCTGAACGCCCAAATGCTTTGCGACGAGAATCACATGGATTTAGCCGTCGAGTCGTGTCAAAAATCACTTGACGAGAATATTTTCCTCTGGGCAGCTGTCATCACTTATCTACGATTCGGAGGACAAGAACTCGCACAGACTTTCGATAGACACAAGGACAAATCGTAAGGGAAAACGGGGCGATTTCAGAAGGATTTCAGAAGCGAATAAACACTAAAAATACCCCAAAATCACAGATTTTCAACATTTTTGTGATAAAAAATCGTTTAAAATGGCATTTTTACCGTTTTTTTTTTTTGATTTTTTTTCCACTTTCAGCACGAAAAACGTCATTTTTACCTCTTTTAGACATATGTACAGTAAAAAATGCTAAAATTTAAGATTCCAGTTGCCGAAATTTCCAGACGCCTAAAACGATGAAAGTACCTAAATCACAGATTTTTAACTTTTTCGTGATAAGAAATTGTTCAAGATGCCTTTTTACGGTTTCTTTTTCAGATTTTTTGCAGTGAAAATCACAAATTTTTGCTATTTATACTCTAACTATATGTGTCTGGCGCGCCTCCGGCGCGATGCGAGATCTTTTTAGCATTTTCACTGTAAATCAGACACCTAAAACGCTGAAAATACCCCAAAAATCATCGATTTTCGACGTTTTTGTGATGAAAAATGGTTCAAAATGCTTTTTTTCAACGGGTTTTCAGATTTTTTGCAGTGAAAATCACAGGAATTTCAGTTTCCAGACTGTAACTGCAAAGTTTGAAGCTTCAAAAATGCAAAAAATTACAGTTTTTGGGCTGAAACTGTTCAAAAATGTACACTTTCAGCATGAAAAACTGATCAGAATAGTCTTTTTCTCGTCTTCTAGACTTATTTTCAATGAAAAATGCTTCCCAATAGCCTAAATCGCCCGAGGCGCGCCAGCGGAGGCTGGCATGTGTATATTTACTGTATTAGTAGCTGAAATTTAAGATATCGAATGCCTAAACAGCAATTTTTCATAATTATCTGGAGATTTTGAATGAAAATCAAGTGTTTTGCTTGAAATAAAAGTGAAAATCGCTGAAATTCTGAGTCCTTGACGGCAGAAAATGTAAATTTTGGCGCCAATTTGAAGAAATTCTGAAAAATCATCAGAAATGGTCACATTTTCAATGAAAAATCCAAAAATTGAGTCATTTTTTGAATCCGAGCCTTGAGAAGTATGCTTTTAATGGATTTTCAGAGTTTTTTCACGTCTTTTAGACAGATTTCCAGTGAAAAATGCTAAAATTTGAGTTTCCAGTTGCCTAAATCCCTGAAAATCGCGCTGAAGGCGCGCCAGCGAGAAATTATAGTGAAAAATCGCTGAAATTCTGAGTTTTTGACAACAAAAAATGTGAATTTTGATGAATTTTCAATCAAATTTTACAATTTCTCTCTTTCCAGAAATGGCATCACGGCGCCTCCAAGCCCTACAGTAACCATGCGTACCGCCACTCCCTCACCAACTGGACCCTCAACATCCGCAAGCTCCGCCCCCTCAACTGCTCCACCAGCTGAGCCAATCGGCAGTTCGAGTCGAAGATCATCGGTTTCCACGACGAGAAGATCTGCGAGATCTGCGACGACGACGACGTCTTCAGCGAATCGAGAGATTCGAAGTATGGGGGATTCTGAATTACAACTGCGCCCCACTGCAAACGAGAGAGTATCGGGCGAGAGAGACGCAGAGTTTTTTCTCGCGCTGACACTGATTTTCACAGTTTTTGACCTATTTTCGCTATTTTTTAAAGCATTTTTTGTAAATTGTAATGAAACGGTAAAAATAGGTCTAAAAATTCGAAAATTTTGAAAAAATCTTTTAAAAAACCGAAAATTTCAACATAATGACGATTCTCAGCTGAAAAATGCTTCAAAAAGCTGAAAATAATTCACTGAAATTTTACAGATTTTTGTGATATTTTTCGCTCAAAATTTAAATTTTTCCATTTTTCAGAAGATTCTTTGTAAATTGTTATGAAAAATGCTGAAAATTGGAAAATTTCAAATTTTGAGCGAAAAATATCACAAAAATCTGAAAATTTCAGTGAATTATTTGGAAATTTTCGGTTTTGTGAAAGATTTTTTCAAAATTTTCGAAATTTTAGACCTATTTTTACCGTTTCATAACAATTCACAAAAAATGCTATAAAAAAAGCGACAATTGGTCAAAAATTGGTGAAAATTTGTGTCGGTGCGAGAGAAAAGACTCTGCGTCTCTCTCGCCCGATACTCTCTCGTTTACGGTGGAGCGCGGTTGTAATGGACCTATTCTGGGGTAGCAAAAATAGTTTTTTGCTTATTTTTTGTTATTCAGAATGTAGCGAAAAAAGCAAAAAACTCCAGGTATTTTTTGCTTGACCTTTTCTAGGCCAGCCGGCGGATTTCTAGGCCATGTGTAGATTTACGGGAGACGTTTTTGTGATTTTTTAGCAAAGTTCGGAAAAAAAACTATTAAAAGCATGAAATAAATCAGTAAAATTACGAATTCAGTTCAAAAGTAGATACGATAAAGTACATGGATGCTGAAAAAATCACAAAAAAATCTCCCGTAAATCTACACATGGCCTAGAAATCCGCCGGCTGGCCTAGAAAACGTCAAGCAAAAAATACCTGGAGTTTTTTGCTTTTTTGCTACTTTCTGAATAGGTCCATAAGAGGGAGTGAACTCCGAATAATTGATTTTTCCAATTTTCAGATATTCCATCAAGCATCACACCGAGACAATCGACTCCTGTCTCAGCCACCACCGGCGGTGGGCGTGTCCGGCCAGTCGCTCCACGGAAAAGCACTCGGATCAGTGAGATGACGTCGAGACGATCGGAGACTGGAAGCACTACCAGTTCTCGATCATCTCTATTCACTGAACCCGATAGACCGCATACACGGGCGACTCATAGCTCTAGGAATCGGGCAAAGTGAGCAACTTTTTGGGCGATTTTTTTTGAGTGGTGGATGAGAAAATGGCAAAAGTTGGGCCATTTTCAGTGAAAATGCTGGAAATTGTATCGATTTCTGTAATTTATCACTCAAACTTGCCCTTGGAAGAGTTTTTAATGTAATTATCGAATTTGGGTCATTTACATGGCCGAGATTTTGCGAAAGCTAGGCCACCCGTTCTTTTCTCCGTTCTGAAAGCTGAAAATTTGAAAATTTGAAGATTTTCTCCTACTTTTGATTGATTTTTCATGCTTTTTGGCGGAAAAATTACTAAATTTGTGATTTTCCGGCCATTTTTCACATTTTTTACCGTCAAAAACCTGATTTTACGCTAAAAACCATCAAAAATGATATATTTTCGAGCCAAAAACCGCAAAAATGCGCTCCATCGACAACAACTCTTTGTAGTCCACGTGGACAAACAGATTTCTAGTTTTTGTTTTTTGTTTTTTATTTTCGGGTTTTTACTCGATTTTCCATAAAATCGCATTGATTTTGGTCGAAGATGCACCGAAGTCTACTCTAAAAACCTTTTTCCACTCGAAATTCTCTGAAATTGATGTATTTTTAATTCAAAATTCTGAAAACGCGCTCTATCGATAATCTCCCAGTGTAGTTCACGTGGACAAGCTAGCTGATTGCTCTCTCTTGCAATAGTACTGCTAATTAGAGTCTAATTATTAGACAGTGTGAAACACTCGCTGGCCTAACTCGCCTTTTCTAGGCCATCATCATAGTTGTCAAGGCCCGGGCCGGTCGAAAATTTTCAAGGCCCGGCCCGGCCCGAAGGCCCGGCTTCAAAAAATGACCCTTTTTTTCCTAATTTTTTTTCGAAATTTTTTCAATTTTTTATCGAAAATGTGACCACTTTTTTACTATTTTTCAGATTTTCTTCTAATTCTGAATCATAGTCGAAAATTTGACTTTTTCGCTAAAAAAATTCAAAAAATTCAAAAAATTTGAAAATTTGACTTTCGCGCCAAATTGCCCGGGTCTTCGGGCCGGGCCGGGCCCTGATTTCGCCGACAAGGCCCAGGCCGGGCCTTGACAACTATGGCCATCATCATTATTGTTGAAAAATTATGGAAAATTTGTTTTTTAAAAAATGTATCGAATTTACAAGGAAAATCGGCGACTTTTCAGTGGAAAAATGTGTAAAAATAGCAAGAATTTGTCAAAAAAAATCGATTTTGAGTGATTTTTTTCAGCGCCGCTTTGAACAGTGACACGGAGAACACGAATGCGACGAATACTCGAACCAGAAGTGGAGCTGCAGCCACCACTCGAGGATCCACGTCGTCTCAAAGGGTACTTTCAGCACAAGATTTCCAGATTTCTTGCTTGCTTTTTTACTGAGTCTGCTCATAGTGGAGGAATTTGGGATTTTTCTGGAAACTTCAGACAGAAATTAGAGTTTCAGACTAATTTATAGCCAAAAACTCGGATTTTTCATAGGTGTCAAGGCCCGGGCCCGGGCGAATTGGCGCGAAAGTAAATTTTGAAATTTTTTCAATTTTTCATCGAAAATGTGACCATTTTCGACTATCAGCCAGAATTAGAAGAAATTCTGAAAAATAGTCAAAAATGGCCACATTTTCGATGAAAAATTGAAAAAAAAATTGGAAAAAAAGGATCATTTTTTGATGCCGGGCCTTGACAACTATGGATTTTTGAAGTTCTCGGTCTTAAAAAACGCTGAAATCTTCAGTTCAGACTCTAAAACACTGAGAAATTCCAATTTTCAAAAAAAGCACTTATGAGTCGACTCCGCCCACAAAAAGCTATCGGATCGTGGTTAGGTGGCCGAAGTGGGGAAAGTTAGTCCCCCCTACTTTTCCCAGTTTTATATAATTTCTCTCGATTCCTGAGTTTAAAAGAATACAGAAGTCTTAATTGTGTTTATTTCAGATTCCGATTCTTCTGAAAATTCTAAGAAACTTTCATTTTTACGCAAATGCTAAAATCGCTTCAAAAATTGTTCTCCTGACTCAAAATGAGAATTGGTGGAAGAGTTTATCAGCGCCGGGCCGTGTAGTCCTCTCGGACAAGATTTCTCACTTTTCCCTAGTTTTTTTCTATTTTTTCTCGATATAAATAGAAGAAAACTACGGAAAAGTGAGAAATCTTGTCCGAGAGGACTACACGGCCCGGCGCGGAAAAACTCTTCCACCAATTCTCATTTTGAGTCAGGAGAACGATTTTTGAAGCGATTTTTAGCATATGCTTCAATAATAGAAAATTCTTCGAATTTAAGTCCGCATTTATGCCAAAATTCGTGGCATTTTAATGATTTTGAGCTGAAAATTGCAATTTTCGAGCGAATTCTGACTGAAAACTCATGTTTTACCTATAATTTTTAGCTGAAAAACGATTTTAGATCGAGAATCTCCGAGAAAAATTACATAAAAAGTCGAAAAAGCTGGTGGTCTAACTTTTTCCACTTCAGCCACCTAACCTGATAGCTTTTCGCCACCCGCATGCACCTCTCAAAATCACTCAAAACCACTCAAAAATCACCCTAATGGGGTAATTTAGAGTGAATTGGGGTGATTTTGGGCTAAAATCACTCTAATTCACCCAAAAAACACCCAAATTCACCTTGGTTTTCTCAAAAATTCATCACTTTCCATATATTTTCTATATTTATTATAGGCCAACCCAGTTCGCACCTCAATCAGAATTGCTGATGCAGCTGCAATTGCCAGTAAGAATGCCAAAAATGCGACTTCGCAGAGGAAGCGAAATGAAAAGCAGCCATTGGTCTCGCGAAACTCGAATTTAGCGCGTAGCCTATCGGGTTCCACAAATTCTGTAAGCCCCGCCTCCTCTTCTCAGACGGAGAGAGAGAGAGATGGGCGGTTCTCTCTATCAATTTTCAGCAGTTTCAGGTGGCATCAACAGCTAGCGAAAGGCCATCGGAAGACGATATGTTACAGAATTCGAATGTGCCAATGTCGTCGGCGGCGTCGTCGTTGAATAGTGATGAGCCGATGGATACCGTCGATTTGGTGTATGATGATGGATATAGTACGTGTGCTGAAAATCAGCTGTAAATCGACTGAAATTGCATTGAAATTGCCTAATTTTTCAATTCTAGACTATCAATACCTGAAAAAAACGATATTTCTAGCTAAAAACTGAGAAGAATCTGTCGGTGACCTAGAATTACCAAATTAGGGAACTTAGGCCATAACGGTTTTTTCACTCATTCTTACCCCAAAACCGTGGAAATTCACGGTTTCTCAGAATTTAAATAAGAAAATCTGGATAAATCGGGAACTTTTGAGCTACAAATCGGAGAAAATCGACTGAAATTATCATATTTAGGGAGTTCCGGGGGAAAAATAGCATAAATTTCAATAGAATTACCTGAAAAACGATACTTCTAGCTTAAAACTGAAAAGAATCAGTCGGTGGCCTAGAAATACCAAATTAGGAAAGTTAGGCCTTTTTAAATGGAAAATTTCGATTTTTGAGCACAGAATGAATATTGGCCTAAACTTTATGAATTTATGGTTTCTAGGCCACTGGCCTAGAAATTTGGGCTGAAAAGGTTAGGCCACAATGGTTTTTTTCCGTAGAAAACTCACTGCTTCACTGAATGTCAATAGGAAAATCTTTGGAAAATCTTGTTTCTTTACCTCCAAACATCGTGCTGGCCTAACTTTATGAGTGTGGATTTCTAGGCCACTGATTTTTGGCTATTCCTCCTCAAAATTCTGCAAAATTCCCCCTGAAACGCGAATTTTCAGTCCGAAAAACGCTGAAAGTGTGATCATGGCCGAACTTTTTCTGTTTGGGTCTCTAGGCCAGCGGTTTCAAGGTGGAAAATTCTTCAATATGAACTAGAAACCCAAACTGAAAAAGTTCGGCCATGCCCACTTTTGACCGTTTTTCGGACTGAAAATTCGAGTTTTTGGGGGTTTTTAGACTATTATGACGATAAACGTGTTTCCAGACAACCGTAATCTGAAAAAAGCAAATTTAATTACAGAAAACTTCTTCGACATCTACCGTCACATTGCTCTTATAGAGGAATCGATCAGCACGTACAACTGGAAAACGGCGGACGTTTTATTTGCGAAAATGGAAAAAGAGACGATGATAAACACATCAATGGTCCGTTTGCAACTGGGAAGAGCTTGCTTCGAGCAGTCGGAATATCGAGAGTGTCGAAATATTCTCAACGATTTGCACAAGAGAAAGAAGTGGAAGGTTGAGGGAACGGAATTGCTCTCCACCTCAATGTGGCATCTACAGGACACTCATGCACTGAGTGCTCTGGCTCAGACACTCACAACAGAGTCCCGAGAGAGATCTCAGAGTTGGTGTGCCGCTGGAAATTGTTTCTCACTGCAGAGACAGCATACGCAGGCGATTGAGTGTATGGAGAGGGCGATTCTGTTGGATAAACGATTCGCTTATGCGTATACTCTGTTGGGACACGAGTTGATTGTGCAGGACGAGTTGGATAAGGCTGCTGGATCTTTTAGGTTGGAGATTTTCGGGAAAATCGAGAAAAAATTTGGGCTTTGAGGGATTTTTTTTAGCTTCTAGGTAGCTGAAAACGTTCGAAATTTCAAAATCGAGATTTTACTCAAAAATGCGGTTTCATGTCACAATATTCATAATCTGGATGCCAAAACTATACTTGTCAAATGACGGGCCGGGCCGGGCCTGAAAAGCTTCGGCCCGTCAGGCCCGTCTTTTCAGGAATCTGGGATTTTTGAGAAAAATTTTCAATTTTTCATGCGGAAAAATTGACAAAAAGACACTCATATTATTCTATGAGAAAAGTCTGAGTTCATCTTAGTACACCTTTGATCAAATTTGAAACAAAAATTGAAAAAAAAATTCCCTCCAAAAAGACGGGCCTGACGTTTTGAAAAAAAAGCCCGACCCTTGACAAGTATGGCCAAAACCAAACTGAAACGAGTTCGAGACCGGTATCAGCACAATTTTGACTGGAAATTCTTTTGAAAAATGGAAATTTCGGATAAAAACAGGGTTTTACCCTTCAAGGGGGAATTTCGGGAATTCTGGATAATTTTTCAAGACATTCCTATGGAAAATACTCAAAAATCCTTCTAAATCGCGAATTTTCCACCCGAAAATGGTCAAAATTGGTCACTGCTGGCCGAACTTTTTGCTTTTGGGTTTCTAGGCCACGGAAAGTTTTTCCATTCGCCTGTTTCGCCATTTTTATCGAATTTCATCTTGTTTTCAGTGTTATCATCAAGGTTATTAATTGTTAGCTGACAACACTGAAAACAAGTTGAAATTCAACAAAAATGACGAAACGGACGGATGGAAGAACTTTCCGTGGCCTAGAAACACAAAAACACAAAAGTTCGGCCAGCAGTGACCAATTTCGATCATTTTCGGGTGGAAAATTCGCGGTTCCGAAGGGTTTTTGAGTATTTTCCATAGGAATGTCTTGAAAAATTATCCAGAATTCCCGAAATTCCCCCTTGAAGGGTAAAACCCTGTTTTTATCCGAAATTTCCATTTTTCAAAAGAATTTCCAGCCAAAATTGTGCTGATACCGATCTCGACATCGTTTCAGTTTGGTTTTGCCATCTAGATTATGAAAATTGTGACATGAAACCGCGTTTTTTTGGACAAAATCTCGATTTTTCCAGGCTTAGGACTGAAAATTTCAGAAAAATACGTGAAAAACATGAATTCTATAATTTTCAGCATATTTTCACTTAAAAAAAAACGAAATTTTCAGAGAAATTTTCCGATTTTTGAGAAAATAACTTCCGAATTTTATAAACCTATTCTGGGGTAGCAAAAAATAGTTTTTTGCTTATTTTTTGCTATTCAGAAAATAGCAAAAAAAAGCGAAAAACTCCAGGTATTTTTTGCTTGACGTTTTCTAGGCCAGCCGGCGGATTTCTAGGCCATGTGTAGATTTACGGGAGACGTTTTTGTGATTTTTTCAGCATCCATGTACTTTATCGCTACTTTTGAACGGAATTCGTAATTTTATTGATTTATTTCATGCTTTTAATAGTTTTTTCCGAACTTTGCTGAAAAAATCTCAAAAAAATCTCCCGTAAATCTACACCAAACACAGGTCTTGCAGCGAATGGCCTAGAAATCCGCCGGCTGGCCTAGAAAATGTCAAGCAAAAAATATCAGGAGTTTTTTGCTTTTTTCGCTACATTCTGAATATCAAAAAATAAGCAAAAAACTAATTTTCGCTACCCCAGAATAGGTCCATAAATAATTTTTTCGATTCTGATATTTTCTCAAAAAAATCAAAAATGTTCTCGATATTTTCACTTTAAATGCGTATTTTTCAGTCAAAAAACGCCTAAATTTATAAATGCTCCAAATTCCAGATCGGCTCTCCTGCTCTCACCTCGCGACTATCGTGCGTGGTACGGTCTCGGTCTAGTCCATCTGAAAAAAGAGCAAAACATGATCGCCCTAACAAATATCCAAAAAGCAGTGAGCATCAATCCGACGAATCGAGCAATGCTGTGCACACTGTCTCAAATCGAACAACAACGCGGTCAAATCGACACGGCACTCGTTCTCATCGACAGGGCGTTGACACTGAATCCACTCGACGTCGCGTGTCGATTCAATCGAGCACGTCTTCTATTCGAAGCGAAAAGAAACGAGGAGTGTCTTGTGGAATTGGACAAGTTGAAAGCGAGCTCTCCCGATGAGGCGTTCATCTTCCATTTACTTGGTAAGGGAATGGCTGAAAATAGCTGAAAATTGGGATATGGCCTAGCTTTTTCTAGGCCATGCGGCAAAATTTACAGTCAATATCATAGATAAAAGGGGACCAGTGGTCACTGAATTAGATACAATCCAAAAGTTTGGCTAGCATTCATTCGGCTCAAAAATCGAACTTTTCGATTAGAAAAAACGGTTTTAGCTCAAATTTTATAATGACCTAACTTTCCTAGTTTGGTAATTCTTCGCCATTGCCTGATTCTTCTCATTTTTTCTTAGTTTTTAGCCAGAAATATCGTTTTTCAGGTATCAATAGCCTAGAAAGTTGAAATTTATGTTATTTTTTCACTCGGAACCGCCCAAATATAAAAAACTTTAAAAACGCAATGGCCTAACTTTTCAATTTTGAGTTTCTAGGCCACCGTTTGAGTTTTATATATCTACTTGAAGAAATGCTCTTCTAGTTCTTTGAATCTGAAAAACATGCGAATTTCCGCTAAAAAAAATCGAGCGAAACTAAACAATTTCCGCCAATTTTCATTGAATTCCGACAGAAATGTCAAAAAACTTAAATTATTTAAATTCCGACATTTCCACGAGGAGTATTATCGGAATAAAAAAGTTCCGACATTTTTTACCGACGCGCAAGAGTCGCGGTACTGGTAGATCAGAAACGCCCACTTATCATAAACATTTCTTCTGCAAAATCAGGGCACGGTTTCATTGAATTCGCGGGTGAAGTTTTGTTTAAAAATACCATTTTTTAAATAAAATTTGACCTATTTCCCTTAAAATTTCATTTCCACCATGACTTTCCAATTTTGGATTTCTAGGCCACGACTTCAGTTAGCTCATTTTCTCTTCATTCTTTTCACAGCTTGCTTTGAAAACAACGAAATTTGGAAAATGACCTAGAAATCCAAAATGGCATTTTTGTAGTTTTAGAATCAATTTCGAGATTTTCAGCACCGAAAAGAGGGTGGCCTAACTTTCTGATTGTCGGATTTCTAGGTCATGGCTCCCCTTGGACTTGTTTTTTGAAAACTATGAGAATTCGAAAATGTCCTAGAAATCCAAAATTAGGCCGTCTGAAAATTTAAATAAAAAAAATCAATTTTGCAGCGCGCGTGCACCGCCGTATGGGAAACACCCATCTGGCACTTCTCAACTACAGTTGGGCGGCCGAATTGGATCCACGTGGCGAACAAAACGTCACCGACTCGAATCACGTGGCGAATCGAGAGGAATACGAAGACGACGAGTACGGATCGCCAGTTTAATTCATTTCATTCTTATTCGAATTCTATTTTTTTTGTCAAATAATCGTTCTCATTCTTCTTCTAAAATTCAAATTCATTGGCTCGGGTGTTCATTTCCCTTTCCTCTCTCTCTCCATTTTATACCACCGTAATCCTGTTCCATACTAACCTTGAAAATTCATCTGATATATTCATTATGTCTAGTCTGTCGATCAGAAATCACCATCAAGAAGACTATAAACTCATTTTCTGTCAAGATCCAGAAGCCCCGCCCCTTTTTTGAATGTCTTTCAATTTTTAACTCGGCTGAAAAAGCTGGAAAAAAGCAACCCAATTTTTATATATATATACACAACCATTTTCTCTGATTTTCCTACATTTTTAAAATATTTTCTTATTTAAATTAACAATTATTTCCCTCCCGACGGCGTCGGACACGATGACAACGGCGGTGTGGAAGTCGTCGTGCGGAGAATGAGACGGGCGAGCACGGCGTCGGCTGAAGACGTCGCCTCGACGACGTCTGGCCAATTGCGGCGAGAGGCGTCGGCGAGCACGCGGATTTGTTTCGCCTCTTCCGCCAGATGACCGATCCATTTCGATTCGACTTCAGAGGGATCGGACAGACCCATCTGGAATAGAAAATATTTCAATTTCGGCTGAAATTCTTCGAAAAAAAAAAACCCGAAAATACAAATTTTAAAGTCCGAAAAACGCGATGATGGCCTAGGTTTTGAGCATTTGGAGGTTTCTAGGCCACCATTTTGATTTTACAGGTGGCCTAAGAACCGCCCAACAGCTGAATGTTAGGCCACCAATCTTAATTTTTAATATTTTTTGGTTTTTTTGTTGAAAAACAGTCAAAAATCGACGAAATTAGACTAAAAATGAAAATTCCGCCGTGTACTTCTCGTGGAAAAGTCGGTCGCGGACGTCGATTTTAAAGTTTTCGACAAATTTTCAGCAAATTTCCGGTAAAAAGCGTCAAAATTATAAAATATTAAGCATTTTTCATCGTAAATTTAGTTTAAATTCCCAAAATAATTCAAAAGTCAGTTTCATGTCTTGTCCACGAGGAGTACACGGTGGAATTTAAAAAAGTATATTTATACTCACTTTCGCGGTTTTTTTCGTGAAAAATAAGAGAAAACTATGAAAACTTGTTATTTTTGGCACTTTTTAAATAAGAGCATGTAAAAATTGGACAAAAATTGAAGAAAATTGCCAATTTTCCAAAAAATCCCTTTTTTCAACTTGTCCACGAGGAGTACACAGCGGAATTTTCTGAAAACTCGTGTTTTGGTCGATTTTCGCAGCGTTTTTATAATGAGATACTTAAAACTGTGAAATTTTAGATTTTTTCTGTGAAATTCTGATAAAAATCACAAAAAGACAGTTTCGCGTCTTGTCCACGAGGAGTACACGGTGGGATTTTCAGAAAACCGTGTAAATCGCGGTTTCTCGGTACAAACAGACGAAACTGTGAAATTTCAATGCATTTTTCATTGTTAATTCCGCTAAAATTTCCATAATAATTCAAAAATCCCTTTTTTCAACTTGTCCACGAGGAGTACACGGAGGAATTTTTCAAGAAAGTGTATTCTGATCATTTTTTGTCGTTTTTTTTCTAGAAATTGGAGATAAAATGTGGAAAAATGTGGAATTTCAACCAATTTCAGACATTTTCACTGATGAATTCAAAAATTTCAATTTTTTCAAACTTGTCCACGAGGAGTACACGATGGAGTACTCACCTTCGCATAAACAATACTCTTCGTCCATAGCTTCTGCGACTGTAAATACTTGCACGCATCACCACCAGCACCCACGAGAAACAGTAACTCGACGCCGTCCTCAATTAAGTCCGACGCAATTAAGTTGGTAGCAATTAACTTAATTAGCGACTTTGCCTTCTCATTATCTTGACAGGACACGAGGAGTGCCGCTTTGATACTTGCATATCGTAGATCAGCGGAGACAATCAGACGATCTGTCACCCTCTCTTTCGCGGCTCCGCCCACCACTACGGCTTGCTCGACGAGCCGCCGTTCCATCGCCTGATCGGCGGCACACGCTACAGTAATCACACGTGTCTCACGCTCTTTAAATGATACCGTATCCCAAAACATTTGAAGATTCGGTGGCAAATGATCTACAGTAGAAAGGGGCGGGGCGAATCGATCGATAACGATCGATAATAGATCAGCGGAGAAGTGATCTCCAACGAATCGACGGACGACTCGTTCTCGTTGAAGTTTCGAGAGATCCGCTTCGAGAGTCTCGATTAGGGGAGACTTTTGAGTCTCGAGCCATTGAAGAGCGTCTTCGAGAAAGTTCTCGTCCGGTTTCTCGTCTTCTGGAGGAGTTGATTCTTTTGATTGGGAAGAGGATTCGAGACGTTGACGAACTATTCCGATGGAATCGTCTTGGTAGATGAACGGGATTTCTGGAAAAATGGACAATTTTTGAGCTGAAAATTATAAAATTAGGGGTTACGGGCTGAAAAATGACATAGATTTCAGAGTTGCATGGAAGTGAAATTTTCTTATCCGGAAGTCGGAAGTGAATTTCCTTATCCGGAAGTCGGAACTCGGAAGTCGGAAGAGAAAAAACGCCCGGAAGTCGGAAGTCGGAATTAGATTTTTTCTCAAACTTTCAAAAACTCCAAGAGAAAAATCATAAAATTCGCGAAAATCAGTGGAAAAGTTAGTTTTTGGCTGAAGAACAGCCTATTTTCTGTCCTTTTAGACAATTTTTCCATGCATTTTTGCGAAATGCACTTTTCGAAAATTCCACAGTTATGGAATGACGGAAGTCGGAAGTCGGAAGTGATTTTTGTTATCCGGAAGTCGGAAGTAGGAATGGAAAAAAATGCCCGGAAGTCGGAAGTCGGAAGTCGGAATTCCATGCAACTCTGATAGATTTCAACCTAATACTCGAAAAAACGACATTTCTAGCTAAAAACGGAGAAAAATTAGCCGATGGCCTAGAAATACCAAAATAGGAAAGTTAGGCCATTATAGAATTCGAGCTAAAACCGCGTTTTTTCAGTGGTAAAGTTCGATTTTTGAGCACAGAATGAATTCTGGCCTAACTTTTCGGGTTTCTAGGCCATCAATCACTGGTTAGGGCTGAAAATCGTGTTTTTGTACTAAAACCGCGGAAACTCACGGTTTCTCTAAATTTTAAGAGGAAAATCTGGATGAATTGGGAAATTTTGAGCTGAAAATCGGGAAAAGTGACCGAAATTCTCAAATTTAATGGTTCCGGGGGTGGATAATAACATAAAATTCGATTTTCAAGACTATCGATATCCGAAAAAAACGATGTTTCAAGCTAAAAACGGAGAATAATCAACCTATGGTCTAGAAATACCAAATTTGGAAAGTTAGGCCATGATAAAAACATCGAAAGTTTGAGCTGAAAATGCGGAAATTCACGGTTTCTTTGAATTTTTATAGGAAAATCTGGATAAATCGCAAAATTTTGTGCTTAAAAATTGGAAAAATTGACTGAAATTATCAACAATCGCCGTTTTCCGTCATTGGTATTCTAGGCCACACTGATTCTAGGCCACTGGTTTATAATTCTCAAATTTCGTTTTTGATAGAAGTTGATGAAAACTTTGGAAAATCGGCGAAAAATGAAAAAGAAGGAGTTGTCCACGTGAAGTACACGACATATTCTAGTGTCCTCCTTCGTGTAGTTCTCGTGGACAAGTTGAATCGGTGGTGATTTGAATTTTTCGAAAAATGTATCGAAAATTCAAATGTCAAGAATCCACTCTGCGTCTCTTCGTTTTCTACACTATTTCTCTTTTTCCGACTCGCGTTGAGTGCGCGTCGCGGTTCTTATAGAAAGATACGACAAATAAATGTAAAATTTGAATATTTTGTGCGGTGGAGCGCATTTCCGCGACAACATCCTCGTACTGCTGTGTTTCCCCACACTTTTAGTTCGACACAGTTGCTACAACTGCGCTCCACCGCAAACGAGAGAGTATCGGGCGAGAGAGACGCAGAGTTTTTTTCTGGCGCCAACACAGATTTTCACCAAATTAACGAAAAATCTCTCTGAAAAATTGCGAAAATAGGTCAAAAAACTCTGCATCTCTCGCGGCGATACTCTTCCGTTTGCGGCGGGGCGCAGTTGTAACGAAATTGCTCTGCTAATAGCTCGGGGTACAGTTCTTACAACTGCGCTCCACCGAAACTCCCTTGAAAAATGTCTCGTTTTCTTTGAGTCTTTCAATTTCGCACACTATTTTCTCGCGGTTTCGGTAGAGCGCGAATGGAAGACACGTGTCGTGCATAGTTGTACGGAATGCCATTTTCCGAAAAACCGGAATCCGGAATCCGGAACCGGAATCAAAATTTTAATTTTCCGGAATCCGAAATCCGGAACCGGAATCAACATTTGAATTTTCCGTAATCCGGAATCCGGAACCGGAATGACGAAAAAACCCGGAATTCCGGAATTTCGGAATCCGGAATGATTCGATAAATTTGCAAGGCCAAGTCATTTTTCGAGTGTTTTTAATGATATATAAAGTTTAAAACTACTTTTGAGGTTCAAAACCGAAAAAGAAGTAATGCAGTTGTCTTTAAAACTCAAAAAAAAAATTTAAATTCAATATTCAAAATTCCGGAAAAAAATTCAAAAAACCGGAATCCGGAATCGGAATGAAGTTTTTTAAATACCGGAATCCGGAATCCGGAACCGGAATGTCAAAAAAAAAACCCGGAATTCCGGAATCCGGAATTTCCGGAATCCGGATTCCGGACAACTATGGTGTCGTGCTAATAACTGATACCGTTTACCTTTCTCCATCAACGCCTGATTCTTCGCATTCGACACCACAAATCTCAACGTGTTATCATTTGACAATACCAACGGCGACAATCCACACAAGTCGGCGTCCAAACACAACTTCGCCGCGTCCATCCGTATCGATTGAATCCTTGTCATCGCTTCGGTATCCCACAAGGTGACTTCTTTCGAATGAAGCACCGCCATCGTATGATCTCCAGCTAATCGTGAGAACGTCATCCGAAGAACTCTCGAGTGTGAGACATCTCTCACCTGTCTGGACTGACGTCTTCCTAAATCCCAAACCACCAGATTCCCCTCAACATCCCCCACAGCCAGCATATCATCCTTCCACGTCATCGCACAAATCTGAGCACTCGCCGATTTCCACTGAGTGTTCACCATTTTCCCGTCCCTCACATGGAGTCCCCGAAGTGTTATATGATAGATTCGATTCTCAGAATCTAGAAGTACAAGATTCTCCCGATAGACACTTTGGAGTGTCGATTCTGTTGTTTTGATACTGTGATGCTTGTTGGACCATGCCATGTCTATGATTAATGGACAACTTCTACTCATTTTACGCAACATTCTGAGCCCTTTTAGGTCCCAAATTTCCAGTGGTTCTCGTTGAAAGGCTATGGCGAGGTAGCAGCTGCAAAATTGTGAAAATTGAAGTTTTTTTTTTATTTGTGAAAATTGAAGTTTTTGTGCCGATTCGCGGAAAATTCGATTTTTCTAGAGATTTTTCATAGAAAAAATGTCAATTTTGGACGATTTTTACGCTAGAAAACTCCTTTTTTGGTGAAAAAACGCGCTCTTTTGACAATTTCTCCGTGTAGTCCTCGTGGACGACACAATATGCTTAATTCGAAATTTTGTGTCATTTTTAGCAAAAAGGAAATAGAATTTTACGATTTCTTGACATTTTTAATGTAAAGGTTTCGATTTTCCATGCAAGAATCTCAATATTCTATCTTGTGCTGAAAACGCGCCCTATTGGTAAAATCTCCGTGTAGTTCTCGTGGACAATCGAAAGTAAACAATTTGAATTTCCGACTTGTTTTCTCGACGATTTTACCAGAAAAACCGTCCAGCAACTTGTCCACGAGGACTACACGGAGAAGTTATCAATAGAGCGCACTTTCAGCATTAGAATGTCAGATTTTGAGATTTTAGGGTTTTGCATGGAAAGATCGAAATTTTTACATCAAGAATTGTCAAATTCGAGTTGTTTTTTGCTAAAAATTACACAAAATTTCGAATTAAGAATATTGTGTCGTCCACGAGGACTACACGGAGAAATTGTCATAAGAGCGCGTTTTGAATGTCTTAGTGAAAACATTTGAAAATAACGCAATTTCTGTGAAAATTGACATTTTTCGCCAGAAAAATAGGGTTTCTATGGCAAAAATCGCCCAAAATTGACATTTTTCTATGAAAAATCACTAGAAAACTAAATTTTTCCGTGAATAACGAACCAGTTTCAATTTTCGGCACTTTTCTTTCCGTAATTTTATAATATCAACTGAAAATCCTTTTCAAAAAGTTCAAATTAGCTACTTTGACTTGTCCACGAGGACTACACGAACAAGTTGTCAACAGAGCGCACTTTCAGCATCAGATTTTCAGATTTTAGGGTTTTGCATGGAAAAATCGAAATTTTCACATAAAAAATTTCGAAAAATCTTAAAATTCTAGTTTTTTTTCGCTAACATTTCGAATTAAGCAAATTGTGTTGTCCACGAGGACTACACGGAGAAATTGTCAATAGAGCGCGTTTCAATCTGACCTAACTTTCTCATTTCGGGTTTCTAGGCCATCGTTTTCAATATACCCATTTTCAGATTTTCAGGGCTAAAAATCTCGATTTCAGGGTATTTTTCAACAAAAAGAAACGGGAAAAAATGCATTACTCACTGATAATAAGACACCCTAATAATAGTAATCGGACTCTCATCGGTCTCCGGTCGAATCCTTCGTGCCAAACCTGTCCGGATGTCCGTAATGAAGACGTCATTTCTCACAATCTGTGATGCACTCAACGAATGATTGTATCCGGCGGTGACAAGAGAATAGACTCCGCCCCATTCGAGACATTTCACAAGAGACGGTTGAACTGAGAAATCTCGATAGATTTGAGAAGTGAACACGTCGACGAGATGGACGGTACCAGAGTTGGTGCCGACGGCGGCCAAATGGAGAGTGCCGAGTGCCGTGTTTGCTGGAAAATTGAGAGAATTGTCATGTGCGCTCTATTGATAAACATCTTCGTGTAGTCCTCGTGGACAAGACAGATTCGAGAAAACAAGTCGGAAATTCAAATTTTAAGTTTCTATTGTCCACGAGGACTACACGCTGGTGCTATCAATATTTTTCTTTGAAAAATGAAAATTTTTTTTTTACGCTAGAAAACCCCTTTTTTTGGTGGAAAATGTCAATTTTCACTCTATGTGAAACAATTGGCGACGAAATTCGTTGTTTTTTGATTCCAAACGCGCTCTATTGACAATTTCTCCGTGTAGTCCTCGTGGACAACACAATATGCTTAATTCGAAATGTTAAGAACTGGAATTTTAAGATTTTCGAAATTTTTTATGTGAAAACTTGGATTTTTCCATGCAAATCCCTAAAATCTCAAAATCTGATGCTGAAAGTGCGCTCTGTTGATACACATCTTCGTGTAGTCCTCGTGGACAAGTCGAAGTAGTTAATTTGAACTTTTTCAAGGATTTTCAGTTGATATTATAAAATTAGGGAAAGAAAAGTGCCGAAAATTAAAACTGGTTCGTTATTCACGGAAAAATTGAGTTTTCTAGTGATTTTTCATGAAAAAATGTCAATTTTGGACGATTTTTACGATAGAAAACCCCTTTTTTGGTGGAAAATGTCAGTTTTCACAATTTTCACTCTAAGTGAAACAATTGGCGACGAAATTCGTTGTTTTTCGATTACAAACTCGCTCTAATGAGAATTTCTCCGTGTAGTCCTCGTGGACAACACAGTATGTTTAATTTGAAATTTCGTGTCATTTTGAGCGAAAAACAACCAGAATTTTACAATTTTTTGAAATTTTTTATTTGAAAATTTCTATTTTTAAATGCAACACCCTTAAAATCTTAAAATTCTGACATTCTAATGCTGAAAGTGCGCTCTATTGATACACATCTTCGTGTAGTCCTCGTGGACAAGTTGCTTGACGGATTTTGAATTCTCAGCTAGTTTTCACGGATTTTCTGGTAAAAACGTCGAGAAAACAATTTGCGACAATCAAATTCGTTAGTTTCTGTTGTCCACGAGGACTACACCACGTATCAGTGGAGCGTGCTTTCTACTGTTTTTAGTACAAATTTCTAAGGGTTTAGTCACTAGTCACTTGTCCACGAGGAGTACACAAATACGAGATTGGAAATTCGAAATTTTTTCATCAAAACGTTCAAAAAATCGTGAAATTCTAGTGGTTTTTCGCTAATATTTCGAATTAAGCATAATGTATCGTCCACGAGGACTACACGGAGAAATTGTCGTTGGAGCGCGTTTGCAATTTCTTTGAAAATAGACTTTTTGAAAAGAAAAAAAAAGGTTTTCTGGAGTAAAAATTATCATTTTTTCATAAAAAACCACTAAAAATCCTAGATTTTCATAGGTTTTCCGTGATTTTCGCACCCACCAAACGGATCATTCTCCACTTTCGTCAACTCATCCATCGGTCTCATCCTCACACAAGTCACTCCAGAAGACAATGATCCCATTTGACTCAATTGGTGTAAACTGAGCTCTCCAATAGGCGACGTCGTCAAATTCTCATTAAATTCGAGTAAAGCCTCAATGAAACTCGCGCGGTACAGTAGGGGGACACGCCCATTCGACAGTTGCCAGAATGCGAGTTTCCCGTTTTGATAGAGGACGGATACGGTAGATTGTGTGGTCGGACAG
This sequence comes from Caenorhabditis remanei, assembly GCF_010183535.1. Taxonomy (NCBI): domain Eukaryota; kingdom Metazoa; phylum Nematoda; class Chromadorea; order Rhabditida; family Rhabditidae; genus Caenorhabditis; species Caenorhabditis remanei. Next base: position 2,513,010 of record NC_071328.1, on the reverse strand, counting down.
AGGGAGGCAGCCACGATTCGTTGGTTATTCATCGGGCGGACACATTCTGTTTGGCAGATCTGGAACTGACGAGGGGGTGAAAAAGAAGTCATATAAAAGAGAATACAGCGAAAAAATGTCTTTTTTCTTCTTCTATTTTTCTTCCCCAGATTTTGAAAATTCGGGTAAGAAAAAGGTTTCTCTAAATCCGAGTAAGAAAAAGAGATTTTGAACCAAAAGTTGAAGACTCTGGATGAGTACAGTCATATAAAAGAGAACACAGTAAAACATTTCTTTTTTCTGCTTCTTTTTTCTTCCCCAGATTTTGAAAATTCGGGTAAGAAAAACGGTTTTCGGATTTCTCAAAATCCAAGAAGAGATTTTGGACCAAAATTATAGATTCTCTATGAGTACAGTCATATTAAAAAGAAAACAGCAAAAATTGTCTTTTTTCTTCCCCAGATTTTGAAAATTCGAGTAAGAAAAATGATTTTCGGATTTTCGGGGTGAAAAATGAGCGTTTTTCATAGAAATTAACAGGTTTTCATCGTTTTTGTTTCATTTGAATTGAAAATTGTGAAAATAACACAATTTCTGTGAAAATAGACATTTCTCATAAGAAAAAAAAAAGGTTTTCTAGCACAAAAATTGTCCAAAATTGATATTTTCTCATGAAAAATCACTATAAATCTCCAATTTTCAGAGTTTAACGACGATTTTTTTTGTCAAAACCAAAACAAAAAAGATTTTTATGATAACTAGATTTTTTCCACTGAAATCCCCTTTCTGAATAACTACAGTAAGAAGTTCTCGTTGCGAGACCCGAGGTGAGTGGAAGAACTTTCCGTGGCCTGTCCACCAACACAGTTTCCGGAAAATCGAACTGTAAAACCGCGAGAAAACACCGAAAATCAGTCGAAAAATCAAAAATTGACGTCCGCGACTTTTCCACGAGAAGTACACAGCGCAATTTTCATTTTTTAGTCTAATATCGTCGATTTTTGACTATTTTTCAAAAGAAAAAACCTAGTTCGGCTCATAATACTCAAAGGGATCGTGGCTGAACTTTTCCTATTTGGTTTTCTAGGCCGGTAGTTTAAACTCCTTATCAGGGGAAGAACTTTCCGTGGCCTAGAAATCCAACAGAGAAAAAGTTCGGCCATACCACTTTTAGGACTGAAAATTCGCAAAAAACTATGATTTTCTACTAATAAAAACGTTGACAATCAGTAAATTTCAATGAAAAACGCTCATCATTTTTTCGTGGCCTAGAAACCCAAACAGAAAACAACTCGGCCACGGACTAAAAATTCGTGTTTTTTAGGTAGATCACACACTACCTTGTCCATCGTAAAACTGGCATTCGGCTTCTTCTCCTCAGTCGGTTCGAATTTGGTGACTCTGAAAGTGGTCGCCCCATTGGAATGTACTGCGAATAGGGCGTCTCGTCGACTAGAAGGCATCCAATTCACTATATTCGATTCGATGGGAACACGTGATAGACAGCACATTAACTCTGGATTCACTACGTATAGCTGGAATTTCAGAATTTCAGAAGAATTTCAGAATTGGGGGCGTGGCTTATAAAAGGTCTTACACTAGAATTGATGGCGATAAAAACCGTATTTCGATAGGCTTTGTGATATGTGATGAGGTAAATGTTGGAGTTAGTTGAAGACGTGTCTTCTGAAGCAATTTGGAAGAGGTGACCGGAGGAGGCGGGCTCTGAGAGAGCAATGTCGGAGCACACGAGCACTTTGTTGCCAGAACTGCTGACTGGAATTAGGGGGGGGAAATTTCAGAGAAAAATCGAGAAAAAAAATCTTTTTTTTCCTCTTTTTTTCTTCCCCAGATTTTGAAAATTCGGGTAAGAAAAAGGATTTTCGGATTTCTGAAAATAGATTCTGGATGATTACAGTCATATAAAAGAGAATATAACAAAAAATGTCTTTTTTTCTTCTTCTTTTTCTTCCCCAGAATTTGAAAATTCGGGTAAGAAAAAGGATTCTCGGATTTCTCAAAATCCAAGAAAGAAAAAGAGATTCTGAACCAAAAGTTGGAGATTCTGGATGAATCCAGTCATATAAAAGAGAATACAGCAGAAAATGTCATTTTTTTTCTTCTTTTTTCTTCCCCAGATTTTGAAAATCCGGGTAAGAAAAAGGATTTTCGGATTTCTCGAAATCCGGGGGAGAAAAAGAGATTTCGAATGAAAAAATGGAGATTCTCAACAATTACCTTTTTTAAAACACGATGCATCGAAAATTTTATTTCTTCTTCTCCTTTTTTCTTCCCCAGATTTTGAAAATTTGAGTAAGAAAAAGAATTCCCGGATTTCTCAAAATCCGGGGAAGAGAAAAAGATTTTGAACCAAAAGTTGGAGATTCTGGATGAATCCAGTCATAAAAAGGAGTATACAGAAAAAAATTTCTTTCTTCTTCTTTTTTTCTTCCCAGATTTTGAAAATTTGAGTAAGAAAAAGGATTTTCGGATTTCTTATTTTTTCGGGTTTTCAACTATTATCATTTGAAATAACAATTTTTGAGAAATTACGACTAAAAAATGTGAAAAATTAAGTTTATTCGAAGAATTTCATGTCAAAATTACACTTCCAGCCGAAATTTTCTGATTTTTCGGTGTTTTTCCACTATTTTTGCTTGAAAAATTAGAAAAAAAGTCTCCCTTACATATAACATTTCTCAACGAGAACGGATCGACACTAAAATCGAACAACGGTACGTGCGAGTACGTGTGATTCCACACCTTCTCTCCAGTTACCGTATTCCAAAGGACAACGGTACTCGAGGAGTGAAGGACGAGAAGGAAGTCACGGGAGATGTCTTTCCACGGGTACCAGAACATTTCTGAAATCTTTTTTTTGGGAAAAATAGCAAAAAAATCCTAAAATTCTTACGGAGAACAGAGGTATTCGGATGGGAGAACTGGTTGATTTGAGTGGCTGAGAGAGCATTTGAGATGGAAATATGGCCTCCTATATCGGCGGAGGCGACTATTGGCTGATTTTTTGTGGAATCTGCGAAGGGGGAGCGAGCCGGAGACCAGCGGACCTGAAATCAAAAATGAAAAAAAATAAAATGGCGCGGAAGGGAGTCGAACCCCTGAGTGTCCAGGTGACAAGCGCGCGCTCAACCGGGTACACCACAGTGGCAACACATGAGTTGGGGTGCGAAGGGGTACACCTTCGCGGTATTTCGGCGCGCTGTAGGCGCGCCAGGGGCAACTTTTTGCGCTCTTTCCACCACTTACGATATTTATAGCTGATTGATGATGCTCTATCGATTGTATCCGCTTGTAACGGAGCACATCTACTATGAAAATTACATTGTGGGAGCCATAAGCGATGAGACCACCGTCGTTCCTAGAAAAAATGATTTTTTTTGGGATTTTTCGGGCCAAATTTATATATTTATTTATTTTAAGACCTTACCAATCAATGGCGTTCCTCCCATTACTCGGATGAAGGCATCCGGGTACGGTATGCGGCATTTTAGACTGACATGAGCTACGAGAATTCTGAAATTTAAAAATTTTTTGAATTTCGAAATGAAAATAGAACAAATCGATAAGAGAGGAGTGAAATTTGGTGTTGGCGAGTTGCATTGTTTGCCGAAAGTATACTTTATTTGGGAAGCGGCGGCGGAGAGAAAAAGAGAGTGCAGAGAAAAATGAGAAAAATGCGAAATTTTGATGTTTTTGGGGTTTTTCGGGTGGAATTTTGAGAGTAAATCGATAAAAATTGATTTTTGCCACAAAATTTCAAGGAAAAAACACTTTTTATTGTTGAAAAAGCCCATAAAAGGGTGAAAATAGTCAATTTTCCACTGGGGGACTAGGTGTCGGATCCTAGGCCAGCATGAAAAAAACTCTGCCACCTCGAAATTTTTTATTTTTTATTAAAATTTTAAGCTGTTTTTAGGGTTTTCCGGGCTGATTTTTATGATTTTTAACATATTTTTTGCAGAAAACGATGAAAAATCTTCAAATTGGGCGTGTCAAAACGTTTGAAAACTTGGAAATCACGGGTACCCTTGGTTTTTTTGCTTAGAGTTGAAAAAATTGAAAATTTCAGATTCCGATGATTTTGCAGTCCACCCAATCCTCGAAACAATTGCAGTTTCGACGGAAAACGAGCTGATTTTATTGGAGAATGATTTTCAGATTTCTAGTCGAATAAATTGGGCGGAGCAGCGGCGGGGAGTGAGATTAGTGGCCTTGACGGTGCGATTTTTGGATTTTTTTTTGGATTTTTTGAAAAAAAAAGAAATTTTTTAGTTCCGCACCGATGGCAATCAACTAGTGGCTGTTCTGGCAGATGGGCGGTGTCTAGTAATAGAAGATGGTGAAATAATGGAGCTGGAAGTGGCTGAACCACTAAATTCGGAAATTTCCGGCGCGGAATGGTCTCCGGATGAGCAGACGCTCGCTCTGGCGGATAATAAATCGATTTTTCTCGCCGATTCCTCGTTGATTCCATTCGTCGAACGTCCATTGATTTTCTCGGAAAACGAGAAAAAATTGGGGCCGATGAACGTCGGATGGGGATCAGAAACCACACAATTCAGGGGATCCGAGGGGAAATTGAAGCCGGGAGAGCGGATTGAAAAGGAGAGAATGGATATTAGACAGAATAGTGAGAAGACGGAAGTTCATTGGAGAGCTGACGGAGAAATTGTGGCGGTATCGTGGTTTAAGGAGGGGTTGAGGAATTTGACGGTGAGATTTTTGGGGGAAAAACGGATTTTTAGCGGGAAAATGAATGTTTACAGGTAAAAATGAGCAAAAAACCCGGTTATTTTGATTTTAAGCATTAAAAATTGGCTTTTTCATACCGAGAACGCTCAAAAACGTCCTTTTCGGTATGAAAATCCTGTTTTTCAGAGCAAAAATGAATTATAAATCGAAGTTTACAGTCAAAAATGAGCAAAAAAACCGTTAAATCGTGTTTTTTCGATTGAAAGCATTGAAAATTGTGAAAATTATGTTTTCACAGAAAAAAAAAAGAATTATTTGGCATTTTTCGTCAGATTTTGCTCTGAAAAACGCGCATTTTTGAATTTAAGCATTAAAAATTGTCTTTTCCATATCGAAAATGCTCAAAAACTCAATTTTTGACAGAGAAATAAAGTTTTTTTACTCATTTCTAGCCGAAAATAATCGGAAACCCCCTTTTCGATTAAAAAAAATCGGGTTTCACAGGTAAAAATGAGCAAAAAACCGATATTTTGCTCACAAAAATCACTTTCTTTTTCTACTTTTTGAACTATAATTGCTGAAAATTGTAGCAAACTCGCTTTCCAATAGTTTTCTGCTTAAAAATAGTTATTTTCAGAGGTTTCTAAACGAAAAATTGTAGTTTTTCAGCAAAAAAAGATGTTTTTAAGCGAATTTCAAGCATTTTCGCACGATTTTACTTGAAAATCTCCTCCCGATTTTCAGATATTCGATCGAAACGGCGAAATTCAGAATAATATGAACATTCGAAATCTATATCTGTCGAATTGTTTCGCCCATCGACCGAATGCAAATCTCATGTGTTCGGCAATTCTGGAGACAAATTCAGACGATCGAATTGTATTTTTCGAGAGAAACGGAGAGACACGGAATAGTTATTTAGTGAAATGGGGGACGAATGGGGAGGGGGAAAAGAAGAAGAGAATTATTGAGAGAATCGAATGGAATTCAACTGGAAATATTCTGGCGATGCAGACGGCACAGGAGGCCAATAGAAGATGTGAGTTTGACTGAAAATAGCTGAAAATTGGGGATTTTTTGCTAAAAATGTGAAATTTAAGCTGAAAATGTTGTTGTGACACTTTTTGGTACGGTTTTTATGGGAAAATCATTCGAAAATCACTAATTTTTCTAGAATTTTAGGAAAAACACTATTTTTGTGGACATTCAATGAAATTGAAGTGAAAATTGTTGATTTTTTAGTTGAAAACGCTTCGGTTTTCTCGGTTTCTTTGAATTGTGAAAAATAGTTTAAATGAATGGATAATCGGATGTTTTCAGCTGAAAAATGACGGTTTTAAAATAAAAAAGTCACATCTTTAAAGGAGGACTGAAGTCTTTTTTTTCCGATTCTGATACTTCAGAAAATTCTGAACAACTTTCATTGTTGGAGCATGTGCTAAAAATCGCTCTAAACGCCCTAAATTCACGTTTTCCCGGCTCAAAAGGAGCCTTCGTGGAAGAGTTTTCCCACGCGAATTTCTTCCTCCGTGTAGTCCTCTCGGACAATTTATATCGTAAAAAAGAAGAAAAAACACGAAAATTTCGTTGAAAAAAGCAAGAAAACGAGAAATCGAGAAATAAAAAGAAATGATATTGTCCGAGAGGACTACACGGGGTAAAAATTCGCGTGGAAAAACTCTTCCACGAAGGCTCCTTTTGAGCCGGGAAAACGTGAATTCGTTTAGAGCGATTTTTAGCATACTTGTCAACCGGGCCGAAACGGGCCGGCTTGTAACTCGCGTCAAAATGAATATTATGAGCTGAAAAATATACCAAAATGTAGGTCTCGGCGAGTTCTATACCCGTGACCTACTACGGGCCGAATGGCTACTCGTTAATATGCCGCGGGCCGGGCTAGAATGGTTTTTTTGGCCATTTTCGCGTTTTTTTTGCACTTTTTCCCGGCCCGCGGCACATTAACGAATAGCCATCCGGCCCGTAGTAGGTCACGGGTATAGAACTCGTCGAGATCTACATTTTGGTATATTTTTCAGCTCATAATATTCATTTTGACGCGAGTTACAAGCCGGCCCGTTTCGGCCCGGTTAGTATGAGTTTTACCAAAAAACGATAATTCTCAATGATTTTCAGTGGAATTCTGGCACCAATCAAACTACGAATTCACCCGAAAATACTGTTGGAGATTCTCCGATTCCGTCGCATCAATCAATTGGAAATGGAGTACTGTAGAATCCCAAAAACTAGAAATTCTCCTCGGAAACGGTCAATTCTTCTCCATTCACATAAGCCCCGCCCCCTCATTCTGTGACGTCATCTCACAGAACGTCGTCGTCGCTTCAGATGAGTTGAGAATGTATTCATTGTGTCGAAGAGTTGTTCCCCCTCCAATGTCTGATTATTCGATTCAATGTCTATCGGATATTGTTGCATTTACGACGTCTTCTAGACATGTACACGTCATCACTGCCGATTGGAATATTATTTCGTGTAGGGTTTTTAAATGGAAAATGTTGAAAATTGTCGAAAAGTCTGTTAAAAACCTCAAAAAGCGGCTGATTTTTCATTAAAAACAGGAAAAATGAGGATTTTATCACTGGTTTTGGTCAGTTTAATAGGTTGTTTGTCCTTTTTAGGCGTTTTTTTACAGCATTTTTTATAGAAAAATGAGAAAATTGGTGGAAAATCACAATTTTTCGAGTTTTCAGACTTTTCATATGAAAATTTACATTTTTGAGCCTAAAAATCTGATAACGGTTTTTTTTTCCAGTAAATAGTGCATTTTCTTCGATGCATGGTCTCCCATACTGCGAAAAAGAACTGCAAGGAACGTGAAGGCGATTTTTTCACGTTTTAATTCAATTCTTTTATTTTTTGCACTGAAAATTCAGTTTTTTCAGGTTTTCAGACGGCGCAATGGATGAAAAAAGGTCCCGTCCTACAGAATTGTAGGAAATAAAATTCTCTATTTTATGAGCCAGAAAACGTGAAATTTGGTCTCAAATTCACTTTTTCTATACAGAAAAACTGATTTTCAGAATATTGAGATTTTCTGCCATTTCATACAATTTTTTTTTCAAAAAAAAATTGTAACAGTTTTGGAGCATTTTCAAGAACATTATGTGCAAGTTTTATTAGAAAATCTTTTCTACCAAAAAAGTTATACTCAATTTTCTGAAAATCAGTTTTTCTGTATAGAAAAAGTGAATTTCATACCAAATTTCACGTTTTCTGGCTCATAAAATAGAGAATTTTATTTTCTACAATTCTGTAGGACGGGACCTTTTTTCATCCATTGCGCCGTCTAAAAACCTGAAAAAACTGAATTTTCAGTGCAAAAAATAAAAGAATTGAATTAAAACGTGAAAAAAAATCGCCTTCACGTTCCTTGCAGTTCTTTTTCGCAGTATGGGAGACCGTGCGATGTTCAAAAAAGAGATAATGCTGAAATCGATGAGCAAAAATTGTGGATTTTTGTGATTTTAGGGCTTTTTGACGGCATTTTTTCATAGAAAAATGAGAAAATAGGTGAAAAATCACAATTTTTAACTTTAAAAATGGTAAAAATTGCTGATTTCAGGCTGAATTCGACAGTTTTTGGTGGAGAACTCACGTTTTTCAGTCTAAAAATTTATAATTTGAATGAAAAATTGACATTTTTCCGCTCAAAAACAATTTTTTAGAACAAAATCTTCAACCGCAAATCTTCTGTTAATTTTCAATAAAATTGATGAGGAAATAGGTCAAAAGTCTCTTAAAGCGAAAATTAACGAAAAACGTTATAATTTTCTTCAAAAAAGTGTTTTTTCATCCGAAAACCCTTTAAAAACAAGATTTCTCATGAAAATTTGCCATAAATTCTGAATTTTTCCTTGAAAAATCGATCAAAACCTCCATTTTTCTGCATTTTCGCTTTTGAAACCATAAGGTTTTTGGGAGAGAAAATTAAGAAAAAAGTGGAGGTTTTGATCGATTTTTCAAGGAAAAATTCAGAATTTATGGCAAATTTTCATGAGAAATCTTGTTTTTAAAGGGTTTTCGGATGAAAAAACACTTTTTTGAAGAAAATTATAACGTTTTTCGTCAATTTTCGCTTTAATTTTATCAAAATTTGACCGAAAATCGGTAATTTTGTATGAAAAATCCAGATTTTTTGATGATTTTCATGTAAAAAATGAGACTTTTTCATTGAAAATTAACAGAAGATTTGCGGTTTGTTCTAAAACTTGCAATTTTCAAGCTAATTTTGACTGAAAAACGTTATTTTTCTGACAATTTTTGGCTAAAGAATGAGATTTTAAAATCGAAATTTGTATTTTTGTCTGAAAATCATGTTTTTGGAAGATTTTAAGACATCAAATGTGTTTTTCGACCTGAAAAATCCAGATTTTTTGAGGATTTTCATGTAAAAAATGAGTTTCCAGTGAATTTTGGTGAAAAAAGTCTTGTTGTCAAACGATTTTTTGGAAGAAAAATATGTGATTTCCCCGATTTCCAGTCATCCAAAACACGGACAACTACAAATTCAACAACGATCGTGCCTCTATCGATGAAGTTTTGCATTCAGAAGTGACGGAGGGACTCATTTGTGGATTTGTCTATGATGAACCAACGGAATCTTTTGTTATTTGGGTTGCAAGTCACGGAAAACATATCGTTTGTCGAGTTGGAGACAATTTTGAGATACTATTCGAAGGGGAGAACGTTGGATGGATTGGAGTGAATCCGGAGAATTCTCATATCGAAATTGCGACAAATGATGGAAAATTTATTGATTTGATGACGAGAGAGGAGTTATTCAGAATTGAACAATTCGATGCGGTACAAGTTCATTTTTGCAAGGTAAGAAATTAGGCATTTTCAGGTGTTTTTAGCACTAATTTGACTAATTTAGACGCTTAAAAAGGATACATCTGAAAAGTACAGTCTAAACAATTAAGATTTTCGCAAAATGCGATTTTCCAGACCTTAAACATTCAAATTTGAGATCGCTGGCCTAGAAACCCAAAGCATGAAAAGTTAGGTCATGATCTCACTTTCAGCATTTTTCAGACTGAAAATTTGTGTTTTTGAGTTTTTCTTAAAATTCATACGATTTTCAGCCAAAAATCGATTAAAATACGGAAAAATCCATTCTAAAAAGTTCAATTTTTCAGCTAAAACCTCATTTTTCGAACTGAAAATTTGGATTTTGTGATTTTTGAGTACCATTAATTACAGAAATTTCTAAATATGAAAGTGCAATTTTCAAGCAAAAAATAGTGCAAAAATACCGAAAAATGCATTTTTTGAAAAGAAATACGTCGAAAAAACTCATTTTTCACATTTTTCAGCCATAATTTCTCGAAAAATGGCTATTTCAGATGGGATTTTGAGAATATGTTTCAAAACCCGAAAAAACATCCAAAAACACAAATTTTCAGTCTGAAAAATGCTGAAAGTGTGATCATGACCTAACTTTTTATGTTTTGGGTTTCTAGGCCAGCGGTCTCAAGGTGGAAAGTTCTTCCTTATATAGACGTAAGACCGCTGGCCTAGAAACCCAAAATATAAAAAGTTAGGCCATGATCACACTTTCAGCATTTTTCGGACTGAAAATTCGCATTTTTGATTGATTTTTGCAGAATTTTGAGTGCCATAAATTACGGAAATTTCTAAATATGAAAGTGCTATTTTTCAAGCAAAAAATAGTGCGAAAATACCGAAAATTGCAATTTTTGACAAGAAATACGTCGGAAAAACTCATTTTTCAGCCATAATTTCTCGAAAAATGGCTATTTCAGATGGGATTTTGGGAGTATGTTTTAAAACCCGAAAAAAAACACCCAAAAACGGAAAATCTCAATCATCTTCTCTCCAGAATCACCACGTCATTTTGTCGGACACCTCAAAACTGTTCATCGACTCATCACGTGTCTCCCAAGACGCCGTCTCCATTCTAACACGTGGCACTTCTGACATCCTTCTCATCGATTTCGACAATAAACTTCGATTCGTCGACGTGGAAACTCAGAAGACACTAGAAGACGTGCGTGACGTGGAAGCTGGTTGTGAACTTGTCGCGTGTGCTCCAGAATCCTCCAACGTCATCTTACAAGCGGCCAGAGGGAATCTGGAGACAATTCAACCGAGGAGATATGTGATGGCTGAAACTCGCGTGTTTCTCGATCGAAAAGAATACATTTCGGCGTTTAAATGGATGAAAAAACATCGAATCGATATGTCATTTGCTATGAGCTACAAAGGGGCGGAGCTTCAAAAGGATATGGAATTTTGGATTCAAAAATCGACGAATGATTCTCAATTATTGGAACAATTATTGATTAGTTGCACACAGAATTTCGAAGAAGACGGAACGGCTCTGTGCTCTTCGGTGGCTCAATTTATTAGTGAAATGGAGGATTTGGAGATGAAAACTCAAATGTTTCCATTGCTTTTAACGGCTCTTCTTCGATCGAAACCCGCGAGAATTCAGGAGTGTCTCAAGGAGGTTCAACACCATGTCCAGGCAGTTGGTGAGGGATTTTTGAGAGAAAATTCGGGATTTTTGAGCGGATTTTGACTGGAAAATGATGTTTTTCCTATAATTTTCAACTGAAAAGAGGAATTTTGTCTAAAATAGCGTTTTTACAGAAGTTTTTGAGCTAAAATAGCAATTTTCAAGCTAATTTTGACTGGAAAACGATACTTTTCTGACATTTTTGAGCTGAAAATATCCGATTTTCCATTCATTTCAAGTTTTTTTTTCAAAATTTAGAAAAAAAAACCGCGTTTTCAATTACAAACGTCGTCAATTTTTGCTCATTTCTCATGTTCTGATGGTATTTTCTGTCTGAAAATCATGATTTTCGAAGATTTTTGGACATTTAATGGGTTTTCCGTCCCATTTGACGGTGTAAAACTATCAAAATTCGACCGAAAACCCATTTTTTCGATGATTTCTGGCTAAAAAATGCGACTTTTTGAGCTGAAAATTGCAATTTTTGAGTGGAAACCAACGTTTTTCAGCTGATTTTTGTCTAAAAATAGCGTTTTTGAGCGAAAATTTGCTATTTTCAAGCTAATTTTGACTGAAAAACGATACTTTTCTGACGATTTTCGGCTAAAAAAATGAGATTTTTAAATGAAAAAATGTATTTTTTGTATGAAAAAGATAATCTTGATTTTTGATGATGTTCATGTTAAACATGAGACTTTTCATCTATTTTCTCCTTAATTTCATTGCAAATCAACAAAAAACAGTATTTCCTAATGGAAAACCGCATTTTTCTAGGTTTATTCGTTAATTTTTCACTAAAACTGAAGAAAATACCAAATTTCTGACCGTAAAATGACCAATTTCGTATGTTTTTTCAGCGGGAAAATGTCAATTTTCATTCAAATTTGCGATTTTTTGACTGAAAAAAGTCTCTGCTGAAATTCTCTAGACTGTAAAAGACAAAAACAGAAGTTTTTAGCATTTTTGAATTTGAAAATTGTGATCTTCCAAAAAATAGAAGAAAATACAGTATTATCTGAAAATAGACAAATTTCGGATGTTTTTGAGCTCAAAAATGTAAATTTTCATATGAAAAGTCTGAAAATCAAGAAAAATTCTGTCAAAATTCGGAAAATTGTGATTTTTAACTTATTTTCACTTGATTTCCCACGAAAAATGCTGCGAAAAACGCTTTAAATTGACAAAAAACGTCATTTTTTTCTCATTTTTCTTTTAAAATTCTGTCAAAAACGCCTTAAATTCACAAAAAATCATAGCTGTCAAGGCCCGGACAAATTGGCGCGAAAGTCAAATTGTTTGAAATTGTTTGAATTTTTTCGCGAAAAAGTCAAATTTTTGATTATCATTCAGAATTAGAAGAAATTCTGAAAAAAGTCAAAAATGGTCACATTTTCGATGAAAAAATTGGAAAAAAGGTCATTTTTTGAAGCCGGACCTTCGGGCCTTGCCGGGCCGGGCCTGGCCTAGACATACTTGTCAAATGACGGGCCGGGCCTGAAAAGCTTCGGTCCGGGCCCGGCCCGTCAGGCCCGTCTTGTCAGGGATATGGGATTTTTGAGAAAAATTTCCAATTTTTTTTTCAATTTTCAATTTTTCATGCGGAAAAATCGACAAAAAGACACACATATTATTCTATGAGAAAAGTCTGAGTTCATCTTAGTACACCTTTAATCAAATTTAGAAAAAAAATTGAAAATGGGCCTAGACAACTATGCAAAAATCCAAATTCCCCCCCTTAAAATCCGTCAATTTGCAGTGGACCGGAAGGACGTGTTCACCCGTCACAGTCTCCATCACATCTCATTCTTCGTCCCAGCGAAAGAGCTCTTCAATTGTGCTCTTTCGACGTACGATCTGAAATTGGCTCAACAGGTTGCGGAGGCGTCGAATTACGATCCAAAGGAATATCTTCCCGTGTTGAATAAACTCAATCGGATTTCAGACGAATCGGAGAGAGAATACCGGATTAATGTGGTCCGGGAGGCGTGGCTTGACGCGATTCGATCGTTGATCGTTTTGGATGAGAAAATTCAAAAGGATTCAGAATCTCCCTGGTTTTATGACATCAAGGAGATTATCCAACGAGAAAATCTCCATCAGAAGGCGTTAACCCTTCTGAATCCAGGCGATAAGCGATACGCAGAATTCTGTGAGCTATACGCCGCGGAGCTCGAGCGTCGAGTCCATTGGAAAGAGGCGGCGCTATTCTACGAGCTCGCCGGAGCCCAGGAGAAATGCCTCAAGTGTTGGGAGATGTCACGTGACGTCGATGGGCTCCAGGCGGCCGCACGTCGATTCTCGTTGGATTCTGGAGCACTCAAGATTCACGCGTTGAAGATGTCGGCGACGTTACGCGAGGCTCGTCTGCCGAAGGAGCTTGCCAAGGCGCTGAAACTTGCGGGCTCACCGAGCCAACAGATTGTGCAAGTGCTCTGTGAAGCGAATGAATGGGGGGAGGCGAGGAGGGAAGCAGGAGGGGAAGTGGAGATTCTGAAGGTGTCGGTGTACGGTAGACAGGAGCAGATTCTGACGGAGATCTCCAGAAGAGTAGAGGAATTTGAGAAGTATAAGAAGCGTCTCGCGGTGGTTAGAGATCTGAAATTGAAGAGAGTTGAGCAGTACGCTGCGGGGGAAGTGGATGATTTGAGGGATGATATTTCGGTGATATCGAGTATTAGCTCGCTGAGATCTTCTGGATCCTCTAAGGTTTCTATGGCGTCAAGTGTCAGAAGAAGGAAGCAGATTGAGAAGAAGAAGGCGTCGCTGAAAGAGGGCGGAGAGTATGAGGACTCGGCACTGTTGATGGTGTTGGCTGAGAATTATAGATGGACGGAGACCGTGGGAAGTGAGTTTTGGGTAGAGAAATAGCGAACATTTCAGAAAATTAGAAAAAACGACTCGAAATGGTTGAAATTTTCGCCTACTGATAATCCAATTTTTTTAAATCGGCATTTGAAATAAACAAAGTATGATTTCAGTCCTCTTTTAAGTCAAATTTCGTGATTTTCGAGCGAATTTTGAGCTGAAAGTCGTTGCGAAGACTCGAAATACCTGAAAATTGGCTTAAAATGACTGAAATTTCTCAGAAAATGACATTTAGACATAATTGGACATTTTCAGGAGGACTTTTCTGAAATTTTCAATAAAAACTTATGAAAAATCAGTCTGAAATGGGCGGAGCTTTGTAGTTTCTAAAAAAGCCCGGCTTCTGATCTATTTTTGATCGAAACTTGATAAATTTGTCAAAAATGAAAAAAATTGGTCAGAAATTATTTTGCAGTTTTGAGCACACAATTTATGCATTTTTGAGCATTCTCTGCATCTCTAACTCCGAAATCCAAAATTTTCAGAATATCGTCATGATTTAAATTTTCTGAAAACGAAAAATTTCAAAGAACGGCTATTTTCAGCCCGAAAATGATCAAAATTGGTCACTGCTGGCCGACCTTTTTGTTTTTGGGTTTCTAGGCCACGGGAAGTTCTTCCACCATTCCGTTTTGCCATTATTGTTGAATTTCATCATTTTCAGTCTTTTCATCCTAATGATAACACTGAAAACTAGCTTAATTCTAACAATAATGAAGAAACGGACGGATGGAAGAACTTTCCGTTGCCTAAGAACACAAAACCAAAAAGATGGACCAGCAGTACCCTGTTTCGACCGTATTCGGGTGGAAAATTCGCGGTTTGGAAGGATTTTTGAGTATTTTTTCATAGGAATGACCAATATTTTTCTCAATTTCCCGAAATTTGAGGAAAAAAGTCTGAAAATTCCATACAATCTCATTTACTTTTTCAATTTTCCAGACGAACTTTGCCAACTCAAAGACTCGAAATACCTGAAATTCACAATTCCTTTTAGAGAGATTGACCTTTTTTTTAATCGGAATCTGAAATAAACGAAATGTGATTTCAGTCCTCCTTCAAGTCATATTCGTGGATTTTTGATGATTTTGAGCTGAAAATTGCGATTTTCGAGCGGATTTTGACTGGAAAATGATGTTTTTTCCATACTTGTCACGGGCCGGGCCGGGCCGGGCCGGGCCGGGCCGAAATCAGGAAAAATCTCGGCCCGGCCCGGCCCGGCCCGGCCCGGCCCGCTCGGCCCGTTTTGAAACATTTTTTCAAAACATTTTGAGTTTTTGAATTTTTTTTGGAAATTTTTTGAAAAAAGTATAGTTTTCGAATAAACATTTAAAATTGAATCAAAATGTGAATATGTAATGATAATTTAAGCATTTTTACTGTTTTTTTTCGAAAAATTTCAAAAAAAATTGGTAAAAATGGGTACCCATTTTTGAATCCGGGCCGACCGGGCCGGGCCGGGCCGAGAGAAATTTTGGCCCGGCCCGGCCCGGCCCGTGGCGGCCCGGGCCGGGCCGGGCCGGGCCGGGCCGGGCCGACGGGCCGAGCCGGGCCGGCCCGATTTTTGACAAGTATGGTTTTTTCTATAATTTTCAACTGAAAAACGGCATTTTTGCCTAAAAATTACGTTTTTCGAAAAGTTTTTTAGTTAAAATTGCAATTTTTTGCTGATTTCGACATTTTTTGAGTTGAAAATATCCGATTTCCCATTTTTCAAAATTTAGAGAAAACCGTGTTTTCAACTTCATGTTTTGTTCATTTATCTCATTTTGAGCTGAAAATCATTGCGAAAGGTAAAAACGACAAAAAATCTGCTAAAATCTGCAATTTTTCCTTTTTTAAAGTTCGGAATTGTGATTTTTCAGTAATTTTCTGATTTTTTCATGAAAAATGCTGTCAAAAACGCCGTGAAATCTCAAAATTTTATAAGAAGTTCATCTAAAATCTCACATTTTTCAGACGAACTTTGCCAACTGATTCCCGTCCTGATGACAGTCGGATACTTCACAGAATCACTCAAATTGAGAAGTGTCTACGATGAATTCGTTCAAAAACTTCAGAAGAGTAAACTCGCGATTTGGCCGGAGAACTTGTCGATTCAACAGTTGCCAGGACCACTTTACGCATTGGTACGGTTTAAAACAGGGACGTTTTGAAACCGATAGAAGAAATGGTTCCAAAATGGCATAGTTTCAAAACGTCCCGGTTTTAACACGTTCCTAACTCTCAAAAACCAATCAAGGACAGAAAAAGTGTCAATTTTCGAAGTTTTTGGTTTCGAAACGTCCTTAAAACCCTCAAAAACCAATCAAGGACGTTTTGGAACCGATGGAAGAATTGGTTGCAAAACGGCATAGTTTCAAAACGTCCCGGTTTTAACACGTCCTCAAAACCCTCAAAAACCAATCGAGGACAGAAAAAGTGTCAATTTTCGAAGTTTTTGGTTTCGAAACGTCCTTAAAACCCTCTGTTGTGACGTTGTTTATTTAGTCACAAAGATTTATATTATTTTTGATCTACCTTTTTGATCTACCCGCTTTCCCTCGTATTCCCCCGTTTGCCCGCGAAGAGGAAATGTCATCCTTTTCCTCTCGTTCTAAAGTCAGTTGTAGTTTTATACCTGAATCCGGAACGTGACCCGTGAAGGATTGTACCCCTTGTCCCCCCTCATTCTCGTATTCCGAATCACTAATAAACGAGTGATTATTATACATTGTTTCTCTATTAGCACGAGACACAACAGTGGCGATCAGATTTCGAGCTCAGTTTGAGTGAGAAGACCACCGTATCACTTGTTAGCTCTTTTCTTAAACGTGATCCGGAAAGAAAGACTAGCAAGTTGATAAAGAATTCTGTTTGCTTAAACGTGATCCGGAAAGCAAATCAGTTTTCTCTGTCTCTAGTTTTAAGAATTCTGTTTGCTTAAACGTAGATCCGGAAAGCAAATCAGTTTTCGTTGCCTCTAGTTCTCAAAGAATTGTGTGTTGCTAAACGTGGATCCGGAAGCACACTCAATTTCACAGAGAAATATCGATTTTTCGTAATCGAAAACGAGAAGTATTCGTTTTTCGGTTGGATTTTTATCCGGCGAATATCGATTTTTCTGGTGATTGAGAGGCGATCAAAGCTAAAGATACTGGTTGTTACCCAGTTTATCTAAAGTTTGATTGAAAAATGTCAGACGCAGAGATGAACCGAAAGTTCATCGAAATGATGGAACTCATGCAAAAGCAAATGGCCGAACAAGCCAAAAAGCATGAAGAAACCATTGCTGTCTTGACAAAAGCCGTGGCGGAAAAGAGTCAAATTGATGGTTCCTTGGGAACATCAAGCGGACTAACCGTGTCACAATCACAGTTGATGAACGACATTGGTGGTAGAATTTCGGTGTTCCAATTCGATTTGGAAACCGAGAAAACATTCTCGAAGTGGTACGCGCGTTACAGTACGGCGTTTACTGAGGAAGGAAAGGGTCTCGATGACAAAAACAGAGTTGCTCTGTTAGTGAGTAAATTGTCAGAGGAGGTATATGAACAGTATTCTAGAAGAATCTGTCCCAAGTTGCACCATGAGGTGGACTTCAAAGATACCGTCGACATTTTGAAAGAAATGTTCGATATAAAGAAGAGTTTGTTCTCGCATAGATTCGCGTGCATCAACATCGCTCGTGATGGTGATTCTTCAGTTGAATACACAAACAAGGTGAATGCGTTGTGTGAATTGGCAATGTTGAAAGACATTGATTCTGATGGTTGGAAGGTGTTCTTTTGGCTAAGAGGGTTAGATCCCGCACAGGATACCAAAACTCGTGCATATTTTCTGAAATATGTCGAGAAGAAGACAGAACTGGGAGAAAAAGTTAACATCAATGAGTTGTGTACAGAATGGCAGAAAATTCAGAGTCAAACTAGTGCGGTATCGGAGATGGAGAAAAGTGATACGGCAGTGAGAGCGGTGTATGCTAAAAGGCCGAGTAATCAGGATCAGAGTAGAGAAAAGAACACATCAGAAGATGGTAATTCTGAAGGTGGAAAGTGTTGGAACTGTGGGAAACGTGGCCATAGGAAGCCAGATTGTCCCAAACCACTCACAACATGTTTCGATTGTCAGAAGAAGGGACATATGTCCAGTTTTTGCAGATCGAGAAAAGATTCGTCATCTAGAAAGACACAACACGTTGCCATAGTTGGTGGAGCTTCTTCGGAAGATGCTGAGGTCAATTCTGTCCGTCAGTATGTGTCAGTAGATGTGAATAGTGAGTCGGTGGAGTTTCAGTTGGATACTGGATCTGATATCACTCTCATCGGAAGGGAAGATTGGAGTAGAATAGGAAAGCCTGACTTGGAGAGATGTAGATCTAAAGTGAAGTCAGCAAGTGGAAATGAGTTGAAGATACTAGGCAGGGCGCTAGTGGAGTTCAGACTCAAAGGATCAGTAGGAACTGGTTATGTGTATGTCCGAGAACACGGAAATCTGTTGGGGTTAGACTGGATCGGAAGATCTAAAGAGATGTCTTATCACATGGGAATGATGGTCGATGAGCTGACGCATTCAAACACAGATGTAATCCATGGGGGATTGAACGGAAAGTTTCCGGAGGTGTTCAAGAAGGGACTAAAACGGTGGGTTAAAAAGAAGGCAGTTCTCAAGGTGAATGAGAATGCAACACCAGTCTCCAGATCGAAGCGTCCAAGTGTACAGGGAGCTTCAAGGGTCGTGGAGAAAGTAGTGTCGTCGTGCACTATTAGTCAAGGTGGGAAGATCCCTAGGAAGATCCCATTACAGCCATGGAAGACACCGGAGCGTGTTTGGCAAAGAGTTCATATCGACTATGCAGGTCCAGAGAACGGACAATACTATCTTGTCGCAGTTGATGCTAAATCAAAATGGGCAGAGGTGAAGATAGTGAAGTCGATATCGGCAGTTTCGACCGTCGGAACATTGAAAGACATGTTCAGTCAACACGGTTACCCTGAAACTTTGGTTTCTGATAATGGTACACAGTTCGTGTCAAAGGAATTTGCTACGATGTGCCAGGATGCAGGAATTGAGCATGTTCGCTCACCAGCATTTCATCCTCAATCGAACGGTCAAGCAGAAAGATTTGTTGACACATTGAAGAGAGGATTGAAAAAGTTAAAAGGGGAGGGAAGTGTGAACAATGAGATCTTATCTCAATTTCTGTTACACTATCGCTCAACACCGTCAAATGCTCTTGGAGGTTTGACACCAGCAGAAGTTCATCTCGGAAGGCGTCTGAGAACAAGGTTATCGTTGATGATGCCGCAGTTGAATAAGACTGTAGATTCAGAGCAAGTTGCAATGAAAGAACAGTTTGATAAGCATCACGGAGTGAAAGCCAGAAGTTACCGTAAAGGTGATTCTGTATTTGTGAAGGTATTCGAGAAGAATACATGGTCGTGGAAACCTGGAAAGGTTAACCAGCGACAAGGTCGAGTCGTCTACGTCATCGGTCTGAATGACGGACGAGAGCGTGTTGTACATGCCAATCAAATGAAGATGAGATTGGAAGAGTCAACACAGGAGCCAAGCAAGGAGCACGAGTGGGCTACCACTATGTTCGATGTGTTCGAGTTGCCGACAGTTTGGTCAGCAAGGAAGTCTACCGATGAAGCAAAGAGGGATAATGCGACGTCTACACCAGTCATGGATTCACCACAGCAAGTGCATCAAGGTCAAGGGACAACGCCATCTCCAGTGCAACAAGTTCAGTCAAGGGCATCTACTCAACAATCGTCAAGTCAGTCAACAACTACATCAGTTCAAGGACAACGACTTGCTCCGTCTCCAGTTCAACCAAGAAGGACAACCCGTGTCAGGAAGAACGTCGTCAAGTACGATCCATCAGATCACAGATAAATGCTCATTTTGTGATATTTCCTATTTGTTCTACTTATCCTGATACCATCATTATTGTTCCTAATTAAACCAGTATGTTTTATCTTTACGTAGGGAGGTGTTGTGACGTTGTTTATTTAGTCACAAAGATTTATATTATTTTTGATCTACCTTTTTGATCTACCCGCTTTCCCTCGTATTCCCCCGTTTGCCCGCGAAGAGGAAATGTCATCCTTTTCCTCTCGTTCTAAAGTCAGTTGTAGTTTTATACCTGAATCCGGAACGTGACCCGTGAAGGATTGTACCCCTTGTCCCCCCTCATTCTCGTATTCCGAATCACTAATAAACGAGTGATTATTATACATTGTTTCTCTATTAGCACGAGATACAACACCCTCAAATTAAGGACATTTTGAAACCGAAACGCAAAAATGAAATCGGTTTTTAAACGTACACCGGTTTTGAAATGTCTCGGATTCTAAATCTTAATTTATCGGTTTCGAAACGTCATCTCTCAATTCCGGCAGTTTTAGAGTGTCCAAATTCTTAAAAACCAACTTCAGGGACGTTTTGAAACCAGAACATGTATATTCGGTTTCAGAAAACCTCGGTTGTGAAACGCCGTCTCGACACCGCCATGCATGTTTTTTGTCTGGAATTGCAGACTTTTTAGGTCGAAAAAAACTATTTTTAAAGGAATTTATGTCATTTTTAACGAATTTAAGTCATTTTTTAAAGAAATTGCGTCATTTTTAACGGAATTTAGCTAATATTGCATAGAATTTAGACTTTAAAAAAAAGAATTTTGGTCATTTTCAAGGAATTTGTGTCATTTTAAAGAGATTTACGTCGATTTCCCAGGAATTTAGTTCATAAAATTGTTATTTTAATGATATTAGCGGCCCACGCCTTCTTACAACTGCGCCCCACCGCAAATGAGAGAGTATCGGCGAGAGAGACGCAGAGTTTTTTTTTGGCGCGAAACAGATTTTCACCATTTTTTTAATCTATTTTTGCATAATTTTCTCTCGGAAATTGGCAAATTTTAAATTTTTTTAAGTAAAACTTGTGAAAGAAGATCAAAAACTGGTGAAAATCTGTGTCGGCGCGAGAAAAAACTCTGCGTCTCTCTCGCCGATACTCTCTCGTTTGCGGTGGAGCGCAGTTGTAACGAAATTGCTCCGCTAATATTCTAGGTCGAAAAAAGCTTTTCCCTGAAATTGCAGACAAAATTGATTCAGATGAGTTTCGAAACGCCCCCCCCCTCCAGTTCCATAACGTCTCGGTTTCGAAACGTCCTCATATATTTCCCCTTTACAGTTCGACGCCAACCAGGAGCCGTCGCCCATTCCAATGCCACCAATCTTCCGTCTCGAACCTGAATTGATCGCTCCATCCGCCACGTTTCCCTCGGTTTTCCCATAATTTTTTGTTAATTTTGCACTAATTTTAATGTTTTTTCATTGTTTTTTTTGTTGTTAACTGTTAATCCAACCCCTCTTGTTTCTTTTAAATACTGAATGTTTCTAAGCCACGCCCCTTTTTTTTTTAAATCAGCACACCGCCCATGTATGCAAGCGCGCTCCATTGAAAATATAGATTTAACGGTCAAATTACATGTAGTAAGACACGCGACGCGACCGCGTCGCGTCCACGACCGCCCGGCCTTGACCAATGATCATTATGATAGGCCAAAAAAAATCAATCGATAAACAAAAATTTATTTGATCTACGGGATTGTTCGTTCAAAACACCGGCATCGACTTGATATTCTTGGATTCTGCACTATTCGGCAGGGCGACTGGTGCGGATCTCGGTGACGGACCGCCTAGAAAGTGAGATTTTAAATTTTTTGAGGGTACTGTAGTTCAGTGGAGCGTACTTACTCTCCGGCACCGGCGTTAGTAGTGGAAGTGATTGGACAGGTGTCTTGGGGATCGATTTGACAGGGGACAGTGCTTTTGGACCGTCTGAGGGATTAGCGGATGGAAGAGTGCCGATGGGAGAACTTTTGGGTGTTTTAGCTCTGAAAAATCAAAAAAAATTTGAATTCCCGCGCAGTCACGAGCGCGCGCGCGGCAATTCAAAACTTTCCAAATTTTAAAGGCGCATATCTCAAAAGTGGGCGGAGCTATCAAAAAGTTGTCAACTACAAAAATGTGCGAAATTTTATGATCTACATTTTTATAGTTGACAACTTTTTGATAGCTCCGCCCACTTCTGAGATATGCGCCTTTAAAGTTTGGTGTCTAACTTCCTGTGGCCGAACTTTCGAAATTCCACACTTACTGTACACTATTAGCCTGTGGTAGAGCAGCGGCGGTTTTTGGTGGTCCACGCGGGTCGCTATTCTGGAAAATTATAATGTAGATCAAAACCGAAATCAACCGTATTCCCCATTTAACCGAATTGCTAGTGGAATTTAGAATGTTAATTTGAAGCAAGGCCACGAGCTCAATTTTGGTGCAAATTCGAGAAAAAATTGTTTGGTTAGGTACATCAAATCTGGGGCTACATTTTTGTAGTTGACAACTTTTTGATAGCTCCGCCCACTTTCGAGATATGCGCCTTTAAAGACGGCGACCTACTCGAGGGTCGGGTGGACAGAGACGCAGAGAAGCTAGAGTGTCTAACTGTCTGCGCTCTCTCAATGAATAGTCATTCACTTGGATGTAGTTGACATACTACAAACTACAAACTACAGGAAGCCCAGACAGTTAGACACTCTAGCTTCTCTGCGTCTCTATCCACCTCTCTCTCTCTCTCGAACAGTGCTCCCGCTTCCAATCTTTAAAGGCGCATATCTCAAAAGTGGGCGGAGTTATCAAAAAACGGTCAACTACGAAAATGTAGCCCTAGATTTGATCTACATATCAAATATAACTTTGGGACATTTGAGACAACAAGTGACACCAAGGGGACATGTCAAAGTAGGCCAATTTTCACTGGCGCTTCATCTTGGTTGCAATCTTTAAAGGCGCATATCTCGAAAGTGGGCGGAGCTATCAAAAAACTACAAACTACAAAAGTGTAGCTCTAGTTTTGATCTACAAAATGAAAACTAACCCCAGATCTCTGCGTTGACTTGACATCGTCATCCATCGCGCCGACCTGTGGTCTCTTCGGAACCGGCTGTCGCTCGCTTCGTTTCTTCGACTTTTTCGATTTCTTCGACGCCTTCTGTGAGGCATCCGATGACTTACTACCCCCTTTCTTCTTCCATATCGATTTTTTCGACTTTTTCGATGATATTCGTAACGATTTGTCCGCTTTTTCCTTCATTTTCTTCTTCTCTTCCTTATCCACTGCTGTTCGTGTACTATCAATCATTACGTCGGATGCGGGGGCCTGGAATTTGGACATCTGGAAATTCCTATTCGCTGCGGCGTCGTTTTATTCGCTGCCGCGTTTTTTATTCAAATTTCGGCGCCAAAATATTCAACGGGGCGCGATTGCACAGATGTAGTGAAACCGCGCTCCACTGCACCACTTGTGAATTTGGCGCCAAGTGTTCAACAGGGCGCGATTGCTCAGATTGGTCCAACGCACACTCACCGAAACATATTAGTTCTTGAGATTTTGAACTCGCCGCCGCGTCAAGTCCAATGGAGCACGTTTTCCCCTTTTTTTGGTAATTTTGTGAGAATTTTCTCGAAAAAAAGTGAAAAAATCGGTATAAACGAGACTCCTGAGTCAAAAAAACTCAAAATTTCAAATTTCCCGCGAGGTCCAGTGGAGCGCGTTTGCACACACGAACCCAGTGATGCAGTATTTAGTTTGTATTTCGTACTTTGTAAATTTTTTTATTCACTGCGGCGTTTTTATTCAAATTTCGGTACCAAAATACTCAACGGGGCGCGATTGCACAGATGTAATGCAACCACGCTCCACTGCATTTGGCACCGAGTGTTCAACAGAGCGCGATTACTCAGAAGTTTTGAGCTATCGCGCTCCAACGCACACTCACTGAAAAAAATTCCTTTGAAATTTTGAGTTTCCCGCCGAGCCAACTCCATTGTAGCGCTTTTTTTCTTTTTTTTTTGGAATTTTCTCGAAAAAAGTGAAAAAAAGCTCAAAAAAACTCAAATTTTTTAATTTCCCGCCAAAAAAAGTGGCGTCCAGTGGAGCGCACTTACCAATCTCATCGATGAGGTAATCGGCCGAACCGGACATTTGTTTCTTTTTTTCGCCTTACATAGACAGACGATGAATATACCTGTACCCTGAAAATTTATCGATTTTTTGAATTTTTTTGATCTACGCCCCGCCCCCCACCTACCGTAATCATTGAGAAAGTGTTGAGGATAAAAAGAAAATCGATAAAAAGCGCCATCATCAGTTTTTTGGGCGGGGGAAATGAGAAATGCGTTCGGGCGGGGGAAATCAATCGATAAAAGTGGGCGTGGCCTAAGGGGCGTGGCCTCTTACGTGACACGCCCCCAATTATCGATTTTTTGAAGGGCAGCGTAGATCAAAAACCGCGCATTTCTTTCCGAAAAGATGACGAACGTTCAACCGGGACAATTACCATTGAAATCGAGAATTTTGACTTTGACGTCGCCTTCTGAATCCTCCGCCACGTCATCTGAAAATGAGAATCAGAAGAATAAAAAGGAGTTGGTACCTGTCCGTGCGACGGCCGGAAGAATGCGAAGGGGCGGAGCGTTGCCGACGCAGAGAGCCGAACCGATTCATGTGCCGAATCAAGTGGCTCAAATGCCTATTGTGATGACGGTAAGAGGGCGGGGCGGAGACTACAAACTACAAACTACAAACTACAAACTACAAACTACAGCCTACAGACCACAGACCATAAACTACAAACTACAAACTACAGACTACAAACTACAAACTACAAAATGCAAACTACAATCTACAATTTACATACTACATACTACATGTAGTTTGTAGTTTGCAGTCTGTAGTTTGTAGTTTAGTAACTGTACCATTGGACTAGTGTGCCAACGCGCTCCATTGGACTCTTTTGCAAACGCGCTCCACTGGACTTGGCGGGAATTTTGAAATTTTGAGTTTTTTTGAGCTCTGGAGCCTCGTTTATACAGATTTTTTCACTTTTTTCGAGTAAATTCTCACAAAATTACAATACATGGGAAAACGCGCTCCAATGGAGTTGACTCGGCGGGAAATTCGAAATTTTAAGAAAAAATGGTTTGGGGAGTGTGCGTTGGACCAATCTGAGCAATCGCGCCCTGTTGGACACTCGGCGACAAATGCAGTGGAGCGTGGTTGCATTACATCTGTGCAATCGCGCCCCGTTGAATATTTTGGTGCCGAAATTTGAATAAAAACGCCACAGCGAACAAAACGACGCCGCAGCGAGTAAAATCACGCAGCAGCGAATAAAAAAACGCCGCAGCGAATGAAAAAACGCCGCAGCGAGTAAAACGACGCCGTAGCGAGTAAAAGGACGCCGCAGCAAATAAAATGACGCCGCAGCGAATCAAACGACGCCGCAGCGAGTAAAACGACGCCGCAGTGAGTAAAAGGACGCCGTAGCGAGTAAAACGACGCCGCAGTGAGTAAAAGGACGCCGTAGCGAGTAAAACGACGCCGCAGCGAATAATTATAGTTTGTAGTTTGTAGTATACAACTTTTTTCCAGGGTTTCGTCTCACTGGTCCCCCATACCGTACTCGACGCAATCGCAATGACAAACTGTCTAATGGTGGTCCAATGCACAGAACCATTGGAAATCTTCACAGGAATCGAGACACCGAATCGATACGTAGTGCATGATATGTACCTCCGTCCGATCCTTTTCTGTGCCGAGAAATCCAATTTCATCTCTCGTGAATGTTGTGGATCCGGACGCAATTTCACCATGGAAATTCGTGATATGTACGGGGCGGAGCTTATGAAGTGCTATCGAGACAATCCGTGTTTCTCGTGTACCGACTTTTTGGGTACTCAGTTTCAGGGACAACAGATTGGACTCATGAAGAAAGAGTGCTGTGATGGAGATGTGAGTGTTTTGGAATTGGCTGCGTAGCGACGACTCGCGATACGTAGTTTAATTAGAAGAACCCAAGCAGCAACAGCGCTCCTCTGAACTTGGCGCGGTTCAAGTTTGAATGTTTTGCTGCGTAGCGACTCGACTCCTCGGCGATACACAGCTTAATCAAAAGAGTGGAACCGCGCTCCACTAGACTTGCTCGGCGCGGCATTTTTGAATTTCGCGCCAAAATTTTCTCTAAATTCGACGGAGCGCGATTGTAGTTTCGAGCAAACGCGCTCCGTCGCGCGCACAACAAAGTGTTGGCGCTAAATTTTCAAAATTTTAAATTCACTACGTCATCATGAATACTCGATACGGAGTCTTATCTTAAGCACTGGGGATGCTTAAAAACTGAAAATTTATGGGAGTGCAATGGGGCGCGATTGCCTTACATGATTTTTTGATTTCGATTGAATCATGCGCCAAGCCGAGTGTCCGGTGGAGCGCGATTGCACACTCGGGCACTCTGTTCCGTTGCAACCGCGCTCCACTGCATCAATTTTGAATTTGGCGCCGAGTGTTCAACAGAGCGCGATTTGCTCAGATTGGTAGTTTTGAGATCGCGTGTTACGCTGAATTCAATCGCGCTCTACCGAAATTTCTGTATTTTCCAGTTCAAACTCCTCGGCGCCGGGTGTAACCAACCACTTCTCATCCGTTCGCCGTGTTGTGCCTCGTGTGGTGGCACTCAAATATTCCCAGTGCTCACGTACACTGGCATCAAAGTCGGAGAAATCGTTCGCCTCTATCCCGGATTCCTTCAGGAAGCATTCACCGACGCGGACACTTATTTGGTTCATTGTGAGTTGTTTCAAAGTTGGTTGTGGCCGAATTTTCCATCTGGTGGCCTAGAAACCCAAACTATCAGATTCAGCGTGAGAAGAGCTTTCAAAAAAGTATAATCACGCCCTGGTTTGCTTTCAATTGAGTCTCACCACGAAAACTACAGTAACCCAATTTAAATGTGCATACCGTAGTTTCGTGGTGAGACCCAACTTGCTTCAAACCTAGTCATGATTATACTCATTTGAAAGCTCTCGACACGCTGATTCTGAATATATAGGTTTTTGGTTTGAAAGTGCGCTCTATCGCTTAATTTCGGTGGAGCGCGCTTGCTGTCTCCATAAAATATTTGTCGTTTTCAGTCCCCTACGATCTTCCACCAATTCTGAAACTGTTGCTCATCTCATCCGTCTTTCTCATCGATTTCACCTATTTTGAGGATAACAATTGAACTTTTTTCTCTGTCTGTGTGTCTGTGTCTTCCAACTCGAATAAAAATTTCCGTATTGCCGGTAGTGATGGCTGAGCCGAGACTCAGCGAATTTCCACAAGCGGATACGGAATGAAAGTTCACCCCAGCTAGTGCGCTCTACTGTGACCATTAGGGCCTTTGTGAAAATTCGCTGAGTGGCGACTCAGCGATACGGATTGGCGTTTAGTAGTTTGTAGTTTGTAGTTTACGATATATCAACAACTCCGTATCTTTTGAAAACGATTTATATGCAAATTTCGATGCGTAGCGACTCAGAATATGAGAGTTCACTGAGAAATCGACTCCGTCTTCTCCGCCGACGATCTCTTCGGTTTCGCCTTGCTGCGCTCTGCAAAAAAACTAGGGACGTTTCAAAACCGAGTCATTTTAAAACTCACTCTTCTTCTTCTTCGCCTTTGTGGTTTGTCTCGAGGCAGAGCTGGCGGCGGTCTGCAAATTTCAAGAATTTTTGAAAAAATCGATAAATTGTGTCATTTTGAAAAAAGTTTGCATCTGGCAGCCTAGAAACCCAAACTATCAGATTCAGCGTGAGAAGAGCTTTCAGAAAAGTATAATCACGCCCTGGTTTGCTCTCAATTGAGTCTCACCACGAAAACTACAGTAACCCAATTTAAAGGTGCATACCGTAGTTTCGTGGTGAGACCCAACTTGCTTCAAACCTAGTCATGATTATACTCATTTGAAAGCTCTCGACACGCTGATTCGGAATATATAGGTTTTTGGTTCTGCAAGAGCGCTCTACCGCACTTACCGAAACACTGGAAGCATTGGTACTCTTTGTCACATCCGATTTTTGATCTACAGTAGTTGTCGTGGGAGTCAGAGGAATCTCCGTGGCAGTTTTGACTCCAGATTCTGGAGCATCATCGTTCTTATTCTTCTGGACTTCTGGAGCCGTGGATTCTGGAGCCGTAGTCGAAGATTTTACCGTATCCTTTTGTAGTTCTTTTGCAGTTTGGGTGACGGAGGAAGGGGATTCTGGAGTGGACGGGGATTTACTCCTCTTTTTGCTTCTTTTCTTCGATTTTTTGGACTTTTTGGACTTTTTCGAAGAACAAGATTTGGAGGATTCTGGAAGGTTTAGAGATTGAGAAACTGAGACTGTGGAGACAGGGATGTTTCGAAACCGAGACGTTTTGAAACCACAATATATTTTTCCTTATTTGGACTTTTAGGCACCCCGGCGACACTTTGTTTCGTAATAGGACGTTTTGAAACTGGGACGTTTTCAAACTTTGCAGGTTTACACTTTGTGGGACATTTAAAAACTAGGACGTTTTACAACCGATGACAGTTTGTAACTGATTCTCGTTTAAAAACAATTAGGACGTTTTGTAACTAGTCATTTCGTAACTACGATGTTTTCTTACATGTAACTATAGAAATGAGCATTCCGGACACTTTGCAACTGGGACGTTTCGCAACTAGGACCATTTGCAACTACTTCAATGTAGTTTCAATACGGCGTGGTTGCGAAACGTCCCAGTTTAAAAACGTCCAATAACTGGACAAAAACTAATTCAGGACGTTTCGCAACTAAGCCGTTTTGCTACAATCTAGTTCCAAGTGACAAAGTTTCTAAATCTTGGGTTCTAAAACGTCCCATTGTGAAATTTTGCGGTTTCGAAACGTCTCGAGACGTTTTAAAACCCGGGACACTTGGAAACCGATACTAAAGTCCTGAAACCACGAAACACGTTTCCTGGAGACGTTTCGAAACCGAGATTAGCGTTGATTTCAAAATGTCTCCGGTTGTAAAACGTCCCGAGTTCCAAAACGTCCTGAAATCAGGAGAACCGTCATTGGGACGTTTCAAAATCCATAGTTTCGAAACGTCCCTGTTTTGAAATGTTCCCAAAACCAGGGTTTACAAACTGCTCACTTTTGGGTTTCAAAACGTCCCGGGTTTTGAAACGTCCCGGTTTGAAAACATCCCCAAACAACTAACTTTTCGATTTCTTCTCCTTTTTCGATTTCTTCGATTTCTTGGATTTCTCACTTGGCGTCTGGCGTTCCGTCGGCGCGGCTTCGAGTCTCTCCGATTTTCCGGCAATAACTCCACTGGAGAAGTTGTCCTTCGGTGCCAACATCACTGAGGTTACTGTGGTTTGAGCAGGAGCAGGAGGGGGCGTGGCCTCTGGAGCAGGAGGGGGCGGAGCCACGACGACCACGCCTTCAGAATTCAGATTCCTTCTGGAGGATCTTCTAGAAGAAGACGATGTTCGAATACTTGTACATTTCGTGTCGGTCTTTGCACACGTCTGTGTAATACTTAGGTAGAAGAGATAGGAGATCAAGGCGATGATGGCCAGAAGAATGTAGACGAGCATCGAGGAGGTGTCTATCTGAAAGGGATACGGTATGTATGCAGGAGGAGGAGAGCAACGGCGCTCCATTGAAACAGAGCGCAGTGGATCGTGATTGCTAGATGACTTACTCAGTGAACAACACTTTGACAGAATGTGAAAAGAGACAGACACGCTGATTCGAGGAATATTTGGAACTGATTTAGGGAATTTATTGATTGATTTTGGTATATGGGGAAGTAGAGCACGTGGAGAAGGGGCTTCACGTTTTTCATTTTCACACTGATTTCGATTTTATCGGTTTCGCGTCGTTGCGAAACGTCACAGTCGCAAAATGAGCTGTTGCGAAACGTCGCGAGTCATGTTTCAATTCTGTTGAGAAAGTGCGCTCTACTGATAAGCGAGATGTGTATGGTTACGGTTATACTTGTCAACCGGGCCGAAGCGGGTCGACACAGGCCGGCTCGTAACTCGCGTCAAAATGAATATTTTGGGCTGAAAAATATACCAAAATGTAGATCTCGACGAGTTCTATGTCCGTGACCTACTACGGGCCGGATGGCTATTCGTTAGTATGCCGCGGGCCGGGCTAGAATGGCTTTTTTGGCTATTTTCACGTTTTTTTGCACTTTTTCCCCGTTTCGGCCCGGTTGACAAGTATGGTTACGGTAGGCATGTTGGCGGTGCTCGGTCTATTAGAGAAAATACGTTACACCTTTTCTCTGATAACCGGGTTCCCAATCCCTTTTCAATGGTGGCACTGCACCGCCCGTCATTCTTCACCCCAGTGGCACTCCTTGCAGAAGGCCCTTTCCCTACGACTGATTTCTCATTCTCTTAGTATTTGAATAGACTTTCGAAAATATTTTGATGAGTTAGAGAGAAGAGACATAGAGATATCCCTTGTGCCGTGCGCCGCCCCTCATCTCCTACACCGGCGGCCGCACCACACAGAAGTTATGTCACCATTTCTTCCAAAACATAATCAGAAAGGTCGTTTTCAAATAGCACCGTCCATTTGAATAGACTTTCAAAAAAAACTAGTGGAGACGCAGAGATACTTTATGAAAGACCAGAAATGATTGGATTTTGTTGGATTTGTGGCCCTAAAGAGAGCCGTTGGGTTCGATGGTTGTGAATTCGATTCCATATCCTTCGGGAAGATGGTGACTCGTCTTGCATGGATTGCACACAAGTTGGTGTCTTCAAACAGTCCGACGAGATACGCCTCGGCGGCCTCTTGAAGAGCCATGATGGCGAGTGACTGGAATCGGAGATCCGCCGTTCGGAATCCCTGAGCAATCTCTCGGACGAGACGTTGGAATGGCAACTTGCGAAGCAGGAGATCCGTCGTCTTCTGATATTTCCTAATATCACGAAGAGCCACGGTGCCAGGACGGAAGCGATGAGGTCTTTTTTGTCCTCCCGTATGTGGTCGGGAAAAGCGAGCTTGCATAGTGCATAGCTGTTTTCGCGGTTTTCCTCCTGTCAATTTGCGGGCGGTTTGCTTGGTACGAGCCATCTTTGAGGTGTCGAATGTGAGGATTTGATGGTTTGCACTCTCTGTTTTATAACATAGTGGGGCGGAGCCTGAGACACTCCCCACAGAGACTCCGCCCCCTCAAGATTCAAATAAGAAAAGTGCAAACTCATAAAATGACCTCACTGTTAGTCAGAGAAAGCGGTGAGGGCCCGACGGCCACCCGACTAGAGATAAGGAAAGATTTGGAGGGCTTGCTAGACACGATTCAAATATGTATTTCTTTGTTGGTAGGGGAAAGGACGGTTTCGTTTGAAGATTGGCGAGGTGCCAGGGTTCATTAGGATGACACAGTTAAAAAATCGTTTCAGCAGAGTGACAAAACAAGAACTTGAAAATATGAGCTTGCTTGAGATCTGAAATTTGAAAAAGAGAGAAAACCTCCAAAAAATATCTGTAAACTTGAGTAACACACTTTTCAAGCTGATATTATTTAGGCGGATGCAGAAAGCGGAAAATATCAGAATTCCCAGCTGGGTGCTGTCTCTCCTATACTAGTTCTCTTCCACACACATACAACAGGTGCCCTTGATAATGCCACTGGGACCATCTGGACGAATGACCACTGGTGCATCTGGCTGACTCTGCTCTAGTCGACTAACCACATACAACTGTCCTTGGGGTGTCTTGATAATGCTTTGAGAAATCAATAAACATCGAGTGCGTACTAATGACTCGGCACCGCCCGTCACTGTTGCTATGAGCCGCATCAGGCTCTCAGACTGTCTATGTTTACATAGGTCTCATCTAGCATTCTGTCATCTCTTAGAAGTCAACCTCCATAGCCTGCGACGCGTACGCAACGTCCGTCCATCTTTTCTTCGATACCATTCTTGTCAGCTAACTACCTTTATTTCAGATCATGCCTAACAAAAAAGAAACATTCCCCCTGTGGAAACTACCGGATCTTCCACGAAAACTGGTTTTCCAACTAATCGATATCATTGATTTGTACGTTTTTCTTTGTTTAACACAGAATTGCGAGACCGCGCAACAGTTGGCGTGGTGCCAAAAGTTTAAATTGGCTAATTTCATCAATTTTTCAGACTGAAAATCTCAATGACCTCTCGACCAGTCCGTAAATTCTTAACCGCTTTCAAACCTCATCTCGTCGATCTCACCTGGAAATTCGATGACACTCATGCAATATCAAGAATGTCACTCGGAAGAACACCACCGTCCGAAACGTACATGTATCTCCAGTTGTATTTCCCCCGAGAAGACAAAACAATCAGTTACTACTTCACTAGCATCAGCTGGACTCGTATGATGCATGAAAGAGCCGTAAAATGGAAAGAAGGTGTCGTAATGAAGGGTATGTACAGGAAGGAAGGGTTCATGGTGGGCGGAAGAAAAAGCTGGCGACGTGCGGATCCTGGTACACCTGACTTGAAAATTATGGAGGAACTCTCCATACACCTCACTCAGATTCTCCGGATCAACTCGTTCAATGTCAAACATTTACGATTGAGTGAATTTGACTTTTTTGGATGTTTTGTCTGGAATATCACCAAGAAATTCAAGAAATTTGTTGCGAAAAACGTGGAAATCAATGAAGAATCCACTCGATTTATTCTGAAAGATTTGGAGATTGAGGATGTTGAAATAAAGGACTGCAAATGGATAACTATGAAAGACGTTATGGAATCTGAATCGAAAAGAATTAAAATAAAATTTCCGAATGATATGAATATCGATGAGTTGGTCAATATAGCGAACCAATGGAAAAGTGGAAATATCTTGAGAGATATGAAGTGTCTGAGCTTGGAAGGGAAGTATGACGTTGACAAAAGGCACTTACGAGATGAAGACATGGCTGAGTTCATCAAGAAAGTAGGAACTATTGGCAAAAGGTGAGAAGAAGTTGAAGGAGGTCAATTATCTAATTAAAGAGACTACAATCCGGGTGGACTATAGTAATCGGTATGGCTAGACGGTTCAGTGGTAGATATTTATTCGGATGCAAAATATAAGTAATATAAGTCAGATACAGCTAACGGGGTTACAGATAAAGATAGTGGGGGAATATAGATGGGGGTACGGTAGATGGGACGGCAGACGGGGGCAGCAGACGATGGGCAGCAGGTGAAGGTGATTGACAGAGGAGATGGTGATTCTCCTTCTCCAGAAGAGGGTGTAGATGAGGCGGCAGGTGTTCTTATATAGTGTTCCGTTTATCCAGTATTCCAGTTTTGCCGGTCGTTAAGGGCTTCGGTAGGTTGGGTAAGAGGCATTGTAGTATTAGGCTGGTGCATAAGTTTCTTTCTTTTTTTGAGGTTGAACTTTGACTCACGGTTTTTAGATACTGTGATTGTTTATCGACCCAAACTTTTTTGCATTCTAATGACCTTCTCAGTGGCTAACAAATACAGTTTTAAGTTGGTGCCTACACATTCCGCTCGTTAAAACGATGGTTTTTTCTGTGGTCAACCAAACGCCTATTTGGAAAGTTTTTTGGTTGTAGTCGACATTGGTATCAAATATTGACGATCTTAATGGGAAACTAAATGAAAGTTTTGAAAAAATACTTTATCTTGTTGTCACATTTTAGTTTTTGGTCAGAACGTTAAAGGCAAAAAAATTATGATCAGACGATTGAGAGCAACTAGAAATCATTGTTCAGCTACGTTCAAGCATATTACAGAAACATTTAAGAGAGCATTTAAGCCAAACTGTGTGTAAAAGTTAGAAGGCAACATGAGTAAGTGATTCCAGAAAAAAATGATGAGAAAACCATTCAATTAAGTGATAAAACGTGGGTCGCGTGTTTGCTATGATTTTTGTGCTTTTAAGAAATTTTGTGTAGTGGACCTGGGTGAAGTCTAGGTCTCTTCTCAACGCTTTCAAGCAAGGCAGAACTATCCCCTTACAAGTAATCAACAGTAGATACATTGCTCTAAAAATGTGCAAAAGATCTAGTGGATTGATTCAGAAGCACGAGTAGCAGGCTTCATCAAACTTAAAAATCACGTGATTTTGATGATGTTGACTTCGCGCTTCCTGTGAAAAAAAGCAAATTGCTTAATTATCTGAAACAATATAAATTCAGAAACGTCAATGCCTACTCTACTCAATAATGAACATTTCTACCGATCTTCTTATCTAGCGTTAAAAAAAAATCGAAAAAACTCACACATCCGTAAATTGCTGATCCTCGCCGTTCTTCAGCGACCGGCACTAAACTACAGTTGCTTAGTTCAAATCTCATTATTAATTTTTTAAACATAATTTTTCCAGCTTGTTTTAATTTTGAATAGATCACCCATTCTCGTCAACATTTTCTGAGAAAAAAATGGAGACGAAGAATGGTACCAAAAAAGGGTTCCTCAAGTATTTTGACTTGTCTACGGCTGAGATTAAGCAGATGGCAGACGTCATGTCGCAGGTATAATCACAATAAGTTATAGGTACTAAATAACTATATTTCTCATTATGTGAGTCATTAGCCTTCTAGAAATTTTATGACAAAAATGATCCAAAAAAAGAAAGAAACTTATGCACCAGCCTGATAGATTGTCGATTAATTAAGCACAGGTATTCGCCATAGAAAGGGAAACACGGCTTGTTCCTTTGTGGGAGATGACGGTGACGTAATCGTGTTCTGGTGATCAGTAATCGCGAGTAATTCCTGGTCGCGATACTAATCTCTATGTTTCAGAACTGATAGGTAGGAGAACTACAAAAGTGAAGTCAAACGAGATACGAATGGTAAAATTGCAATATTGTTCTTCTGTGGGCGTAAGCTGACTATAGCACTGAAAGAGACAGCTGACAAGAAAATTAATTGATGTTTCATTTCTTCCATTTGTTTCAATTTACAGATCACAAGCATGTTTATCTTTCCAAATTCTACTTCTGTCTCTTTGCTTTCGAATTATTTTTTAATTTCGTCATCCTAATAAACCCTGGCACCGCGCAAATCTTTCCCTTTCTCCTCCCAACATAGAAATACATATTTGAATCGTGTCTAGAAAGCCCTCCTAATCTTTCCTTATCTCTAGTCGGGTGGCTGTCGGGCCCTCACCGCCTTCTCTGACTACCAACGATGTCATTTTATAAGTTTGCACTATTCTTATTTGAATCTTGAGGGGGCGGAGTCTCTGTGAGGAGTGTCTCAGGCTCCGCCCTAGTATGCTATAAAACAGAGCGTGCAAACCATCAAATCCTCACATTCGACACCTTAAAAATGGCTCGTAACAAGCAAACCGCACGGAAATCCACAGGAGGAAAACCGCGAAAACAGCTATGCACTATGCAAGCTCGCTTTTCCCGACCACATACCGGAGGACTAAGGAGACCTCATCGCTTCCGTCCTGGCACCGTGGCTCTCCGGGAGATCAGGAAATATCAGAAGACGACGGATCTCCTGCTCCGCAAGTTGCCATTCCAACGTCTCGTTCGAGAGATTGCTCAGGGATTCCGAACGGCGGATCTCCGATTCCAGTCACTCGCCATCATGGCTCTTCAAGAGGCCGCCGAGGCGTATCTCGTCGGACTGTTTGAAGACACCAACTTGTGTGCAATCCATGCAAGACGAGTCACCATCTTCCCGAAAGATATGCAATTGGCTAGACGCATCAGAGGAGATAGAGCTTAGGCTGCTGATGGAATCGAATTCACAACCACCGAACCCAACGGCCCTCTTTAGGGCCACAAATCCAACAAAATCCAAATATTTCTGGTCTTTCATAAAGTATCTCTGCGTCGTCTCTCTATAGTTTTTTTGAAAGTCTATTCAAATGGACGGTGCTATTTGAAAACGACCTTTCTGATTATGTTTTGGAAGAACGGTGACGTAACTTCTGTGTGGTGCGGCCGCCGGTGTAAAAGATGAAGGGCGGTGCACGGCACAAGGGATATCTCTGTGTCTCTTCTCTCTAACTTCATCATAATATTTTCGAAAGTCTATTCAAATACTAAGAGAATGAGAAATCAGTTGTAGGGAAAGGGTCTTCTGCAAGGCAGGGGATGTTGAACTTTTGTGGAGTGCCACTGGGGTGAATAATGACGGGCGGTGCCGTGTCGGAAATTGGAAAAGGAGTGAGGAATCCGCTCTCACGTTTATCATCACGATGAGGTCAGAGCTACCAATGCAGCCGCGCTCTATTGACAAGAATGGCCGGTACAGTATGCACTTAAATTCGAATATTTACCGTGATGCAAAAAAGTACCATTATTGAAAATAGAGCGCGGCTGCATTGTTAGTTTGGCCTTCTGGTGCCAGCTCCGCCACTTCTACAAAGTCCTTCATCTTTAATGTGCCTAGGTAGGGTGTCGGGCTATTATTGACAAGGTTGCAAAAGCAAAACAATCATTCTTCGGTAGTAGTATAAGGGAAGATTTACATCAAACTTTATTGGAGAATTTCTGGTTTAAATTAAAAAAAAACAATATTTAATATTTAAAAAGTATATCGTTTAAGTATAAGTAGAATAAGTAGTTTAAGCAAAGAGACAGAAATGGAATTTGAAAAAATAAGCTTGTATTCTGTAGGGAAACATGGGATTTTGCTATTTCTTTAAACATTATCAATTAACTTTCTTGTCAGCTGTCTCGTTTAGATCTATAGACAGCTTACGCCCACAGAAGAACAATCTTGCAATTTGACCATCCGTATCTCGTTTGATATCACTTTCATAGTCCTCCAACCTATCAATTCTGAAACATAGAGATTAGATACCGTAAAAACTGTATTTGAGGTGCATGCAACTCTATTGTTCAACGGGTCCGTCGGAGTGCAACTCTATTAGAGGGGCACTTCAAATTAAGGGGCACCTCAAACACAGTTTTTACGGTAAGTACAGTCAAAAACTTTCGGACGGGTCGAGAGGTCATTGAGATTTCAAGTCTGAAAAATTAATACATGAGTCTATACGATTAACAAGGGAAGCCTTTGGAGACGCCACTTTTAAACGACCTATAAATTTGGGCAAATGTCCATGTGACCTTTCCTACTATTATTTAAAAGAGAAGGAACTCAGAATTCTGTGAAATGTAGAAGACGACGGGCGGTGGTGCGGAGTCATTAGTACTCACTCGATGTTTATTGAAAACTATGAGCATACTCAAGACACCCGAGGACAGTTGGATGTGAGTGTGTCGACTAGAGCACAAAACAAATGAGTCAGCCTGTGGCCTTCCGTCCAGATGGTCCCGGTGATGCTACCGAGGGCACCGGTTGTATGTCTGTGGAATACATTAACAGAAATAGCACTGGAGAGACACTTCACCGGCCGGTGCATCGGATGAATTGACTTCCGATGTTACATCCCTAAGGAAAAGCAATTTTAATTTGCCATCAACCATAACCATCGTCACTTTTATTCAAACTCAAAAATAATTATACAACAACATCAATTATTCTTCAATCGTTATCAATTAACTTTCTTCTCCGTTGCCTCCTTCAGATCCAGAGTCATCTGACGTCCACAGAAGAACAATCTCGCCATTTGACCATCCGTATCTCGTTTGATATCGTTTTCAAAGACATTCCTATCAGATCTGAAACATAGAGATTAGTTAAGTGACCTCCTTCAACTTCTTCTCACCGTTTGCCAATTGTGCCCAGTTTTTTGAAGAACTTTAGCCTGTAATGCTCTTGTAAGAGCATTTTCTCCACGTCAAAGGGTCCTTCTAAGCTCAGAGACTTCATATCTCTCAAGATATTTCCACTTTTCCATAGGTTGACAAGTTTGACCAACTCATCAACATTCATATCATTCGGAAATCTTATTTTGATCTTTTTAGATTCAGATTCCATGACATCATCCATAGAAATCCATTTACAATTCTTCATTATTTCAACATCCTCAATCTCCAAATCATTCAGAATGAATCGAGTGGCTTCTTTATTGATTTCCACGTTTTTCGCAACAAATTTCTTGAATTTCCTCGTGATATTCCAGACAAAACATCCAAAAAAGTCAAATTCACTCAATCGTAAATGTTTGACATTGAACGAGTTGATACGGAGAATCTGGGTGAGATGTGTGGAGAGGTCCTCCATAATTTTCAAGTCAGGGTTTCCGGGATCCGCTCTTCGACAGTCATCTCTTCCACCCACCATGAATCCCTGCCGTTCATACATTTCCCTTTTGTCCATACACTTCATTACGACGTCTTCTTTCCAGTTTACAGCTCTCTCCTGACTGGAACGAGCCTTGTTTTTCCCAACAAAGTAGTAGGTGATTTCTTGTTTGCTAAAGGGGAAATACAGTTGGAGGTACATGTACGTTTCGTACGGTGGTGGTCCAACAACTCTATATCTACGTATTGCTTGAGAGTCATCGAATTTCCAGGTGAGATCGACAAGATGTGGTTTGAAGGCAGTTAAGAATTTACGGACCGGTCGAGAGGTCATTGAGATTTCCAATCTGGAAATTGAAGGTGTACACCAGAGTTGCATGGAAGTAAACTCGGAAGTTAGACGGAAGTGAGTTTAATCACAATATGAAACGGACTGCAAAAATATGAAGTGAATACGTTTTATTGATGGTATTACTACCTTTCGAGCATGAAAATTCCAACATTTTACCTATCCCCTACCGGTAGACTTGAAAAAAAGAGTTGATTTTGAAACCCGGAATATCCCGGAAGTCGGAAGTCGGAAGTGAAGACTTTTTCGGGTCTACAGGTAGAAGATAAGTAAAATGTTGGAATTTTCTATGCTCGAAAGGTAGTAATACCATCAATACAACGTATTCACATCATATTTTTGCCGTTTGTTCCATATTGTCGAAATAAAACTCACTTCCGTCTAACTTCCGAGTTTACTTCCATGCAACTCTGGTGTACATGCAGCCTAGACCAAAATTTAGACCGAAAACTTACAAATCAATAATATCGATTAGTTGGAAGACCAATTTCCGAGGAATCTGCGGCAGATTCCACAGTGGGAATGTCTCGTTTGACATGGTCTGGAATGACGGTAAAAGGTTATCAGACAATAATGGTTACGAAGTACGCGACGCAGCGCACGCTACGCAGGCTATGGAAATTGACTTCTAAGAGATGACAGAATGCTAGATGAGACCTATGTAAACATATGCGCAGTCTGAGAGCCTGATGCGGCTCATAGCTACAGTGACGAGCGGTCATTAGTACGCACTCGATATTTATTGATCGCTCAAAACATAATGAGGTCAATCGATAAGTGCAGTCCAAGAGAGTCAGCCAGATGCATCTGATGAGTACTGTGGTCATCTGTCCAGATGGTCCCAGTGACATCACCGAGGACACAGTACCCCGCTGGGATATTCTCTCGGCGTAAAGAGAGGATCGTTAGCTTTTTGACGAAGTGAGATCTGGGTCAAATGTCCAAGAACCTCTGATATGAGGGAATTTTTCGAATCACCGTAACCATCAGAATCCCGCTTTCCGTCTTCTGCATTCCGATGAACTCTGTTTCAGGGCGTGTTTGCCTAGTTAGCTGGGGCTCATCGTGCCGAAATCGCTGGCAACAAGGAAATTCGAAACAAAGGTAATCTGGGAGTATGTTTCAGAATGTTTGGAATGTTATGGACCACAGTTATTCACAAAACCCTAGAAACTTTTCCCCCATGCCTTTGAATCTTTCAGTCGGCAACTTCACAAACGTTCCCAAGTTGTTCCTCTTACTGAGAAACCTTGACCAGCGTAAGCAATCCCTCCTCCACTCAAAGGTGTACTGTGAAAAAAATAAAGTTTGGCCAAGGATTTTCAAAAAAAATTTTCGCGCCCAAAACACTTTAGTGCATTTGTGAACTAAAGCGTTATGGGCGCGAAAATTTTTTTTGAAAATCCTTGGCCAAACTTTATTTTTTTCACAGTAAGTATTACACAAATCATCGCGCTCATGTGAACTCTCTCTCTCTCTCTCTTCCCCATCTCTTCTTCTTCTTCCGACAAAGACAAAAATAACGGATAGTTTTATTATTTTACTCGTATGGTGTCTGTTTGCATTATTGGCGCCATTTTTTGGTTGACGGCCGATGGTCACCCGCCATCGTGAGGACGAGAGGTTTTTTGTGGTTTTATGAGTTTTAATTGTGATTTTTATTAATTAGAACATAGACTGCTCTCACAGTGTCAAATTTAGTCCATATGAATTCAAATTATTATTTTCCCGCGAAACCGGAAGTCCGGTGGAGCGCGTTTGCTTACGACTTGGCACGTTGCCAATTGAGTCGCCACTCAGCATAGTGCTTATAACATGGACACAATAAGACGAACGATAGGGAGTCAAATATTTCGAATGAAGCTAACTTTTCTTCCATTATACTCGCTATTTTCGATAAAACTTCGCACAAAAAATATCGAATTCATTAAAAAACAGTAAAATACACATTTTTAACATTTTTTTGGATACATTTTTTGAATTTCGCGCTAATTTTACGCTATTTTTTTTTGGAGCGCAGTTGCTTCATATTTACATTCTATGACCCTGTGTGCTCTTACAACCGCGCTCCACCGAAATTACAACAAATCACAGGGGTGCAAAACGCAAGGTCGCTTAAACGCGCTCCGTCGCTCAGCGGTTGGCACGGTGCCAAAAACTGACTTGGCTGAGTGCCCAGTTCAAGTTTAGCGTGTGTTTGTTGTATATTTTGATGAAAAACGCGACGCACACGCATCGCGACTCGGCCGGTAATTTCAAAACTTTTCGTTGCGGACCTTACGCCTCGCACCCCTGTGACAAATGACATTTTTCAAGGGAATTTCGGTAGAGCACAGTATAGCTGTGCGAGGCGTAAGGTCTCTTAAACGCGCTCCGTCGTACAACGGTTGGCACGGTGCCAAATTCAAATTTTGCGTTGTTTTGTCCTATCTTTCAATTTGAACCGCGACGCGCACGCAACGCGGAAAAGGGTTCTTGAAGAATTCAATTTTTTTCAAATTACATTAATTTTTTTCCAGAACTTAGACAACTTTCTCAATTAAAAAATCTTTTTTTTTCGAGTTTTTCAACACCAAAAATTTTTGGTGTTGAAAAACTCGAAAAAAAAAATTTTTTAATTGAGAAAGTTGTCTAAGTTCTGGAAAAAAATGCTTTGAAAAAAAACATTTGCAAAAACCCTTTTTTCACCCGATTTCTCCCCTACCGTAATCCAAAAAACCTGCATATCAAACTTTAAAAACTGGTTTTCGGGTAATATTTTGCATTTTTTGAACTTAATTAATTTTTTTAAATTTTTTCCAGAATTCAGATTAAAAAAAACAATTTTAAGAATAATTATTTTGAATAATTTAACCCCAAAAACCCCATTTTTTAATGAAAAATCAATTCTAGACCCGATTTCTCCGCTACCGTAACCCGACAGACCTGCACATCAAACTTTCAAAATTCAAACAGTTTTTTATTGTTTCGACCATGTTTTAGGCTGTTTTTTGGTGTTTTTCAATGTTTTTTCTTCTGAAAATCTTGAAAAAATGTGAATTTTAATTATTTTGAGTTGTTTTACCACGTTTCCTTCTGAAATAATCCAGAAAAAAAACGAAAAAATGAGATTTTTTGCTAAAAACTCAAAAATTCTTTTTTTTTCGCAAAAATCGGTATTCAAAAATCTTGTTTCAATGATTTATATGGTTTATCAAAGTTTTCAGCATGGAAACTTGGGAAAATTGCAAAAAAATCAAAGAAATTTGGTATTTTTCTACCAAAACGTCGATTTTCTGGAAAAATGAACGAAAATCCCTGTCTCTTGTCATTTCTTCAGTGAGAATTATCGGAAAATGTGAATTTCATCGAAAATAACTTAAAAATTGATACTTTTCAGCAAAAAAACCACTGAATTCGGTATTTTTCAACCAAAAAATCGATTTTTAAAAAAAAATTTTAAAACATGATGTTTTTCCCGAAAATTTCGACAAAATTCAACATATTTTGTTTCAAAACCCTCAA
The DNA here is from genome assembly GCF_010183535.1 of Caenorhabditis remanei. Classification (NCBI taxonomy): domain Eukaryota; kingdom Metazoa; phylum Nematoda; class Chromadorea; order Rhabditida; family Rhabditidae; genus Caenorhabditis; species Caenorhabditis remanei. Next base: position 2,471,079 of record NC_071328.1, on the reverse strand, counting down.
AAATAAGCGAAAACCTTTTATTTTGTCTTTTTATCGCAAAAAATGAAATAAAATGTGAATTTTCTTCAAAAAATTGGTTTTTTCACCCGAAATTTTTGTTTTTCGTTTAAATTTGAAAACAAAACCCCTGTTGTTTGTCGTTTTTCCAAACGAAAGTGTTAAAAATCTGGATTTTACCGAACTTACTCAGAAATTCGACAAAATTCATCAAAATTGGAGTTGGAAAATCGATAAAAGTCGGTATTTTTCAACCGAATACTCGATTTTTCCAAAAAATCTTTATTTTGTTTATTTTATAACAAAAATAGTGCATTTTCTTCAAAATTCGGCAATTTTTTATCAGAAAACCACCCAAATTGTGTATTTTTCTACCAAAAACGTTATTTTTCGCCTTCCCCGTCGTCTCTCCCTTATTTTTCGTCTACTTCTCTATTTCTCCGTTTTTCTCGTTCTCCCTCTTCTTTTTTCGAAAAACAAATCCATTTTCTTCAGTTTTTTCCTTCGATTTCTCCTTTTATTCACCTCTTCAATAAAATAATTTAATTTAATTTAATTTTCAGAATCTACTTCATTCATAGACCGAAATGGATGAAGGTTTGTGCTGAAAATAAGTATTTTTTGACTGAAAATAACGAAATAATTCCAGATTTCGACAAAAACGAGCTGACAGAGCAACTCATCAATTTGAAAAAAGTTGTTAGTGAGAAAGCTGAGAATGTTGATTTGACAGAGAAACAGCTCGACAATTTTCAGCAATTTGTAAGGGAAATTTTTTGGAATTTTCAGACTTTTCAAGGCCCGGAAAGCTCGAAAAGACCCGAATTTCAAAAAAATATACTAATTTTTTGAAATTTTTCATCGAAAATGTAGATTTTTGACTTGATTTTTATCAAAACCTTGAAAATTACACTTTTTCAGTCCAAAATATGATTTTTCATCAAAAATACTGAAAAAGTCCAATTTTTCGCTCGATTTCCACTGAAACCCTGTCAATTTACTGGTTTTTTGAAGCGTTTGAACAGTTTTTCTTTAAATTCTGCGGAAAATTGACGAATTTTCATATGTTTTTGACTGAAAATTGCGAATTCCCGGCTTGACTTGATTTGACTTGATTTTTAAGAAAACCTTAGAAAATGAACGTATTTCCGTAGCAAAATGCTGATTTTTCGGTCAAAAGTATGGATTTTCCACTCGATTTTCTCTGAAAATCTGAATTTTCCTCATTTCTGCGAAAAATTGACGAATTTTCACATATTTTTGACCTAAAATCGCGAATTCTTTACAAAATGACTATTTAACGAGAAAATTACTTTTTCACAAGAAAAATATAGACTTTTTACTTGATTTTTAACAAAACCTTGGAAAAGGAACGTATTTCTGTAACAAAATACTGAAATGTGAACATTTTTCGATTATTTTTCAGAATTTTTTCGCCTTTTTCGCGAAAAAATTCGAAAATTTTCAAAAATTTGAATTTTGAAGTTTGGCGCCAAGTACCTAAGGGCCTCAACACGGAGTCTGGGGGTGAGTACAGAAATCAAACGCGCTCCACTAGACAGTGGCGGCAAATTCAAATTTTTTAAAATAATTTTTTGAAAATTTCAAATTTTTTCGCGAAAAGGTAACATTTTCGACAATCATTCAGAATTCGAAGAAATTCTGAAAATTTTCGAAATTTTCACATTTTCGTTGAAAAATTTCAAAAATTTCATATTTTTGATTAAAAAAATTGGTTAATTTGTGAAAACCGGGCCTCGACAAGTATGAGATTTTTCAATTTTTCTACAAAAAAAATTCAATTATTTTAGTTCGAAAGTGTCAATCAAAAAGTGCGCCAGATTCGAACAGTTCGAGCCGCTCGAATCAAGGCGGAAAACGAGAAAAAGGTTGAGGAAGAGAGGAAAAAAACCGAATACGCAGCGAGAGAGAGGGCAATAATTGCACACGAAAATCAATTGGAAGAAGCAAGGCAACGGTTGGAACAGTCGGTTTTTGATGTGTCGGTAAGTACGAAATTAACAGATTTTCAGGGGAATTCGAGCGAAAATTTGGATTTTTTGAGTATTTTTGGTGGGAAATCATCTTTTCGACCGAATTTTCAGCATTTTTTCAACAAAATTGCGGAAAACAGATAATTTTAAATGGAAAAATCCATTACAAAGTAGCTCAAATTCGGTATTTTTGACCAATAACTCGATTTTCTTTTTAAAAAAATCAACGGTAATCTACGATTTCTAGCAGAAATCGCTCCTGAACACTTGTTAAAACTATTTTTTCGATGATAAAAGTAATTTTTCACGAATGCCAAGATATATTTTCCCTGTTAGAAGTCCACGCCTCTTACAACTGCGCCCTACTGCAAACGAGAGTGTATCGGCGAGAGACGCAGAGTTTTTTCTCGCGCCGACACAGATTTTCACTGTTTTTGACCTATTTTCGGAAAAATTATTATGAAAAATAGCGAAAATAGGTTAAAAACTGTGAAAATCTGTGTCGTCGCGAGAAAAAACTCTGCGTCTCTCGCCGATACTCTCACGGCACAGTCCTTACAACTGCGCTCCACCGAAATGCCCCTTAAAAATGTCTCTTTTTCTCTGAGTCTCTCAATTTCGCACACTATTTTCTCGCGGTTTCGGTAGAGCACGGTTGTGAGAAGAGGGCTGTGCTTATGTGTTACTGCATATTTTCAAAACTCCTTCCCATTTCCAGGCCACCTCGATAAAATCGGAAACACCACCTCTGAACAATGAGTCATTGTTAAATACCTCCCCTGAGGACACAGAAATCGAAGACGCTGAAGTCGACGGATCAGAGCCCGCGAATCCGACGTCTAACGATCCGCACGTGGATTTCTTGTCATTTATTCAAGCAGATGGAGCTTGTAAGTCGGATAAAATCAAGAATTTGCTGAAATTTGGCTTTTTGTTAATTTTTCACCGTATTTTCATTCAAAAAAGTCGAAAATTCTGAGTTTTTGGCTCTGTAAGCGCGCGATTTGGCTGACAAAAAAGAGTATTTTTTTGCTCATGGAATCAAATTTTGCTGAAAATTCCATCATAAACCATTTCAACATTGAGAATTTCGTTTGTGCAATTAGAATCAGTCAACATAGGCTGATTTTGATTGCACAAATGAAATTCTCAGTTTAGAAATGATATACGGTGGAAACTCCAGCCATAATTTGATTTCCCTGACACGTTTCTCACCGAAATTTCCAGAAAAATAGTATTTTTTGCTAATGGAATCGAATTTTGCTAGAATTTTTACCGTGTACCATTTCTACACTGAGAATTTCATTTGTGAAATCAGAATCAGCCTATTTTGATTGCACAACTAAAATTCTCAGCATTGAAATGGTTTATGATGAAATTTCCAGCAACATATGTACCGAATCTATCGCCGAAATTTCCATTTTCCAGATTTGATGCTCTCAAAACAAGAATTCGCGCCAAAACTGAAGTTTAAAATAGTAAAAGTTCTGAGTTTTCAGACGCCAAAGCGCGGATGAATGCACCGAATTAGTTGTGTATCTGAAAAATCAGATATCCGGCATTCGCTGATCACTTTTAGTCTATCTACAGTGTCCAAGAACTTGAAAATTCAGATTTTCTGCTGCCATTTTACTGTAAAATAGCTAAAATGGCGAAAAATGAGTTGCGAAGCTTTAGAATTCCCGAAAGGAAATTGCTCATATTAAACAACAATAACTCTAGCCAATTTTGATTTAAAAAAAGTGCATTTTTCGCTGGAAATTCCATCATAAACCATTTCAACACTGAGAATTTCGTTTGTGCAATTAGAATCAGTCAAAATAGGCTGATTCTGATTGCACAAATGAAATTCTTACAGTAGAAATGATTTACGGTGGAATTTCCAGCCAAAATTTGATTTCCCTGACACGTTTCTCACTGAAATTTCCAGAAAAATAGTATTTTTTGCTAATGGAATCAAATTTTGCTGGAATTTCTACCATAGATCATTTCTACTCTGAGAATTTCATTTGTATGATCAGAATCAGCCACACTGGGCTGTATAGCTTCCAGCAAAATGATTCTGATTGAACACATAGAATTCTCAGTGTCGAAATGGTTTATGACGGAATTTCCAGCAAAATTTGTTTCTCTGACACCATTTTTACCGAATCTATCGCCGAAATTTCCAGAAAAAAAGTAATTTTTGCTCTTGGAATCGAATTTAGCTGGAATTTCTACCATAAACCATTTCAACACTGAGAATTTCATTTGTGTGATCAGAATCAGCTTTCTGATTGCACAAATGAAATTCTCAGCGTGGAAATGATTTATAGTGGAATTTCCAGCAACATATGTACCGAATCTATCGCCAAAATTCCATTTTCCAGCTCATGGAATCAGAAAAAGTTGGGAAAACTCAAAAATTTACTTTTCCACAATGTTTCAGTCCTTTTCAATCGGAAAATCGTCTAATTTTGGGCAAAAATCGGTTTTTTTTGTCGATTTTTCGGTGGAATAATTAGAAAAATGTGTCGAAAAAGTGATTTTTTTCCCAAAAAAAGTTGAAAAACGTAAAAAAACATTTTTCATCGAATGGTGTAATTTCCAGATTTGATGCTCTCAAAACAAGAATTCGCGCCAAAACTGAAGGAGGACATCAAAAACGAGCGAATCGGCTATCCACTCGGTGTCGCCTACGACGAAATCATCAAATTGTGGTTGGTTTGTGATAGAGACAACAGTAAAGTGCTGCTAATCAATACGAAGAAACAAGCGGTGAACATATGTGATGCGATATCCCATCCAACAGCTCTAATTATCTACGAAGAAGGAAAATCGGCGGCGATTTTGTGTTCGACAGACGCTCGGAACAATCATATGATATATATATACCACTACAGTGTCGCTGAACCATTCCTTCAGACATTTGCAAGTTTTGAGGATCCCATTTATGATATCAGATTCCAACTGAGAGGAATCGCAAAGTCCGACGGCAAGAATCTGTTGTCAATCGAGAATGCGCCGAGAGGAAAGAGACTTAGAGTATTCAAACGAGAAGTTGGAGGAAAAGGATTCGAGATTCCTGGTGCGGCGAGCCCGAGTTTCCTGGCCACATACCGGACGACTGTCGCGGTTTCTGATCTTGGAAACAATAAAGTTTACATTATAAATTTTGACGATAAGGATTGGAGCAATATCTCGTTTAATCCGATTCGTGTCATTGAAGCTGTTAGTTTTTGGTTAAATTTACAGTGGAATCTTCTTGGGAAAACTCCTATTAGCAGTCCACACCCTCTTACAACTACGCTCCACCGCAAACGAGAGAGTATCGACGAGAGAGACGCAGAGTTTTTTATGGCGCCGACACTGATTTTCACAGTTTTTGACCTATTCTCGCAATTTGTCGTAATAATTTACCGAAAAATTATGAAATACAGCGAAAATAGGTCAAAAACAGTGAAATTTTGCCTAGGCGCCAAAAAAACTCTGCGTCTCTTACCGTTACTCTCTCGTTTGCGGTGGAGCGCAATTGTAATGAAAATGCTCCGCTAATAATCAATCTCATAAAAAGTGAAGGCGACTCATCGAAGTTCTTGATTACGGTATCTTGATAGAAGCGTGGCTCACCTAAAATTCAAAGTTGAGAGCTGAAAAGCATATAAAAATGTAAATCTCGGCAAGTGCCATGTATCTCGCAAACCAAACCGAAATGGCCCTTAGCGTAACTTGTTTAAAACTAATTCTTATAAGCTGAATCAAAGCCCGGCCACTGAATAGATTTTACAGCGGTTCTCTATAGTGAGCATAGTGAAAATAAAAATAGACTTGTGTAGAACTCGCTGAGATCTACAATTTTACAGGTTGATCAATTCCTAACTGTCGTTTTGAAGCGAGTTATCTCAAGGTCCGGATCCGGCCCGCTTGCAAGTACGCCGAGATCCATATTTTGGTATATTTTTCAGCTCAAAAGAATTCGTTTTAAACGACTAACGCCAAGGCCCGTCTCGACTCGGTTTGAAAGTATGATACATAGAACTCTCCGAGATCTCCATTTCGGTATATTTTTCAGTTCATAACTTTGAGTTTTAGATGAGCCACGCTTCTAATCAGGGATGTGCCCGGGTGGCGTTGAGCGCCTCGCATTTTCAGCCGAAATTTGAAAATGCGACGAGAAAGAGTGTGTGAAATGGAGAGACGCAGACACACGCTCTCGATTTTACACTCTCTCTCTCGTCGCATTTTCGCCCACTTTGAAATCTTTCAGCGCCCAAAGCGCCTCCATAGGCACATCCCTGCTTCTAATGATGCGCCTTCACTTTTTATGAGATTGATTTGGAGAGTTCTCCAGGAAAACTTTGTGAACAGAAATTGCAAAAAGAACAGTTTCAGACCAACGATCTCGCGTGTCGAGATCTCGCCAACGTCGCCGGATTCAAATTTGTCGCTGGAATGCAATTCGATACGAACGGTTATCTGCTGATCGGTGATGCTAAAGGACACTCGATTAAGGTATATCGGATGGAAAATCCACTAAAATTTTAGGAGGCTTTAGTCAATTCGAATCTGAAAAGTGTGAAAAATTAGCCACAGAGCGCACTTGCAAATAAATTCAGAAATCGTCTAAAAACATTTAATAAAGAGGTTTTCAAGCACGCTGATTTCTAAAATCATAGTCGGTTTTCTTGAAAACTTCTGAAATTCGAGTTATTTCAGTTCTGAATTCCAAAATGATCCAATTTAGAAAATTCAAACCGGAATATCTCGATTTCCAGATGTTTCTAAAAGAAGCGACTATGATTTTCGAAATCAGCATGTTTGGAAGTACCTGTTCCCATGGGTTTTCGACAATTTCAGAACATTGAAGCAAGCGCGCTCCATTGCTAATTTAGAGGTTTCAACGCGAAATTTCTCCTATTTTTGGGATAAATAGTCAATGTACCAATAACCAAAAAAATTTGTAAATTTTCGGCCAATTTCGCTAAAATTCTCATTAGAGCGCACTTGCATCAAAATTATGAAATTGTCTAAAAACTTGGGTATAGAGGTTTTCAAGCATGCTGATTTTGAAAATCATAGTGATTTTCCATTAAACTTCTGGGAAATTCAGCAAATCGGAAAAATATCCAAAAAATTCAAAACTATTCCAGCTCTTCGACACCGACTACAACTTCCTTCACCGTATCTCCAGTGACTTTGTCCTTCCCTACGTCTCCTCCTTCTACGTGAACAAAGCGGGAGAATGTATTCTACTCGACGTTCAGAATTATCGTGAACGTCTGATGTGGGTGAAGATGTCGTCGATTCCTCAGATATTGGATTGGGTGTCACCGCCCGGTGGCGGAGGGGGCGGAGCCTCCTCGGCGTCCTCGTCGTACCAAGGAAGACCACGCCGCGGTGGATATCAGCAGCATCGACAATATTAAATTTCTTCTCTTTTGAATTTTATTTATTCGAATTTCACATGTTGACATTTTTCTTTGTTCTTTTTGTTCTTTTTGTTCTTTTCACTTCGCATGTCGATTTACGTGTATCTGTCGATTTACGAGGTGTCGATTTACGCGCTCCCCGTAAATCTACACAACCCATCGCAAAATCTCAAAATCTCAAGTTTTATTCAATTTTTTCTGTTCAATTTTTCTAATAAATCTGTGTCTGCGCCGCCCGGCGAGCGGAGTCATATGTTCAATCGATAGAACTATGACTAATTCCCCCCCCCCCTTTTCCCCCCTTATCAGTATGTGTATTTATTTTTGAGAGTCAATATTATATACCCATTCTCCTATTCGCCCCTCTTAAAATGCACACCACCACAATGAGGTATTATTTTAATTTTTTCTGTAATTTTCAAAAATTCAAATTCCCGCCCTTTCCAGAAAAACGAAATTCCCAAAACCGAGATTTGAGGGGTGGAAACTGGCGAAATACTCGTCGGCACTGCAGATTTTTCAGATTGTGAGTGAAAAATTGGTTAAAAAAGCGAAAAATTTGAATTTTAGAGTGATTAGCATTGGAGCGCGCTTGCAATTGGATTTTTTGAATTTTTTTCTTCAGTTTCTTGCTTTTTTATGACTCAAATGATGACTGAAACATTGATTTTCACAGCAATTTCGAGGAAAATTGAATTTTTCATAATTAGCATTGGAGCGCACTTGCAAAAAATTTTCTAAACTTTTAGACATGCGTTTTTAGGTATTTCCAGAAGTTTCCATAGAAAATCACTATGATTTTCGGAATTAGCACGCTTGGAAGTACCTATACCCATAGTTTTTAGGCGATTTCAGAATTTTGATGCAAGTGCGCTCTAATGAGAATTTCGGGGAAATTACTCGAAAATGGTAGAATTTTTTGGTTTTTGGTACAGAATTCTTATTTTTGCTATTTATTCCACAAAATATAACGCTGTAACCCACAAATGCTGATTTTTGAAAAAATTTTGAAAAATTAGCAATGGAGCGCACTTGCATCAAAATTCTGAAATCGCCTATAAACTTGGGTGTAGAGGTTTTCAGACACGCTGATTTCAAAAATCATAGTCTTTTTTCTTGAAAACATCTGGAAATCGAGTTATTTCAGTTCTGAATTTCAAAATGATCCAATTTAGAAAATTCAACCCGGAATATCTCATTTTCCAGAAGTTTCTAGAAAAAACGACTATGATTTTCGGAATCAGCGTGTTTGGAAGTACCTATTCCTATAGTTTTTAGCCGATTTCAGAATGTTGATGCAAGTGCGCTCCATTGCTAAATGAAGCGAAAATTAAACATTTTTGGGTTTCTGCGTTGCATTTTGTAGGATAAATCTCTAAAATCATAAGTATGTACCAAAAATCAAAAAATTCGAAAATTTTCGAGTAATTTCCCCGAAATTCTCATTAGAGCGCACTTGCATCAAAATTCTGAAATTGTCTAAAAACTATGGGTATAGAGGTTTTCAAGCATGCTGATTCTGAAAATCATAGTGATTTTCCATTAAAACTTCTGGAAAATTCAGAAAATCGAAAATAAATTTTTAAAAATCCAAAAAAAAAATTTTTTCGAATTTTTTTTGTATTTCCAGCTGGGTTCCCTAGTAACCCTTGTGCTAATCGGTTCAGTCGGTTCACAATTTCCGCCGACATATGCTGCTCTATTGACATGCGTATTCTCAACCATCGGAGCAGCTGTATTCGTTCTTTGTGACGCATTCAATTTGAAGGAGACCGAACCGGATGAGTGGGTGTTTTGGGTGAGTCGATAATAGTCGACAAATTCAAAAAAAGTCGATTTTTTATCGATAAAAAACCTTTTTTTTGCCAAAAATCGATTTTTGTCGACAAAAATGTATCGACATTTTTTAGTCGATAAATTCTAGTCGATTTTCCGTAAAAAGTCGATAAATGCCGATTATCGATTATTTTTTATAGACTTTTTATCAATAATTTGTACTGTCGATAAAGAAAGTTCGACAAGTTTTTGTCGATAAAAACCCCAAATTTCCCAAATTTGTCGACAAATACTGATGAAATTGAAGACTTTTATTTTTTGTCGATAAATTCTAGTCGATTTTCCATAGAAAAGTCGACAAATGTCGATTATCGATTATTTTTTATCGACTTTTTATCGATAATTTTGTATTGATGTCGATAAGAAAGCCTGACAAGTTTTTATCGATTAAAATCCACTTTTGGAACTTTTTGTCGATAAAAACGGGTGTTTTTAGTAGTCAATGAAAAATCGACTAGAATTTATCGACAAAAAAAAACAGTTATCGATAATCGACATTTTACGATGCCGCCTTTTCTCTGAAAAGTCGACATTCAAAATTTTTTGTCGATAAATCGTCAATTTTATCGACAAAAAGATCTTGTAAATGCTTTTATCGATAAATCTGATGACGTGAATCAGTTTGTAGACAAAAGTCTAAATTTCAATAAAAACAACTTTTTTATCGACAAAAATCGATTTTTACCGATAAAAACCCAGATTTTTTATTGATAAAGTCGACTTTTTACGGAAAATTCTAAATTTCAACAATATTTGTCTACAAAAGTCGGATTTTGGGAAAATAGTCGATAAAAAGCGGTCTTTTACAGTTTTGTCTATAAATTTTTGTGTCGACACCATTTTTTATCGACTTTTTATCGATAATTCTTCTCCAGGAGAGCGTTTTCGTCTCCTCGTTCTCATTTCTCTTCACAATCAACACTCTCACTATGCTCTACAGTTCAATTCGATGGAATAACACGGCGTGGTGGTTGGCTACGGTAAGTATCACATGGTGTGGCCTAACTTTTGCTATTTCTAGGCCATCAACAAGATTTTGGTGGCCTAGAAACCCCAAAGATGCAAAAGTTAGGCCATGGCATGAATCATTGGGTTTCTAGGCCACCACTCTGAAAAGATAGGCCATGGCAATGAAAGGTTCGATTTTGCGGGTGGCCTGACTTTTTCAATGCTGGATTTCTAGGCCACCACCCAAAAACCAAAAAAAAAACAGCTGATGGCCTAGAATCCCAAAGGTGCAAAACTTAGGCCACCTTGGATTTCTAGACCACCATTTTTTTCCCTGGTTTCCAACGGTGGCCTAGAAATCCAAGAGAAAGTTAGGCCATCCTTTTTTTGATCGGGAAATCATAAGTTCTTGTGGTGGCCTAACTTTTACAGCTTTGGGATTCTAGGCCACTATTATCTTGATGGCCTAGAATCCCAAAAAAGTTAGTCCCCCCGGATTTCTAGGCCACCAACCCCATGGCCTAGAAACCCAATATTTAGGAAAGTTAGGTCACCAAATTTTTTTCTCCGGGGGACTAACTTGTTTTTGGGTTTCTAGGTCACCATTATTTTGATGGCCTAGAATCCCAAAGGTGCAAAAGTTAGGCCACCACAGGGACATATGATTTCTCGGGTCAAAAATGGATGGCCTAACTTTCTCTCGGATTTCTAGGCCACCATTTTTTTTCCAACGGTGGCCTAGAAATCCAAGAGAAAGTTAGGCCATGCTTCTTTTGACCGGGAAATCATAAGTTCTTGTGGTGGCCTAACTTTTACACCTTTGGGATTCTAGGCCACTATTATCTTGATGGCCTAGAATCCCAAAGATGCAAAAAGTTAGGCCACTACAGTATAAGTTCAAGCGGCCTAACTTTTTCAATGTTGCATTTCTAGGCCACCACCCAAAAAAGTTAGTCCCCCGGAGAAAAAAAGTTGGCGATTTCGGCCTAGATGGCCTAGAAACCCAAAACCTCGGCCATCAACCACCGTGGCCTAGAAACCCAAAACTCGGCCACCAACCAGCGTGGCCTAGAAACCCAATATTTAGGAAAGTTAGGCCACCAACTTTTTTCTGCGGGGACTAACTTTTTTGGGTTTCTAGGCCACCATTTTTTTTCCAATTTTTGATGGCCTAGAAACCCAAAACTCGGCCACACCGTTTTCTCTTCCAGGTCACGTGCTCAATGGTGACTTCTTCGTTTTTCCTCAGTTTGGTTCACGTAATGAGAAAACAGACGAGAGGACACATCGCCGTCGCCCAACAAGAGAATATCGTTCGATTCAATACGCGAATGAATCGACGAATTGAAATGAACACGGAATTTATTTGGAAATGAATTGATTGAAGGGTTTTCGAGCACAAAATGAAAATTGAATTGAATTGAGTGGAGTTGAATTGAATCAGGGACAAGTTATCATGGAAAAATGAATAGAATTGAGAATAAATAAATAAAAATAGAAAAAATATAGTGAAAATATACAAATTTTGCACCGAAAATTGGTTTTTTGAGAGCATTTAGAGAGAGAGAGAGGGGGAACCGAGAAGAGAGGTAAGTTAGGAGGCGTCTGGGGACTGGAAATGGAACTGAAAACCGCGAAAAATGAGTTTTTTTTTTGAAAATTGGATGAAAAATGAGAAAAAAATGACAGAAAATCGCGAAAAATTGGATTTTTTGTCGTAAATTCAACATTTTCGTTTTCATTTTCAGAAAATAGTGAAATTTTTACCAAAAATATCGATTTTGCCTGATTTTTTGAAGATTTTCAGCAACTTTTTTCAGAAATTTTAAGTTTTTCGGAGGAACAATAGGAAACATGTGAAAAATCCGACGATTTTCAAGTGATTTTTCAGTGATTTTTAGTCAAAAATACCAAAAAAGTTTGAAAATTTCAAATAATTTATAATTTTCCACTATTTTTCAGTCCTTTTTCATGGGAAATCGTATGATTTCGGTCAAAAATCTATCCAAAATTTCAAAAATTTAGTTGTATGTAGTGTTTTCAAGCTTAAAACATGGTTAAAACACGGTGGCCTAGAAACCCAAATTTTTGAAAAAGTTAGGCCATCGAGTTTTTCCTCAAAATTCTGGATTTTTCATCGTTTCTAACTGTGAAAAACAGAAAAAAAACTCGTTAAAAACCGATTTAACATGATTTTCAGCTTGGTGGCCTAGAAACCCAAATGTTGGAAAAAGTTAGGCCATCAAGTTTTTTTTCCCCAATTTTTCAAAATTTCAGCATTTCGAAGTGTTTTCAAGCTCAAAACACGGTTTTTTGTATGGTGGCCTAGAAATCGAAAAGTTCGGCCACCAATATTTTTTCAAATTTTTCTCAAATTTTTGGAAGTTTTATAGTTTTCTGTGCCCATTAAAATGTAGATCAATAAAAAATCTTGAAAAATCGGGAAAATAAATTAAAACACGGTGGCCTAGTAACCCAAATTTTTGAAAAAGTTAGGCCATCCAATTTTATTTCTCAATTTTTCGAATTTCAGTATTTCGAAGTGTTTTCAAGTAAAAACCCGATTTTTTTGTATGGTGGCCTAGAAACCCAAATTTTTGAAAAATTTAGTCCATCAAGTTTTTTCTTCAAAATTCTGGATTTTTCGACGTTTCTAACTGAGAAAAACCAAAAAAAACTCGTTAAAACCGATTTGACACGATTTTCAGCTTGGTGGCCTAAAAACCCAAATGCTTGAAAAAGTTAGGCCATCAAAGTTTTTTTTTTTTCAAAATTTCAGTATTTCGAAGTATTTTCAAGCTCAAAACACGGTTTTTTTTCGTATGGTGGCCTAGAAATCCAAATTTTTCTCAAAATCCCAATTTCCAGTCCCCATTAACGATCGTATTCTAATAAATAGATAATACAACATAGATAGCGAAAAAAACATGAATAAAATCAATTCTCCGGTTCGGCAATTTCCGGATTCTCCGCCTCAGGCGCCTCAGCAATCTCGGGAATCGTCGCCGGGAACGTCGTCGGCCGAATCAATCGTGATTCCGTGGATCGTGGGCTCCACGAGTCGGGTCTCGGCTCCGGTGACCACGACGGTGGGCGTGTCGGATCGTCAGTCAACAACGCCTTCTCCATATACTTCATAGATAGAGGGAGAGGCGTCCACACCTGTCCTGGACCGTTTCGCATCGGTTTCGAGGTGTCGTCCTTCGTCGCCACATCGAATGCGGGTACTTTCAATTTGGTCTTAATCGCGTCGGCGTGCGTTTCGAGTGAGTTGTGAGCGTAGTAACGGACGAAATCGTGAATTGTCGTCAGGTAGACGTTACTGTGCTCGAATCCCCATCCCTCCTCGTTTTGTTCGATTAGACAGTGAGAGACACGTTCGCCGTGGAGCACACTCAGCACCAGTTTGTCCGTCTGGAATTTTTCGAGATTTCAATAATTTTTTGTTGAATTTCTGTGAAGAAACTGTATTAGCAAATTGCAATTTTCAAGCGAATTCTGACTGAAAACTGATGTTTTTCTATAATTTTTGGCTGAAAAACGGGGGTTTTTGTCTAGAAATTGCAATTTTCAGCTAATTTCAACTGAAAAACGATACTTTTCTGACGATTTTCTGTCATTTTTGACATTTTGTATTAGCAGCCCACCTCCTCTTACAACTGCGCCCAACCGCAAACGAGAGAGTATCGGCGAGCGAGACACAGATTTTCACCATTTTTGATCTATTTTTGCATAATTTTCTCTCGGAATTAGGCAAATTTTTAATTAAAACTTGTGAAAATAGATCAAAAATCGTGAAAATCTGTTTCGCGCAGGGGTGTGCGGAACGGAATTCGGAATTCCGAAAAATTCCGAAAATCGGCTCATTTTCGGAACGGAATTCCGATCGGAATATTCCGAAAAAAAATTTTCGGACTGGAATTCCGATCGGAACGTTCCGAAAAAAATTCGGAATGGTAGAGAAAGTACTGTATTAAAGGCGCATGCGCACTTTTCATGACGGATCTCGAACAGATATTTTTCCGCAGTTTTCAGGCGGTTTTTTTTTTAATTTTCGTCTTTTCGCAGTGTTTTTTTAACAAAAAAACGGTTTTCAGCATTCGACATGGGTAAATGGGACAATCTGTTGAAAAAAAATTCCGAAAGTCCGAAAATCGGAATATTCCGACATTCCGAAAGTCCGAAAATCCGAAATTCGGAATATTCCGACATTCCGAAAGTCCGAAAATTTGAAATTCGGACAATTCCGAGATTCCGAAATTCCGAAATTTTCCTGTCCGCACACCCCTGGTTTCGCGCCAGAAAAAAACTCTGTGTCTCGCTCGCCGATACTCTCTCGTTTGCGGTTGGGCGCAGTTGTAAGAGGGCGTGGACTGCTAATAGAAAATGTGAAAAATGTCAGAAAATCGTCGGAAAAGTATCGTTTTTCAGTCGAAATTAGCTGAAAATCGCTATTTTTTGACAAAAAATCCCCTTTTCAGCCAAAAATTATATAAAACCATCAGTTTTCAGTCAGAATTCGCTTGAAATTTGCAATTTTCAGCTCAAAATCATTTTTAAAAACTAGAAAGGGGCAATTTCAGAGATTTTTGACAAAAAATGAACCAATTTTTCAACATTTTTTCCAACTGTTTAAAGCGGCCAAGGCACGCCAGTTTTCGCGATTTTTACCACCAAAAAACTCAATTTTTGACTCAAAATCGATTTCTGACTAGTTCCAGTCGATTTTTCACGATTTTTACCCAACAAAAACTCAATTTTTGACTCAAAATCGATTTGAGACCATTTTCAGTGGATTTTTTATGATATTTAACTCCAAAACCCAATTTTTGACTCAAAATCGATTTGAGACTAGTTTCAGTCAAATTTTCTCGATTTTTACACCAAAAAACTCAATTTTTAGCTTGAATCTCTCTAATTTTCGAGTTTCTACTTCCTTACATAAGACTTCGAGGCGCGAATCAAAAAGATTCCATCCATTGGCTCTCGTTTCAACCCAACCGCCTTATCCAACTGAGCGATTCGATATCTCGCATGAATCAACGCGTTCGCCGCATTCTCTTTCGACGAGCTACACATTAAGAACTGTGCGGGAGTCCATCTCAGCTCCAAATCAGCCAATAATTGAGTCACTTTCATCGGTTCACTATTAATCAGTTCTCCTCCCGTATCCAATAGCTGAGCCATTCGAGTACAAAGTGATGGATCCATTTGATCGTAGACCGCATTCCGAACTTCCATGAGCTCCGAGAGCCGATGTTTTGCGTGTTGCTTCTTCGATTCAATCTCATCCGTTATCTTCGACAGTTCTTGTTTCTTCTCGAGTAATTCCTTCAGTTCGGCACGCATTCGACGGATTGACTCCTTGATGAACTGGAAATGTTTCAGTTTTTAGTGTAAATATAGGGGTTTTGAACGTTTTTTTGAGC
Organism: Caenorhabditis remanei; assembly: GCF_010183535.1. NCBI lineage: Eukaryota > Metazoa > Nematoda > Chromadorea > Rhabditida > Rhabditidae > Caenorhabditis > Caenorhabditis remanei. The sequence continues at coordinate 2,455,467 of NC_071328.1, read as the reverse complement.
AAAAAATTGCGAAAATGTCAACTTTTTCGACTGAACTGTGGAAAAATCCGTACTTTTGCTTTAGAAATAATGAATTTTCAGACAAAAATTGCTATTTCTGACTCGAAAAATGAAATTTTGAGCTCAAAATTTTGGTTAATTCTAACACTTTTGGCTCGAAAATCAGTTCGGCGGATTGACTCCTTGATGAACTGAAATAGTCCGTTTTTAGTGGAAATATAGGGGTTTTGAACGTTTTTTGAGCGAAAATTGCAAAATTTTTATTGTTTTCAGACAAAATTGCTATTTCCGACTCGAAAAACGAGATTTTTTGCTCAAAATTGACATTTTTCGACTAAAAAGTGCTTTTTTAGTTAATTTTTGGTGATTTCTAACACTTTTGGCTCGAAAATCAGTTCGGCGAATTGACTCCTTGATGAACTGGAAATGTTTCAGTTGTTAGTGGAAATACAGCTAAAAACTGCAAAAATGTCAACTTTTTCGATTGAAAAATGGATTTTTTGGTTTAAAAATTACAAATTTTCAGACAGAAATTACGATTTTTGGGCTCAAAAAGCAAGATTTTTCGTGGAATGACTCAAAAATTACGAATTTTCAGACAAAAATTGCTATTTCTGGCTCGAAAAATGAGATTTCAAGCTCAAAATTGACGTTTTTCGGGTCAAATTCAGCTTTTTTGTGCAATTTTAGGCTGAAAATTGCCATGTTTCTAATGAAAACGGAATTTTTTCCAGAAATCCAGTTTTTAGTCTAAAAATTTGACACTCCGGACTCATTTTTGGCTGAAAATTACCATTTTTCAGACAAAAATTCGACATTTCTGACTTATTTTAGCTGAAAACTACTCAAAATTCCAAACTTTCAGACAAAATTTGCTATTTTCAACTCGAAAAATGTGATTTCAAGCTCAAAATTGACATTTTCGGCTAGAAAATGTGGTAATTTCTTTAATTAAAAAAAATCGACAATTCTGACTCATTTTTGGCCTAAAATTTTAATTTTTCAGCTAAAAATTCAATTTTTCTTCTGGAAATCTTATTTTAGTCAAAAAAAATCGCCATTTCTGACTCATTTTTGGCTGAAAAACGATTTTAAGTCTGAAAATTCGACATTTCTGACTCATTTTTGGCTGAAAATTCCCATTTTTCAGATAAAAAATTTTCTCACCTCTCCATTATTAACGAACACTTCTTTAATCATTTCACTAGTGGACAACGACGTCTGAATCTCTTCAGAAATTTCTCTCTCCACAGTGGCTAATGGCACTAATTGTCTTAATTTCAGTTCAGTTTCTTTGATTGATTGATTGAGTGCATGATATAATCCCTCGGCTTTTTCCATTTCTTGATGACACGCATCGAACAATTTCGCGCCTCGCTCGAACGCCAGATGCACTGCTCGGAGGGCTTCCATCTCGAGACGGTCTCGCCATTCCTGGAAAATTTAGTTAATTAGGGTTAATTGGGCGTTAATTGGATCGTAAAAATGTGAAAAATCTTCTTTTTTGAGCTTGAGAATCGTCTTTTTTGACGTTTTTTGACATAAAAAATTCAGTTTTTGACTCAAAAATGTGATTTTTACATTTCTGGAAACGGAGAAATTGCATTTTTTAGGCTAAAAATAGGTAAAAATCATTCAAGTCTCATTAAAATTTAAAAGCATTAAAAAGCTAAAATTCGCAATTTTTTCTATTAAAATCGTCCAAAAAGACCAAAAAACACGAAAATTACAGCGGTTTTCAATAAAAATCACATTAAAAACGCCATTTTTACATCAAAGGGGTTGGAAGATGGTTGGTGGCCTAGAAATCCGAATTTTTGGAATGTTAGGCCATCAAAATTATATTTATGTTGAAGAGCAAGTTCAGAGGATGCTTTTAGTTGTTGAATTCGTTTAAAATAATGCCTTTGCGGGAGTCATGACAATTTGAAATTGATGGCCTAGTTTTCACACAATTTGGATTTCTAGGCCATCAAATTTATTTTCATTTTTATTTACTTGAATGAGCGAATTTGACAATTCTAATCGTGTTTTCAAACTCTGGGAATGTTGAGCTTCAGATGAGTTACGACGGTTTCAAGTTGGTGGCCTAGAAATCCAAAAGTAGCAGAAACCTAGGCCATCAACTTCAAACCTTCATAAATCTGTCTAAACTCAAAGTTTCAAAATTTTGAAAACTCCATCAGAATTCTCGAATTGCGCTCTTTCAAATAATTATAAATTTAATGGCCTAGAAATCCAAATTTTGTGAAAACTAGGCCATCAATTTCAAATTGTCATGACTCCCGCAAAAGGCAACATTTTAAACAAATTCAAAAACTATAAGCACCCTCTAAACTTGCTACTCAACATAAATATAATTTTGATGGCCTAACATCCAAAAAAATTGGGTTTCTAGGCCACCAACCATCTTCCAACCCCTTTGATGTAAAAATGACATTTTTATGTGACTTTTTTTGAAAACCACCGTAATTTTCGTATTTTGTAGTCTTTTTTGGGCGATTTTAATAGAAAAATAGCGAATTTTAGCGTTTTTAATAAAACTTGAACGATTAACCTATTTTTAGCCTAAAAACTGCAATTTCTCTGTTTCCAGGAATGTAAAAATCACATTTTTGAGTCAAATCTGAAATTTTTATGTCAAAAAAAACTCAAAAAAACGTCAAAAAAGGCGAGTTTAAAATTTTTTAACAAAAGTCTGTAAAAATCACATTTTTTATATGATTTTATTGAAAAATGCTGTAATTTTCGTATTTTTTGGTCTTTTTGGACGATTTTAATTGGAAAAAATAGCGAATTTCAGCTTTTTTAATAAAACTTGAATGATTTTTACCTTTTTTTTGAGGATTTATGACAATTTATAGCCTAAAAACTGCAATTTCTCCGTTTCCATGAATTTTTAATTGGAAAAAATAGCGAATTTAGGCTTTTTTGGTGACAAACGAACCTTATCATTCTTCGCGGTCAACACCAGTCTCTGCTGTAAATGTCCCTTCTTAAAAAGTGGTTTTCCATTCTGTGAATTCCGTCTCACAGATACCGGATACAGAAGACACACGTTCAACGCGTCATTGTACAGATTCAACGAGATTTTTCGATGAAAATCAACGAGATTCGTAACGGATTGATGGGTCATCGAGTCGGAATTGAATCCACACTTTCCGTCTTTCACCACAATTTTCAGCAGTTTTACTTGACCCTCGAATTTCACACAAAGTGTGAAATCGCCCGGAGTCGAAGCGTTTCTGACGACAAATGAGCCATCCGGCTGGTCGGAGAGCGCTTTTGAGACCGAAGATCGATCGGCGTCACCCCAATACCAACTTTGTTCCATTAGGTTGTGAGTTATACTGTGTGGAGTCCCAGGGGTTGCTGCGGATGGAGTTGATGGGGGGAGTGGTGGGAAGATTGGGTGAGGGGGGTGGCTTGTGGCTGGCGTGCCTGCAGACGTTCCCGCCGAGGTCCCTGCAGAGGTCCCTGCACCTTCAGGACCTGATGACATGGCTGGAAAAAGGCAAACAATTATTTGTAGTTTTTGAGTGAAAAGATTGAAAAAAAAGAGAGTTTCTGCATACTTGCAAATTTACGGCCCGGCCCGGCTTCAAAAAAAGGTTCCTATTTTTAACCAAATTTTTGAATTAAAAAAAAATTTTACATTAAAAATTTCAATTTTTTGATGTATAACTATCGTTTGATTAAATTCTGAAGTATAGTCAAAAAATTCGACACTTTTGGGAAAAAATTCAAATTTCGTTCAAAATTTCAGTTCAAATTTTTCAGCCGGGCCATGGAAATTCTAGTCACGGCCCGGCGCGTTGCAAGTATGAGTTTCTGCTCGAAAACCGCAATTTTCTTCAATTTTTATGTCTGAAATTCGAGTTTTTGACGTTTTTAACTCAAACATGTCCGTAAAACTGAAGTATGAAAAATCCCGATTTTTGCGCTAAAACCTCCCAAAAATTTTGGTTTTGGGAGTTAAAAACTTTTTTAAAAAGCAATTCTGCACGAAAATCCTGATTTTTTCATACATTTTCACATTTTCGAGTTTAGGGCATAGAAATCAAAGAAATTGGTGGTTTTCATTCTGAAATTTTTATTTTTTCAATCTTATTAGGACGACACGCTTCTTACAACCGTGCTCTACCGGAACCGACGAAAATAGTGTGCGAAATTGAGAGACTCAGAGAAAAAGAGACATTTTTCAAGGGGATTACGGTGGAGCGCAGTTGGAAGAACTGTGCCGAGCAAATACGGATTGTTTGTTTTTTGAAAAAACTTTACAAGCGTATTTTTTGTAGATTTCAAAGGTTTTTGAAGTATACACTCGAGAAAAAAGGGACGCAATTTTTGTTGGATTTTTTGAAAATTCTCAGTTTTTCAGGTGAAAATTTGGTTTAACAATATTTCAGGAACAAAAAAGTAGGAAAATACCATTTTTTTCAACAAAATAATACTAAATGACCCATTTTCTAGGAAGTGGGAGGATTTCTTTTCTAAATTTAAAGACATTTTTCAATGAAAATGACAATCTCAGATTTTTTGAAAAAAGAAAAGAAAAGAAAAACTAGGTTTTTGGAGAAATTTCACATTAAAAGAGTGTTGACTCGTTAATTCGCGGCAAACGGGGGGAAACGAGCGAGAGCGGGTAGATCAAACGGTAGACCAAAAATAATAATCTTTGTGAGTTATTAGCAGCGCGCGCCTTCTAACAACTGCGCTCCATCGCAAATGAGAGAGTATCGGCAAGAGAGACGCAGAGTTTTTTTCTGGTGCGAAGCAGAAAAATTAAACTTGTGAAAATAGATTAAAAATGGTGAAAATCTGTTTCGCGCCAGAAAAAAAAACTCTGCGTCTCTCTCGTCGATACTCTCTCGTTTGCGGCGGAGCGCAGTTGTAAGAGGGGTGGATTGCTAATACTCTTTATAGAGACTTTCAATTGAAGTTAGGCACAATTTTGAATATAAAAACGGAATTTTTGAAAATTTGAAGTGAAAATGCCTAGATTGCCATGCAATTTCACTTTTTGATTGAATTTTAAATGTTAATTCGAAAAATTGACTGTTTTCAAAAAAAATTTGATAAACGAAATAAAGTTTTGCAGAAAATCGGCTATTTTTCAAGCAAAAATTTCAGAAAAATCTCCAAGAAATTCAGTTTTTCAAAGATTTTGAATGTTTTCAAATTCTGATAAAACCACCTCTGAAAAATACAGAAAAATTAACAAAATACGACAATTCTGGTCAGATAACCAGTTTCCAACAGAAAAATCCAATGAAAAACCCGAAAAAAATTTTTTATTTACACCAAAAATGATCCCATAACCGTCATAACATCGTCTTAATAAGTGGCCCGTTTCGGAAAAATCTTCATAACGACGACCATCGAGACGAAACTCATGAGGAGAAACATAAACAAGAAGACTCGCATACAATCCAGTCCACATTTGTAGGCGTGATGGGCGGCACGAGCGGATTCGATCTGAAATAATTTCAGACTGAAATTTGAAATTTTCTTTTAAAGTTTTTGAGAATTTCCGCACGAAAATCCCTATTTTTCCAGAGATTTTAGTCTGAAAATCAAGGCGATTTTTCGGTGTTTCTACTCAAAATTGGCAAAAACCCAACGATGAAAATCGTCGTTTTTACCCCTAGAACTCAATTTTTCGGTGTAGAAAACAACAAAAAATCAGAAAAACAGAGGTTTTTGAGCTAAAATTAGGTCAGAAAATCGAGAAAAACTGGAAAAGTCCCAAAAAATCTTGCTTAAAAACTAGTTTTTGGGCTTTCTGCTGAAAATCCTTATTTTTCCAAAGATTTTCGAGTAAAAAACATTGAAAACATACTTTTTTAGTCATAAAAATCGAGGAAAATCGCGATTTTCGGTGTTTCCACTCAAAATTGGCAAAAACCCAACGATATTCTGCATGAAAATATCGGTTTTTAAGCGATTTTTGAGCTAAAAGTCCGGAAAAATCGTAGTTTTTACCTCTAGAACTCAATTTTCCAGAGATTTTCGAGTTAATAACATCGGAAACTCTCGTTTTTAGTCATAAAAATCGTGGAAAATCCGAGAAATTCGCAGAAACCTCACTTTTTCCGAAATTCTCAAGCTGAAATTCGCAAAAAATTTGAAAAATCTCGATTTTTCCGCTGAAAAATTCACAAAAAACTTGCTTTAGCGTACAAAAACTCATTTTTTCAGTCTAAAAGTCGCGAGAAATGGGATTTCGCGGTAATTTTCGAGCTGTACAGTGTGAAAACATAGAAAAATCTCATTTTTCACTCTAAAAACTTGCTTTTCAAAGCATTTTAGCTCTGAAATATAGAAAAATCTCGATTTTTCAGCTGAAAAATCTCTAAAAATCCCATTTTTCGACTGAAAAACTCATTTTTTCATTCATTTTTACCTCTAACGCTTTCGTATTATCCTCGACTTGTTTCTGCATCTTTGTCAATTTCTGATTATCATCCTTAATAACCTCTCCAGCAGCCGACATCACCGTTTTCAGAGATCTCGTCATTGAGAGTAAATCATTGGCGAGATCCTCCTCGAGTCGCTCGTTTTTTATGAATATTTCGTCGGCTGCAAGTAAATGTTTGGGTGAAAAATGGGGAAAAACTCAATTTTTGGGTGAAAAATCAATAAAAATTCAATTTTTTGAATGAAAAATGTCAATTTTTGGGTAGAAATTTTGATTTTTTCAGTCAAAACTTCTAATTTTTAGATGAAAAATCAATTTTCTGATAGAAAAATTTCAATTTTTGAGTGAAAATTCTATAAAAATCATAGTTGTCAAGGCCCGGGCCGGCCCGGCAAGGCCCGGCAAGGCCCGAAGGCCCGGGCCGGGCCGGGCCGGGCCGGGCCGGGCCGGTAGAAAATTTTCAAGGCCCGGCCCGGCCCGAAGGCCCGGCTTCAAAAAACGACCCTTTTTTTTCAATTTTTTTTTCCAATTTTTTTCAATTTTTCATCGGAAATGTGACCATTTTTGACTATTTTTCAGAATTTCTTTTAATTCTGACTGATAGTCGAAAATGTGACTTTTTCGCAAAAAAATTCAAAAAAATTCAAAAAATTTGAAAAAATTTGAAAATTTGACTTTCGCGCCAATTTGCCCGGGCCTTCGGGCCGGGCCTTAAGCCCGGCCCGGCCCGGGCCGGCCCGGGCCGGGCCGGGCCGGGCCCTGATTTCGCCGACAAGGCCCGGCCCGGCCCGGCCCGGGCCGGGCCTTGACAACTATGATAAAAATCTCATTTTTTGGGTGAAAAATCACGAAAAATTCAACTTTCGCTGAGAAAAAATAATAAAAACTCAACTTTTTGGTGAAAAAATTCAATTTTAGGCGAAAATTAGATATTTTTGTGTGAAAACTCTTAATTTTTGAATGAAAAATATCAATTTCCGGGTTAAAAATAGGTGAAAAATCCATTTTTACCATTATTTTTCTGCTTATTCGACGTTAGAAGCTGCTTCCGAAGATCCGATCGATAAATTGAGCGTTGGATAGCACGGAGCCCGGCTGCCGACTCTTTTTCGAACGGTTTTGCTGGAAAATGGTAAAAAAGGCTTGAAAAACTGGATTTTTGGGGATTTTAAGCTGGAAAATTGCGCAAAAACCGGATTTTTTAGTTTAGAAACCTTTAAAAACTGATTTTCCAAATAAATTTTTTTTTCTGGAAAAAAGTGAGTTTTTTGGTTAAAAAACACGATTTTTCTTGATTTTCAGACCAAAAACTCGATTATTACCACTATCAGTATCCTCTACATCAACTGGAACATCTGCGAAGACACGTGGAATTTTTTCGATCACTTTCAGCCTCTCCTCGGTGGATGACTGCAAAAAATTGTTTTCTACACCAAAAATCGAGTTTTAGGGGTAAAAACTGCGATTTTTCCTGTTTCTTAGCTCAAAATTGCCTAAAAAGCGATATTTTCACCTCTACACTAAAAATTGGGAGTATTTTGCTCAAAAAACTCGGTTTTTCTGGATTTTTTGTTTTCTACACCGAAAAATTGAGTTTTAGGGTTGAAAAACCGCGATCTCTCGGATTTTTAGCTCCAAAAACTGCTTCAAAATCGATATTCCCACCCCTACACTGAAATATTTCGCAAAAATGAGTTTTCTGCTCAAAAAACTCAAATTTCCGATTTTTTTTTGTTTTTTTACACCGAAAACATGAGTTTTAGGGGTAAAAATGGCGGTTTTTTTCCGGATTTTTAGCTCAAAATCCTTCGAAATTGCTATTTTTACCCCTACACTGAAATATTTCGCAAAAATGAGTTTTCCGCTCAAAAAACTCGGTTTTCCGGATTTTCTTGTTTTCTACATCGAAAATTTGGGTTTTAGGGGTAAAAATGGTGATTTTCTGGATTTTTAAATCGAAAATCGTCTGAAAATCGATATTTTTACCCCATACAGTGGGAAATTTTGCAAAAATGAGTTTTTTGCTCAAAAAACTCGGTTTTCCGATTTTTTGTTTTCTACATCGAAAAATTGAGTTTCAGGGGTAAAAATGACAATTTTTTCGGATTTTTAGCTTAAAAATTGCTAAAAACCGATATTTTCACTCCTACACTCACTTTACTCTCCGCTTCAGCCAACAGCTTCAGCTGCAGCACCTCTTGTCGATATTCGTGCAGAATATCGTTAGTTTTACTGAAAAATTTGAATTTTTGGTTATTTTTCAAAGATTTTTATGAATTACACGTCATTTTGCAGCACATATATCAAGTTGTTCAGGATTTTCGTCGCTGCGGACACCTGGAATTCAAATTTTCAGAAAATTTTTCATTTTTCCAGCTCAAAAACCTTCCAAACATTCGCCGATAGGTCCTCTTTTGTCAGTCGTTTCGTTCTTTCTAACAGACGCAAAAATTTCAGCTCAGTTTCAGAAATATATGCCATTTCATCGATGAAAAACACCTGAAAATGTAAACAATTCGACAGGTGACCTATAAAAAAAGTTCGGCCACGGCCTAGAAACCCAAAAGTGAAGCAAGCGCGCTCTATCGGACACTGATTTTCAAGTCATCATTTTTGAGCGCCGATTTGATGATTTTCAGCGATTTTTAGCGGTTTTTGGCGGTTTTTTGAGGGATTTTTGTCATTTTCTATGATAAAAATTGAAACAAAAGCCATATTTGACAGCGCAGATCCTCATTCTTATGGATTTTCCCTGAAAAGCTGTCATTTTTCGTTGAAATTCTGCCAAGAGTGTTTTGAGTGGATTTCGCCTGGTTATCAGTTGTTTTTCGATCAAAATTGAAAAAATATACTAGTTTTATAGTGAACATTGGTCATTTTCAGTAAGTTTTCCTTAATAACGGTCATTTTTCGTCTAGGTTTCAGACTTCGCAGCTTTTGAGCGTACCGCTGGATTTTGGCTGTTTTTTGGGGAATTTTTCCCATTTTTTATGATAAAAATTATAACAAAAGCTATATTTGACGGCGGAGATGCTCATTTTCGCCAATTTTCCATGAAAAACTGCCAATTTTCGTAGAAATTCTTGATTTAGCCGTTTTTTTTGATAAAAATTGAACAACATTTTTATTTTTACAGTGAAAATCGGCAATTTTCGTCTAGATTTCACACTTTGTTGCTTTTGAGCGTTCCTTGATACGTTTTGGAGATTTTTGAACTGAAAACTGCTAATTTAGAGCCAGAATCAGCTGTTTCGACGCTTTTTTACCCCTTTTTTAAAACAACTTTTCAACAGTTTTCGTTCTTTTTTCCCGTCTCCCCCTAAAAATCCTTCAATATACTCTTTCTGAAAAAATACTTTTCCAGACAATGGCTCGTCGTTACGATAGTAGAACGACCATCTTCTCACCAGAGGGTCGCCTCTACCAAGTCGAGTACGCAATGGAGGCTATCGGCCACGCCGGAACCTGTCTCGGAATCCTCGCTTCCGACGGCATTGTCATCGCCGCCGAGCGGAAGAACGTGCACAAGTTGTTGGACGACTCCGTCCTGACCGAGAAGGTCTACCGTCTCTCCGACAATATCTCGTGTACCGTCGCCGGAATCACCGCCGACGCCAACATTCTCATCAACCATTTGAGATGGTGGGCCGCCAGCTACCGTAACAGCTATGGGGAGGAGATGCCCGTCGAGCAGCTCGTCCAGAATCTTTGCAATGAGAAGCAGAGATATACACAGATTGGTAGGGATTCTGGAGCGTTTTTCAGGAGAAAATCTTTAAAATTTCAGGAGGAAAGAGACCGTTCGGAGTGTCACTTCTCTACGCCGGCTGGGACAAACACTACGGCTACCAGCTCTACCAATCGGATCCATCTGGAAATTACACTGGATGGAAGGCGACTTGCATCGGAAGCAACCATCAGGCCGCTGTGACTCTTCTCAAGCAGGAATACAAGTCGCCAAGTCTTGAAGAGGCGAAGAAGTTGGCTATCAAGGTGCTTTGGAAGACTTTGGACGTGAAATTGGCTTCTGAGAAGGTCGAGATGGCGGTTTTGACTCGTCGTGATGGGAAGACTGTGCTCGAGGAGCTCTCTACTAAGGAAGTCGGCGCGTTGATCGCAGAGCACGAGAAGAAGGAGAAGGAGGCCGAGGGTGCCGAGAAGAAGTGAAAAAATCGATAATTTGCTGTCGTTTGTATTTTATTTAAAAAAGAATCCATCCCCGATTTTCTAATTTATTGTCTGGTTTTATTTCTTTTCTCTTTTAATTCTTTCCTCAATATTCGGTGAACATTAAATCTTTCGCTCTATATCAATACTCGTTCCTAATCCCTCATCTTTTGGTCTTCTCCTGCATTCACGGTGATTTTTTCGGAACCAGCTAGTAGGTAGCGCTCAAAAAGTTCGGCCGCAGTGGAAAATAAAATGGGCGGAGTCTGGATGCAAGCTTGGCACGCGGTTTTTGCAACTGCGGCACTTGTTTTGCTTTGCGTCTCTTTTCTCTCGTGCATGCAGAAAGAGCGCGTTTGAAACATGGAATAATTTTTTACACTGTATTGAATTTCAAGTAAAGTGAATGGAAAATTAAACTGTGAAGCTCAGGAATTTATAAAGGGAAACTTATTGTTAAAAATTCTCCACTATTTTCTTAAGAGTTGTCAAGCCTTTTTATCCGGAACTGTAGCGTTTAATTCGAGAAAATTCAAGCCAAAGATGAGGGTCTAGAAATTTCAACGGCGCATTGGAGCGGGTTTGCTCGGGGCCGTCAATGTGATGGCCTAGAAATCAAACCAAGTGGTTCTGAGAAAATCACCGTGTGCATTATTTCTCTTTCCCGCTAAACCGCGCCGCAGTGTTGCAAGGGGCGTGGCGTGGGCGGAGCGTCGAATTTTCTCGAGCATTCGCCCCTCTCAACCGGATTTATCGCAGCTTTTCACTATTACTTTTGAAATTTTCTAGATGGTTGACGAAGGGAAACTTCAGTGCTATCATAAAGGATGTGGTCTGATGTTTGATCCGACTGAAAATAATAGTGGTGAGTTTTTTGAGCTTAAAATGGTGATTTTTCGAGTTTCTGGGTGGTTTTCAGCAAAATTTCAGTGAAAAATAGGCCAAAAACGCTTGCATAAGCGGGAAAAATCACTATTTTGAGCCAAAAATCGACGTTTTTTGTCAACTTTTGGCGAAAAAGATGTTTTTGGCTTTTTTGATTTTAGCTCAATTTCAGAGATTTTGTGCTTAAAATGTTGATTTCTCATGTTTCTAAGTGGTTTTTCGCAGAATTTCCGTAAAAAATAGGCGAAAAAGCCTGGAAAACAGAATAATCGCTATTTTCAGCCAAAAATCGACGATTTCCTTGTTTTTTTGTCAAATTTCGGAGAAAAGATGATTTCAGCTCAATTCTAGAGAAAAATGAGCTGAAAACTCATTTTTCGCGCTAAAATGAGGAAAAATCAGAAAATGCATGTTTTTTTGTCAATTTTCTGCAAAAATGTGCAAATTTTTCGGTTTGGGAGCGTTTAGAGCAAAACGCCTCCGATCAAAAAGCGTCTCTTTTTTCAGAAGTCCAAATTTAGCCGAAAAACTCTTTAAAATAGCCAATTTTCAGCTTTTCGTATCGATAATTGCAAAAATTATGCCAAAAATAGCTTAAAAACTTTACTTTTTGTGCTTTCCAGCCAAAATTTCAGCTTTTTTGAGCAATTTTTGCCAAAATTCTGAAAAGCGCCTTCGAGAAACCCCGAAAAACGGCAAAATTTCATAGAAAATGAGCTAAAAATCATCAAAAGGTGTATTTTTTTCAGAAGTCCAAATTTAGCCAAAAAACTCTTTAAAATAGCCAATTTTCAGCTTTTCGTATCGATTTTCGCAAAAATTCTGTCAAAAAGCATAGAAACCTTGTTTTCAAGCTTTTCAGCCCAAATTCAGCCAAAAAATTCCAGAATCCTGCACGTACCACCCTGGCGCCCCGTACTTCCACGACGCCTACAAAATCTGGACATGCTGCGACAAAAAGAGCACCGATTTCGGCACTTGGATGGGCTATAAAGGGTGCACACGTGGCAAACATAGCAACGAGAAGCCGGTTGACGTGGTGAAAATCGCGGCGGTGAAAGAGATTCGACCGGAGAAAGAGGAGGATGTAATCGTGTGGAAAGGGCTGAATAAATCGGGAAAATCTGAGAATAAAGGGGGCGTGGCGAAGCGAGAAGAGGTGAATTTGAATGTGGAAGTTACGCCGGGAGCTCAGGCGGCGATCGAGAAGAAGCTCAAGGAGACGGCTGAAGCGGCGCAATCTGGAGATGTTCAGATTGGGGCACCATGCCGTAATAATGGGTGCTCGGCGGTGTTCGATGGCTCGAAGGGACGAGAAAACTGTGTTCATCATCCTGGCGCTGCGATTTTCCACGAGGGAATGAAGTATTGGTCGTGTTGTAATAAGAAGACGTCCAACTTTGGCGCATTCTTGGAACAAGTCGGATGTACGAATGCGGAGCATAAATTTAGAAATGTAAGGGCCTAAAAAGGATACTTGCAAACCGGTAACTTGCTTGAAACTCAATATTCTAGGCTGAAAAATACGGCTTTTTCTTGTCATTTTCGCGTTTTTTGTGCCAAAAAATGATAAAAAACGGTTTTTTAAACCAATTTCGCGTTGTTAGTGCCAGAAAATCGCAATTTTGGGACTAAAAAGTGCCAATTGCCAAACCGGTGAAAAATACGGTTTTTTTGTGCCAAAAAATGCCAAAAAACGCCTGTTTTGGTCATTTTCGCGTTGTTAGTGCCAGAAAATAGCTTTTCTGAAACAAAAGTGCCAAAAAACGCCTTTTTTGTTTATTTTCGCAGAAAGTGCCGAAAAAAAACGGTTTTTTAAACCAATTCCGCGTTGTTAGCGTCAGAAAATTGTTTTTTGGGCCAAAAAAATGCCAAAAAAACGGCTTTTTGATAGTTTTCGCGTTTCGTGTACTAGAAAATCGCTTTTTTGAGCCAAAAAAGTGCCAAAACCCGTGTTTTTTGGTCATTTTCGCAAAAAGTGCCAAAAAAAAAAACCGATTTTTTGGCGATTTTCGAGAAATCTTCCCGGTCCGCGGCACATTCGCGATCCGCCATTCGGCCCTTCTTATATCACAGAGAAAGAACTCGCCGAGATCTACACTTTGGTATATTTTTCAGCTCATAATATTCATTTTGAAGGGAGTTACGCGCCCGCCCGGTTTGCAAGTATGCTAAAAGTGAAAAATCTAGCGCGAAAACTCATTTTTCCCATTTTTAGAACGAAATTGTGAGCAAATTCCGAGAAGACTGGTTCTCTTCCAACGGCTTCGTCACCATCAACGTCTACTGCCGTGGCGCGCTCCCGGAAACCGCCAACATCGTTTCCGATGGACATTACCTTCGTGTCAGCATGAAACACGGATTCGGCAACGCCAATGTCGATCTTGACTACGATTTGTGGGATGAGGTGTTGCCGGAGGAGAGTCGAGTGGTTATTGGAGAGCGAAAAGTGGAAATCTCGTTGAAACAGAAGCATGGAATCGGATGGCCTCGTTTGAAGTTTGACCCGGAACTCGACGCGTCGAAGGACACAGAAGCTTGATTTCTTTTAATAAATTTTTGTAGATTTTTTTTTGGTTTTTAGACGATATTTTTCGCCCAAAAACCATGGAAAACACGCATATCCTCGTTTCTTTCTCTTTCCTTCCCCAGTTTTTTTTCCATCCCACCTCTCCCACACTGATCTTCTCTCTTACTGAATAATTGTAATCATGGCGCTTTGATTTTAGCTTTTTTCTTTTTTTCCTGATTTTTCTTCATATATAAAGTTTTTTGCCTGAAAATTGCTTGATTTGCCCCCAAATCCCAAAAATTTCGTCATCCGATGAGTTGGAATCTCCATTGGGTCTCGCCACGAACAATGCGAAATCCCGATTTGGAGCATGCGCCTTTAAAGTGGTACGGTGGACACGTGGCGGGAAACTTTAATTTTCGAATTTTTCCACCGATTTTTTGTCATTTTTTGCCATTTTTCGGGGTTTTCCGCACTTTTATGAGATGGCCGACACCGTGGATCCGTCGATTTTCGATGTGAAAAGTCCGCTTGATGTGAATACGCCAATCACATCGGATCGGACCGCCCATATTCGGAATTATACGACGAAACCGAGATTGGTAAGGGAAAAAAGACAATTTTTTTCCAGTTTTTCACCGGAAAATCGATTTTCAGACGTATCAAACAGTTTGCGGAGTCAACGGACCGCTAGTGATCCTTCGCGATGTCAAATATCCAATGTACAATGAAATCGTGAAGATTACGTTGCCGAACGGCGAGCAACGAATGGGACAAGTGCTCGAGACGTTTAAGGGAAAGGCTGTTGTTCAGGTTAATAGTTGGAGGGGTTTTGGAGTGGAAAATCGGGTTTTCGGCCCAAAAATCGAAAAATTATTGCAATTTTCCGTTAAAAACGCCAAAAATTGCATCAGAATACGATTTTTCAAAAAAATTTTTTTTCCTAATTTTCCTAAACGCTCAAGTTTTCCAGTTTTTTGACTGAAATTTTCGATATGTTTGGTAAAAATATGTTTTTCAACGATTTTCACTCTGGAAATGTAGAAAAAAACTCGAAATTCAATTTTTTGAGATTCAAGTCACTTTTTCATATTTTTGTTGAAAAATAACTCGAAACTTTGAAATTTTCGTTAAAAACTAGAGATAAAAGCACAGTAAATGACGAGAATGACAATTTTCATACTGAAAATTCAAAAAATTCAAAAAATTCTAGAAAAACGGTTTCTTAGCTATTTCATGCGGAAAAATTAAATTTTTGAGGTAGTTTTTGCATATTTCAACCAAAAACTTGGATTTTGGCCCGTTTTCTACACCAAAGTCCAAAATTTCGTGTTTTTTAGGTTTAATCCTTAGTAAACTTTGCCTAAAACCATGAAAATTTTCAAGCTTTTGTCAAATTTCAATCAAAAACACGGGTTTCCGCTCGTTTTTCTCACCAAAATCCGAAAATATCGCAAAAATACGGGTTTATTGGTGAATTCTTGGTAAATTTGGTCGAAAACATGAAAATTTCGATATTTTTTTAAACACAATGATTGTATTTTTGAAAAAAAACCATATAAACACGGCACACACTTCTTACAACCTGCGCTCTACCGAAAACAAATAAAATTGTGTGCGAAATTGAGAGACTCAGAGAAAAAGAGGCATTTTTCAAGAGGAGTTTCGGTGGAGCGCAGTTGTAAGTACTGTGTCGACCTAGTACAATTTCGCAAAATTTCGGGATATTTTTGGGAAACAGGCGAAAAAACTTCAAGATTTAATTTTTTTGACGTATTTCACTCAAAAACAAGGATTTCAGCTCGTTTTTTCCAACAAAATTCGTCCAAATCTCGAAATTTACCGTCAAAAATCTCAAAACTTTTGTCAAAAAATCTCGAAATTTTCACCGCGCCCATTCCAGGAAATCAAAATCGCATTTTTTCGAAGAAAATTCAGGTTTTAAGGTGAATTCTAGGCAAATTTCGTCGGAAATCATAAAAATTCCGAGTTTTTGTCTAATTTTACTCAAAAACATGGATTTCAGCTCGTTTTTCACATGAAAATCGCATTTTTTGACAAAAAACAACAAAAAAAAATCACGAATTTTCATCAAAATTTTTGAAATTTTTGTCAACAAATCTCGAAATTTTGTTAAAAATGTCTGAATTTTCACCCCCAAACCCTCTGAATTCCAGGTATTCGAAGGAACGACAGGAGTCGATGCAAAGCATACGAAATGTGAGTTCACCGGTGACATTTTCCGTTCGCCAGTGTCCATCGACATGCTCGGTCGAATTTTCAACGGATCCGGAAAGGCGATCGATAAGGGACCGCCCGTGATGGCCGAGGACTATTTGGATATCAATGGACAGGCGATTAATCCGTATAATCGTATCTATCCGGAAGAAATGATTCAAACGGGAATCTCCGCGATCGATGTGATGAATTCGATTGCTCGCGGACAGAAAATTCCGATTTTCTCGGCCGCCGGTCTTCCCCATAACGAGATTGCCGCTCAAATTGTCCGTCAAGGGGGGCTAGTTCAACTGCCCGACCGTAACAACGAAGCGGTCAATTTTGCTATCGTATTCGCCGCGATGGGGGTGAACATGGAGACGGCGAGGTTCTTTAAACAGGACTTTGAGGAGTGTGGATCTATGGATAACGTGTGTTTGTTCTTGAATTTGGCAAATGATCCGACGATCGAGAGGATTATTACACCGAAAATTGCACTCACGGCGGCGGAGTTTTTTGCGTATCATTGTGGAAAACATGTGTTGGTTGTGTTGACTGATATGTCATCGTATGCCGAGGCGTTGAGAGAGGTTATTATTAATGAAAGTGGGGGAAATTGACGAGTTTTCGACTAGAAATGAGCTGAAAATCGGAAATTTTAAATTGGAAAACGCTGTTTTTCTCTAGTTTCAAATTTTTATTTTTATGGATTTTTGCAAACGAATCGTAGAGCGCGATCTGTTTTGATAGATTGTAATCAGCGTACCACGCTTAGTGAGCTTCAAACGCGCCCTACCGGACTCGGCTTGGCGCGTGATTCAAAATTTTGGTTCCACTTCCTTTAAAACTGCGTATCGAACGTTCAAGACGATGCAGCGAGCTATTTGTTAGAATTTTGAACTTGGCGCCAAGTCTAGTAGAGCGCGGTTGCGTTTTTATAGCTTTTTTTCAGTGAAAAACGTGATTTTTGAATTTGAAAACGCTGTTTTCGACGTTTTAAAAGACGATTTTTCGGAATTTTTAGCTCAAACTGGAATTTTTGGATCCAAAAATGCGAGTTTTCGTAGTTTTTAACGTTTTTTAAATCAATTTTTCGAAATTTCGAAAGAATTTTTGGATAAAATTGCAATTTTCGGGGTTTCTGATGTTTTTCATAACAATTTTTCAGCATTTTTTTTTTTCGAAAACTGCAATTTTAGATTCTGGGAAGTGCGATTTCGAACATTTTTTAAACTGAAAATCTGAACATTTCAGCTTAAAATAGATGTTTTCTCACTAAAACCCCAGTTTTCTTCTCAAAAAATGCGGATTTCCAACTAATTTTCTCAAAAATTGACATTTTGCCGTTGAAATTCTGAAACTTTTTATGGAAAACAGCAAAAACCCCGATAAACTTCATATTCTGGAAACAAGAATTCTGCAGAAGTTTTGGAAAAAAGTTAAAAGTTTCGAAAAATTGATATAAAAACCGTTGAAAACTATGAAAGATCGCATGATTAGATCCAAAAATGCCAATTAGATCTCAAAATACAAAAAAAAACCCTCTAAAATTCAGACTTGTCACGGGCCGGGCCGGGCCGGGCCGGGCCGAAATCAGAAAAAAATCTCGGCCCGGCCCGCTCGGCCCGTTTTGAAACATTTTTTCAAAAAATTTCTTGTTTTTCAAATTTTTTTTGGAAATTTTTTGAAATTTTTTGAACTTTTTTGAAAAAAGTATAGTTTTTGAATAAACATTTAAAATTGAATCAAAATGTGAATATGTATGATAATCAAAGCATTTTTACTCTTTTTTTTCGAAAAATTTCAAAAAAAAATTGGTAAAAATGGGTACCCATTTTTGAATCCGGGCCGACCGGGCCGGGCCGGGCCAAGAGAAATTTCGGCCCGGCCCGGCCCGGCCAAGAAAAATCACGGCCCGGCCCGGCCCGGCCCGGCCCGGCCCGGGAGCCCGGCCCGGGCCGGCCCGATTTTTGACAAGTCTGCTAAAATTCGGAATTCCAGATCTCAGCGGCTCGCGAAGAAGTGCCGGGTCGTCGTGGTTTCCCCGGGTACATGTACACAGATCTGGCGACAATTTACGAGCGGGCGGGTCGAGTGAAAGGGCGCGAGGGCTCAATCACACAAATTCCGATTCTGACGATGCCGAATGACGATATCACTCATCCGATTCCAGATTTGACTGGATATATTACGGAAGGACAGATCTATGTGGACAGACAACTCCATAATCGGCTGATCTACCCGCCAATCAATGTGTTGCCATCGTTGTCTCGTCTCATGAAATCGGCGATTGGAGAGAATATGACACGCGAGGATCATTCGGATCTCTCCAATCAGGTAGAGTTCAGCGGAGCGCGATCGCTGACTTTAAAAAAGCAAATGCGCTCTATTGAGAATCTTGGTGGAGCACACTTCACAGCAGTTGCAGGAGCGCTCCTATGAGAATCTTTGAATTGCCGCTCGAATCTCGATGACGCGAAAGTTCAATGGAGCGCGCTTGGAGACAAAAACCAAGTGCGCTCTATTGAGAATCAAATGGAATTACCACGGAGCACACTTGCAGTTGCAAGACCGCTCCAATGAGAATCAAATAAGATATTTGAATTGCCGCTCGAATTTCGATGGGGCGCGCTCTATTGAGAATCGCGAAAATCTTGATGGAGCACACTTGCAGACACAGAAGTTGCAAGAGCGCTCCAACGAGAATCTTTGAATTGCCGCTCGAATTTTGATTGCATGTGCGCTCCAATGAGATGCGTGACAAATTTTCGCAACTGTGCTCCACCGTAAATGAGAACCTGCCGAGTACTTCTCTCGGAAAAGTTCATTTGCACCTAATTTTGTAGATTTTCTGTGTTTTCCACCGATTTTTTAATAGATTTTTGCCAATTTTTCCATGTAAATTAGCAAAAAGAAGGTTTTTAAGAAAATTAAACGAAAAACAAGGAAAATTGGTCAATTTTCCTCTAATTCCGCAAATGAGCATTTGGCGTGTACTCCTCTCGGACAAGTCGATTTTTACCGGTTTTTCTGGGAAAATCAGTGAAAATTGACTAGTCCGAGAGGAGTACACAATGAAGCGCACTCTCAAAATCACTAAAATTTGCAGCTATACGCATGCTACGCGGTGGGAAAAGAGGTGCAAGCGATGAAATCGGTGGTCGGCGAGGAGGCGCTCTCACCCGACGACCTCCTCTTCCTCGAGTTTCTCAACAAATTCGAGAAGAACTTCATCTCGCAAGGACACTACGAGAATCGCACGATCGTCGACTCTCTCAACATTGGATGGGAATTGCTGCGAATTTTCCCGAAGGAAATGCTGAAACGGATTCCTGGGGCACTGTTGGAGAAGTATTACACGAGAAAGAAGTGTTAATTGAATTGAATTGATTTTATTGATGATTTTTGTGTGTGAATTGACAACTGAATTGTAATTTAAATGTATCAAAAGAGAATTAATTATCAGTGTTCAGTCATCATCTGAATACACTCCTCCTGCTCCTTCTCGATCTTTCTCACCGCCTCCAATTCCACTCGAAGCCTCTCTTTCTCCACTGTCAACTCCCTTATTGTCATCTGAAGTAGCACCGGATCGTCCTCGGCCAGATCCCGCTCCTGAGTATTCCGTACCATCATCGCGCGGATTTTCTCGGTTTCCACGACGTTGGCGAACTGGAATTTTTTTAAAGAATTTTTGAATTTTGACGGAAAATTTGAATTTTAAAAATTCAAACCTCCTCAATACTATCGATGAGACCGCCCGTCGTTGTTTGGAAATTTTTGAGCTGGTCGTTGAACTCGGCGGATTTGTCTTGAGCATTCTGCAAGAGCTCAGCGACTTCTGGAAATTTTTTTTTAAATCGATTTTTGAAAAAAAAATTACCCGGATCAATCAATCGGAGACGATTGAAATCGTCGACGTACAGACCGGATTTCGCTAGCTGCTGCTCGTCGGCTGCGGACATTCTTAGATTTCTTTGGGAATGAGCAAAAAGGGAGCTCCGAGAGCTCTGGTTACCATGGAAACACTTTATAAACACTATTTTATTGAGAGAGTGCAGAGAAAACAAGCGGGGAATTAAAGCGGCGAAGAGGCGGCGGTGAGAACTCTTTTCACCGCCTTGAAAGGAGACATTTGGAAGTGTGAGGTGTGGCGCAGGCGGGAAGATTTTGGGGCGGCGCGCAGAGGGTCCGGGGTTCGATTCTTTTCCCTGGCGAAACTTTTTTTTCTTTTTTAATATGGTTCTCACCGCCATTCTAGAAGGGTTTAATCATGAAATAAGTACATATTGAGCAATTATAATGGGAATGGGGGGGGGCGGTAATTAATAAATTAGAGTAATTAAATTAGTACAAAGTTTGTTAAAGTTTAAATATCTTCCTTCTCACTGCATTCGTCGATTCTTCGCTTGTCATCTGAAATTTTTTAAATTTATTTAATTTTATTATAAATTTTGAAAAAAAAATCAAATTGCCGCCTACCATCTCATCGAATTTCCGAATGACTCTCTTGCTCTTCACTGGCAACTCTTTCATCGAAAGACAATAGTTGCCTTTGCTATTCGAACGGCTCGACGCGGTGCTTAGATAGGTTACCTGCAAAAAATTAAAATTTAAAATGATTGGTGGTCGAGAAAATGCAAAAACTCGGCCACAGTTTGTGTTTGCGCGATTTGGAGTGATTTTCAGCGGTTTTCAGGTATAATTACCGATTTAAAACACTTTCACGCCGAAAAACCGCTCAGAAAACAGTTAAAAACAGAGAAAAAACTCGAAAAACGAGTTGATGGCCGAGAAAATGCAAAAACTCGGCCACAGTTTGTTTTTGCGCGGTTTTCTCATTTTTTCGGGGGATTTAAGCCGGTTTTTACTGTCAGTGCACAAAAAATGAGTATCGGGAGCAATATATTTCTTAAAACTTTTAAAATCGTCCAAAATTGCAAAAAAAGTTTAAATATTGCTATTTTTCAGTTTTTCTAACGATTTGTAGGTTCTTAGCATTTTAAAAGACAATTTCAAGCAATATTATGTCGAAAAAACCTGAAAAACCAGTCAAAAAATGAGAAAACCACAAAAAAATTGGTGGCCGAGAAAATGCAAAAACTCGGCCACCGTGCTGATTATTGAGTTTTGCGCGGTATCGAGCGATTTTTGTTTTAAGTAATGCTGAAAACCTTAAAAACACAGAAAAGCTGTGAAAAATCGATAGAAACGGAATAAAATCGGGAAAAACGAGCGATGGCCGAGTTTTTGCATTTTCTCGGCCACCGCTTCGTTTTAGTTGTTTTTTCTTGTTTTTTGACTGTTTTCGAGCGGTTTTTTGGGTTATTCCCGTTTTAAAACAGCTGTGCTAGCTTTTTTGTGATAAAAACTTGAAAAAATTGAGAAAATTCTGTTAAAAACTTTTTTTTTTGATTTTCAGGCAAATTTTCAACATTTTTTGCTTTGTAAAACATATGAATACAAGCTCACAGCGCAGAAAACCAGAAAACGATCTCGAAAAACTCAAAAAAAACACAAAACACTTGCGGTGGCCGAGATTTTGAATTTTCTCGGCCACCAATTTTTTTGTGGTTTTCTCATTTTTTGACTGGTTTTTCAGGTTTTTTCGACATAATATTGCTTGAAATCGTCTTTTAAAATACTAAGAACCTACAAATCGTTAGAAAGACTGAAAAATAGCTAGATTTAAACTTTTTGGGCGATTTTGGACGATTTTTCAAATTAATTTTTCAAAATATTTTGTTCCCGATACTCATTTTCTGTGCACTGACGCTAAAAAGCTAAAATCCCTCGAAAAAAATAAGAAAACCGCGCAAAAACAAACTGTGGCCGAGTTTTTGCATTTTCTCGGCCACTAATGTGCTCTTCTCAGTTTTTGACGTTTTTTAGACAATTTTTGGCGTAAAAATGTCATAAATGGCTTTTAACCGCTCGAAAACCGGTCTCTTAAAATCAGTGGCCGAACTTTTGGCATTTTCTCGGCCACGTCGCCTCAAAATCCTACCGTATAACTTCCATGACTATCCGGTTGAGCGTTCGCGGCGACACATTTCAATAATTCACATTTTTTCGTCGCCGAGCTAATCGTCTCTTTCTCTCCAACAGTGATTTTCTCTCCGGTGCACATCTGGAATTAAAAAAAAATCAATAATTAATCGATAATTCATTTTTTGATCGTTTTGATCTACCTGATTATAATAAGTGCTCAATGAGCGTGTGGCGTTTGTCGTCTCCTTCTCAGGCGGTCCTGGAAGGTACGTGTCTTCTGTCGCTGCAGAACTGGGTGCCACCTGGAAAAGTGTAGTTACAGTAATCCTTAGACAACTACAGTAACCCTACCTGAATTTGTTGCTTAACCGCCGGCGCCGGTTGAGGTGTCTGATCCGGGGCGTTAATACTTTCGAATGGGTCCGCCGGCGGCTGTTGATAGGCCTCCTGGGCGGGAACTTGAATCGATGGGGTATGAGATACGGAGACGTGTTCGATATACTTTAACGGATCGATTACGGTATTCGCGGCGTCTTCGGATGACGCGATTTCGCCCTGAAAATCAGAAAAATGCTGTTTTGCAAAACAGAATGTCTGAAAATCGGGTTAAAAATTATCCAAAATCAAAAAGAAGTATACCACTGTGCTCCTTATAAAAAACAAAAAATAATGGGGCCCGGTGGGAATTGAACCCCGGATGTCTAGATTACTGATCAGACTCCTTACCAGGTACACCATAGGGGACAAAGCTTGCGCTCGGCGGCGAGGGCTGTGATAAGGGTGGTGGTGGCGGTGGTCGCCACAGTCACCCTTATCACCACCTTTACCATTCGCCGCCGCTTCCACCTCCCATAGCCTACCTGGGAACGCGCCTGACCAGTAATCTAGACATCTGGGGTTCAATTCCCACCGGACCCCATTATTTTTTGCTTTTTGTAAGGAGTATTTTGGTATATAGATTGTGAAAATTGGGCAAGTTTGAAGCGATGTAACTCACCGCAAAACTCAACGGAGCAGTTCCCTGATAATCCGGATTTATCGATGGCGCTTGTGGGCGGTCTTGATACATTCCCTGATATGAAGATGCAACGGAAACTGGTATGACTACAGCAGAGGGGATCTGTCGAGATGGGGCCACCATTGGCGGTGGCGGTGGTGGCGGTGGTGGAGGCGGTTGACTGTAGACCTGGAATTTGAAAGTACGAGAATGATAAAATAAGTAAAAGTTTGAAGTTTACAGCAAGAATCCAAAAAAAATAGAAAAAATTTGCATTTTCCTACAAAAAAATGACCAACTTTGAAACCTCATAAGTAAGCCATTTCTAGTCACAAGTTTATGAATTTTATACCGTTATGTAGATCAAACCTAGATATACATTTTTGTAGTTGACAACTTTTTTCTATCTCTTCACGCCTTTGAGATACGAGCGCTCAAAGTTGAGGGACACAGCGCAGAGAGAGGAAGAGACGCAGAGAAGCGAGACGCTCTCCTTTTTTCGCACACTCTCTCGCCGGCTAACTTTGAAGGCGCATATCTCGAAAGCGTGAATTGCTATCAAAAATTTGTTAACTGCAAAAATGTAGATCTAGATTTGATCTACACAACTAATGTAAATTTGTAACGATGGGTGGTTAAATGAGGCATTTAAAAGGCTGTCAAAGTAGGTCAATTTTTAAATAAAATTTCGAAAAGTTAACAATTTTTCGCATTTTTTCATAACAAAAAGTGATAAGAATTTACCTGCGGTGTGAAGGCATACATCGGTGGTGGCATTGGTGCTGCATACTGTGCAGGTGGTGCGGCTGCACCACCTCCACATCCTCCGGGACTACTTGAGCAACCACTTCCCCCGCCGCCTCCGAATATTCCTGAAAATATAAGTTTCTACTTCAAATCGGTTTCTACTTTATATTGCTTAAAATCCATAACTAGGGAACCCTACAGAGGTAGCCTGAATAGCAAGAAGACTAACTTTGAAAGCCCGTCACTGGTCTGGCAATTAATTTTAATCGTTTGTATTTATATTGGTTGAGTAGATCAAAACTAGGGCTACAGTTTTGTAGTTGACAACTTTTTGATAGCGATTCACGCTTTTGAGATATGCGTCTTTAAAGATAGGCACACTCTTTCGCATCATAGGGCGGGGCCTAACTTTAAAGGTGCATATCTCAAAAGCGTGTGGAGTTATCAAAAAACGGTCAACTACAAAAACGAAGCTCTATTTTTGTTTTATAACATACCAAAAATTCAGAACTGTGACACATTATTCTGGAAAGATACAAACTATCAAAGTTAAGCGCCTTCTTAAGCTGTAACCTCTACTTAAAAACGCTTATATCTCAAAACCTAAGAATGCTATCAAAAAACTTTCAACTACAAAAATGTAGCCCATAACTTTTTCTATAAGATACCAAAACCTCAAAAACTTACCTCCTAACCCTGTTGGCAGACATGCCGTCGATTCTCTAGCAAGTAGAAGTAAGAGTAGAACGCCGAGATGCGACATATTCTGAAATGGAAGGGGTTCCAGGAGGAATTCCGCGCGCGCCGAATGAATGGCAGAAATTGTGTTGTGAGAAAACAGAGATATGCAATCAGTAGGGGGGATGTGGACGGGAATGGGCCGAGTTTAATGATGAAATGAGAAGAAGAGATTGTTCAGGTTTCGGGGGATAGATTAATTAAGGAAAAGGGGAGAGGAAAAGCTAAATGATGAAAACAAATGGCGTTTCTAGAGAGATAGTGGCTTAGTGTGAAATTCTCTGAAAAGTTACGTTTTCTCTCTAACGAAAACACTGCTTAAACTCAATTAAATCGGGTTAAAATGGTTAAAAATGGTTAAAAATGGTCCAAAATGAAAAATAAATGTATCACGTTGCTCCTTACAAAAAGCAAAAAATTATAGCCCCCAGTGGGAATCGAACCCCGGACGCTTTTTTGGCGGGCTGCCTCCTTACCAGGTAGGCCACAAGGGCAAAGGTCAAGGCGCGCCGGCGAAGGTTGTGATAAGGGTGGGGGGTGATCCGCCACCAACACCCTTATCACAACCTTTACCGCCGCGCCGCCGGCTCTCACCTTTGGTGTAATTGGTTAGGAGTCCGGCCAGTAATCTAGCATCCGGGGTTCGATTCCCACTGGGTCCTTTTATTTTTTGCTTTTTGTAAAGAACACGCTGGTATTCTTGGTATAGGTTTATTACCATTTTTAACCCGATTTTCAGATTTTCTGTTTCGAAAATCTGCATTTTTCATTTCTTGAAGAGCTTATGGAAAATCATTTATGAAGTTCTCGTTTTCAGAAGTTTGGCTAAGACTGTAACCTGCTTAAAATTTAAAATGTTAGGGTGAGATACCGGAAAGAAAGTTTCATCACTCCCAATCTTTAAAGGCGCGTATCTCGAAAGTGGGCGGAGCGATCAAAAAGTTGTGAACTACAAAAATGTAAATCAGGATTTGTTCCATGTTGTACCAAAAAACCAAAAACTTAGAAATGTAGATCAAAAAGTTGCTCATTGTCAAAGTTGGCCGATTCAAAACTCCTATATCTCAAAACTTTAAGAAGCTATTAAAAAGTTGTCAACTACAAAAATATAGCGCAAGTTTTGCTCTATAACATATCAAAAATTTGAATACCTGGGATGTCCCTGACGGGATCTCAAATGCCAACGGAAATCAAGATTTCATCTAAATCGCCAAAACAAAGCAAATCAAACAAAAGGTATACATTTTCAAGGAGATTTCCAAGAAAAGTACGGAACGGTGGCGCAAAGGGGCAGGGCATAATCGTAAACAGTTGCGAACGAACAAAAGAGAGGGAGGACAGGTTAGAAAGTTGTAAATGTGTAAATGTGAAATAAGTCACTGAACCGTGGAGAAGACGACTATGAAGGGAGTACTAAACATGGGTATACGGTATGAAATCGAAATCCGGTTAGCCCCTAAGTAAACAGTTTGCACTACTATTCTTCGAGTTGGCATGGTTTATGGGGCACAGAAGGGGATGAATGGATGTTACGATATGTTTGAATTATGTAAGCTGGGATAGGCTATAGGATTGTAAAAACTAAAAAGTGGAGATACGGTACTGTATCACAATCTAAAAGTTTGAAAATGTGACGTTTACAGTAAGAATCCAAAAAATTTGTGTTTTTTAAACAAAAAAATGGCCAACTTTGAAAGCTCATAAGTAATCAATTTCAAGTCGTACTTTTAAAAACTTAATACCGTTAGGTAGATCAAACCTAGCTCTACATTTTTCTAGTTGACAGATTTTTGATAGCTATTCACGCTTTTGAGATATAGACAATCAAAGTTGAGAGACACATCGCGGAGAGGGGAGGAGACGCAGAGAAGCGAGACGCTCTCCTCGTTTCGCACACTCTCTCGCCCCTCAATCTTTAAAGACACATATCTCAAAAGCGTGAGGAGCTATCAAAAAGTTGTCAACTACAAAAATGTAGAGCAAGGTTTGATCTACAAAATACATATAAATTCATTTAAATACAACAAGATCTGTTACCGTGGCAAGTGATTGAAGTTACCGCTCATATCTTGGCTAGTTTTGATCGTAGATCAAATTTTTTAACAGTTTCAGAATCCTTAGCTTTCTAGACATAAAATGTTTATTATAGAACTCTAAATTTAACAAAAGTTTAGTCTCAAAAGTCAAAAAAGTCAAAAACCAAAGAAAAAGTGCCGGAAATCCAAAACCGAAAGTGGCGCGAATGTGTCTGAGAACCTATCGGAAGCCTATATATAAAGAAATGGGCGGCCGTCTCAGTCCATCATAATCACCTAAACTCATATCCCAAGGCTAGGAGAGTGAAACGAAAGTAAGTGTAGTATAGTTAATCAATGTTCCGTGAATAACTGGTGAAGGAACACGTTTTCGAAGGGGTGTAGATCACAAAGTATCAATTGTAGTAAGAGAAGATGAAACTCAAACACAAATTAGCCGGAAAGAGATTTGGGGGGAACAAGGAAGACGGTGGTTGATTCATGGGCGGAAGGTTCGGAAAATGGAATAAAAGAGAATAAACGAAAGTAGAAGACATTTATCATCTGCGGGAAAAACCAAAAAAAACGTTAGGTATTTGGAACCGGTAATAACGCAATTTTCACTAGAGAGGATAGTGAAAAACCACTTTAAACTTGTCCAATTTTCACAATTTATATACTAAAATGCTCCTTACAAAAAGCAAAAAATAATAGCACTCAGTGGGAATTGAACCCCGGATGTCGAGATTACTGGTCAGACTCCTTACCAGGTAAGCTATGGGAGGTGGAAGTGGCGGCGAGAAGTGAAGGGTGTGATAAGGTTGGTGGCGGCACCTTGCTTCGAGATAATACCGCCACCACTCTTATCATAACCCTCGTGTCGCCGCCTTCACCTCCGTTCTCGTGGTGTACCCGGTAAGAAGGCGGGCCGCCAAAAATGCATCGGGGGTTCGATCCCCACAGAGCCCTATTATTTTTTGCATTTTGTAAGGAGCACAGTGGTATACTTTTTTTGATTTTGGACAATATAAAAGTGATTTTCATCAAGTTATACATTTTTAAGGGTGTTTTCAAACGTATTTTTCCGAAATTCAAACAAAGCTAACTTGCCACAATGTTCGCCCAACGCCTTTTCGTAAGTATATGTATAATTATAGTATTTTAGTCGGTAGGGAGGGGAAGGGCTAATTGGTCAGTGTATTTAGTAGAGTTTGAGGGAAGAAGTTGCGAAAGTACACCAAAAGGAATATAATCAGTTCTTCTTCAGCTTTCCCGCCGGCGAGAAGGTCAATTAACTCGCGGGAGGAGAAAGCGGTTAGTTTTATTATCGTAATAGTGCTAATAGCCTGAGAATTGCCAAGAGGGCTGTGTGAACGTCTTATTGGAAATAGAGAGATAGATTTATGAACATTTGAGTATATTTATTCGAATTACAGAGATCGTCTCGGAAGACATTTAAAACGAAAAAGAGTGAGAAAAGAGTTGTTACCCGAAATGACATTTTAAAGTGCACAAATGTTTTGTTTTCTAGCTGAAACTAAGAAAAATACTAGAATTTTAAAATGAAAAAAATTAAAATTTAACAATTGGAAAGCAGTGCGGAAAACTCGTTTTCTAGTGGTGGTTGTGTGAGTTGTAGCTGGAGAGTTGTGCAATTCACTGCGAGCTCCCCGCAGATACGGACGACGTCGCGGCGGAGTGTGTTGTAGATCTGAAATTAAGAGTTTGACCAAAAAATAGGAAAACAATCCAGTTTCAGGTAAAAAAAAAACCAACTTTGGGAGCCTGTCACAAGCTTCCCCGGTGGTCAATTTGGTTCAAATTTATATTGTTAAGGTAGACCAAATATAGATCTTCATTTTTGTAGTTGACAACTTTTTGATAGCTATTTACCCAAATGAGTTATGCACCTCTAAAGTTGGCAGCGTGAGAGCTGCGCAAAGGAGAGAGGGGAGGAGCCGCAGAGAAGCGAGACGCCCTCCTCTTTTTGCACGCTCTCTCGCCTCTCGATCTTTAAAGACGCATATCTCAAAAGCGTTAATGACTATCAAAACGTTTCCAACTACGAAAATGTAGATCTATATTTGACCTACCAAACAAACTAAAATTCAATACAGACATATTAAAGGTTAGGCAGTTATCTCACCACAGTTTTGTGTGAAAAATTAAAAATCGCGATTTTTCAAAAGCTCATATCTCAAAACCCTGCATACCTATCAAAAAACTGCCAACTACAAAAATAAAGAACTCAATTTGATCTACCTAACCAATGAAAAAAACCCACCGTCTGCTCTCCATTAACCTGCAACTTGGCCATCACCCGACTCATCTGCTTCATATCATTTGCAATCAACGTCTTCGTCATCTCCACCTCGGTCCGTTGACTCGCAGTGGTGACTCGATCCCTCATTCCGGATGCGACAATCAACATCTCTCTCAACTGACTTGTCACCTCTTTCACCGAATGAAGGAACTCGTCGTTATGTGTCAAATTGTTGAACGAATTCTGGAGTTTGGTGACGGCGTCGCAGACACCGTCCACACTTCGGCGCAGCTCTCGGGAGGTTTTGTCCTGGAAATGGAGGATTTTGAAATTGGTGAAAATTGTCGTAAGATTAAGTGTGCGCGGTGTTGACGTGGTGGGAAGTTACCGTAACACAAAACTTTCAAGAAACTCAAAATTCGTTGCGTAGCGACTCAAAAGTCAGGATGAAATTGATCCAGCCCCAATAAAAAATATATTGCTGTGTTCCTTACAAAAAACAAAAAAGAATTGCGAGGAGAAGGAATTGAACCCTGGAGGTGAGATCGGCGGTCAGACTACTCACCAGGTAGACCAAAGGTGAGAGGCGGCGAGGGTTGTAATCGGGTGGTGTTGGCGGCGGCTTCTTGCCGCCTTTATCACCACATTCGGTTTGGCGCCGGCGGCCGACACCCGTGGCCTACCTGGTAAGGAGTCAGGCCGCCAAAAACGCATCCGGGGTTCGATTCCCGCCGAGTGCTATTTTTTTTTGTTTTTTATTCTGAGCACATTGGTATATTTATTTGGCTCCGCGACAATTCGCATCTGCGACATTTCGCAACTGCGACATTCCGCAACTCACGTAGGTTTCGCAACTGCGACACTTCGCAACTGCGACACTTCGCAACTGCGACATTTCGCAACTAGTCATTTCGCAACTGCGACGTTTCGCAACTACGACATTTCGCAACCGCGACGTTTCGCAACCACTGGGCATTTGCATATTTGGGTCAGCTAAAAATGTTGAGTGTACCAAAGTGCTTGGGAACATATTTGAAAAAAATTAAATAGAAGAAAAAGTTATCTGACCCACTTTTAGACAAAACTAGGTTAAACTGTTGCTATTGTCGAAAAAATAAAGTTTCGACAAGGATTTCAAAAAAAAATTTCGCAGGCTGGAACAAGCAAGCGCATAAAGTTCTGGGCGGAGCTTAAATCTGCAAGCGGCGCGGTTCTTAATTTGAAAAAAACAACTGAAATTAGAAATGCGGCGATTGCAGTTTAAGCTCCGCCCAGAACTTTATGCGCTTGCTTGTTCAAGCCCGCGAAATTTTTTTTTGAAATCCTTGTCGAAACTTTATTTTTTCGACAGTAGTTTAATGGTTGCGAAACGTCGTGGTTGCGAAATGTCCTAGTTGCGAAACGTCGCAGTTGCGAAATGACTAGTTGCGAAATGTCGCAGTTGCGAAATGTCGCAGTTGCGAAATGTCGCAGTTGCGAAATGTCGTAGTTGTGAATTGTCGCGGAGCCATTTATTTTTGGATTTTGATAATTTTGAAGAGGTTTTACACATCGATTTTTAAAAATAATTTTTTGAAATTTCTCACCTCAAACCTCAACGACCTTGTCGACGTGGGTGTGTGATGCAAAAAACCATTGGAACTTCTGATATTCTCCACAGAAGAATGAGATGTCGATGGAATTTGATCGGGTTCCAGCTCATCGTCATCCCCATCTTCCTCCTCTTGTTCCAACCATTTCGCGTCTTCCTCCGCTTGTCTCTTTTGCTCCTCCATGGTACGGTAGAGAGTTAGGGATGGTAAGCTTGACATCTCTGCGACGATTACTCCGGCGGGCTGGAAAAAAGAAAAAAGTTAATTTTTCCCAATTTCAGTTGAAAAATGACCAACTTTGAAAGCCCACCACGACCACAATTTTACTCTATTTGATTCAAAATTATATTTGTTGTGTAGATCAAACCAAGAACTCCACTTTTGTAGTTGACAGCTTTTTGATAGCTCTGCACACTTTCGAGATATGCGCCTTTTAAGACGGGCGCCCTTGAAGCAACGAGAGAGAGAGGAGGGGAGGAGACGCAGAGAAGCGAGACACCCTCCTCTTTTCGCACACTCTCTCGCCTGTACAAACTTTAAAGGCGTGTATCTCGAAAGCGTGAAGAGCTATCAAAAAGTTGTCAACTACAAAAGTGGAGTTCTTGGTTTGATCTACAAGAATAATATAAAATTGTAAAATTTAACCCTGTTATAAACTTCCAAAGTTAATTTTCAACAAAAAAAACTCACATTCATCGGTTTTCCAACAATAATTTGATCTGGCGGTACGTTTCTCAAGACTTGTTGTCTCACGTCTTCGATGATCTGAAAAATGAAAGTGGTGATAGGATTTCTAGAAAGTGCGCTCCACTGATAAAGTCTGGGAAGGTCATAGAGTCAGTTTGGAGATTTGGGACGTGATATATTATACATCACTGGAAAGCTGAGAAAACGCTGAATCTAAATATATACTTAGGTTTTTGCCCATGAGGTTTGGTATTCGAGAAAAACGAGGTCAAAGTTTGTACCTTTCTAAGAAAATGCGCTCTACCGAACTTACCGCAAAAATCTGATCGACGGTCGGTCTCTTATGCGGCTCGATGGCCCACATCTTACTTTTCACAAAGTTATACAACGCAGTGGGACACTTCTCCGGACACGGCGGTCGGGAACCTTGCTCGATATGCATTATCACATCGCTATTCGTGACGCCAGCCCACGGTTTGACACCCAGCGAATAGATTTCCCACATGCAGACTCCGAACATCCATACGTCGGATGCCATACTAAACTGACGGTAGTTCACCGATTCTGGGGCTAGCCATTTGATAGGTAGCTTCCCACGGGACGCCGTGTACACCGCATCGTAGTCTAGAGCCCTGGAGAGCCCAAAATCCGCTAACTTCACACATTGCGGGGAGCACACCAAGATATTCCTCGCCGCGATGTCTCTATGCACAAATCGAGTGGAATGAAGGTAGACCAACGAGTCACAAATCTGGCTTGCGAACAGTGTTAACGTCCTCAACGGCAACCAATCCTTCTCCTGTTGAAGGTACTCACGGAGCTCACCGTGTGGTGCAAGTTCCAGCACTAGCCACATGGGTTGGTCGACACAAACACCGATGAGTTGGATGATATGGGCGTGGCGGAAGTTTCGCATGAGGCCTGACTCCTGGAGGATGAGTTGGGTGTCCGCTGGCTCCGCGTCACTCTTGCAGACCTTGACGGCGACGGCGACGCGTTCGTCTTTTTCCGTATCGTGATAGATTGCTTTGTAGACATTTCCGAATTGTCCTCCACCAATTAACTCTTTGAGGGTAATTAACTCTCGTCGGATTCTAATATTAGTATCAAATCCAGTCGGGGTCTTTGGTCGAATCGTCGCTTCATGCATTGTCATTGTTTCACATCTCTCGATCCCTTTCAACTTGAATACACTATCCCTTTGATTATACAACATCTGGTAGCCGTCTAGCAGATGGGCTAACGATTGGGCGAGCTCTTCGGTCGAGAGAGTTATCATGACTGGTTTCGCGGCGCCTGATAACTTGAGTTGCATTAGGGTTTTCTCGGAACCGTTCTCCATTTTGCGGATCGTGATGTCGGCGATGGTGCGGAGTTCGAGGAGGCGCGAGGTCTGAATTATATCAAAATTATATTCGCTGTGTAGATCAAATCTAGTTCTACATTTTTGTAGTTCACAACTTTTTGATAGCTATTCACGCTTTTGAGATATGCTCCTTTAAGGATTGAGAGGGCGAGAGAGTGAGCGAAAAGAGGAGGGCGTCTCGCTTCTCTGCGTCTCCTCCCCTCTCTCCCCGCTCGCGCCTTGGAAATAGGCTATCTTTAAAGGCGCACATCTCGAAAGTGTGCAGAGCTATCAAAAAGTTGTCAATTACAAAAATGAAGATCTAGATTTGATCTACACAGTGAATATAAATTTGGGGCAATAGCACTTCAATGGAAAATATGACAGCGAGTCAAAGTTGTGTCAAAAAATCTTGAAAATCCCAATTGTTTTCAAATTTTAACTCAATTTTTGCGAGAATTGGTTGTACACCGGTTGTATAGAAAAAATTGTAGATCATATTGGATTCACCGGTGATAAAACAATTCTCACAAAAATTGAGTTAAAATTTGACAAAATGTTGGGATTTCCAGGATTTTTCCTAAATTTAGACTTATTGTGTAGAGCAAGTCTACTTCTACATTTTTCCAGTTAGATTTTCTAGACAGCTCCGCACACTTTTAAGATATGCGCCTTTAAAATAGGCAGCCTCTCAATCTTCGAAGGCGCATATCTCGAAAGCTAGCAGAGCTACCAAAAAGTTGTCAACTACAAAAATGGAGATCTTGGTTTGATCTACACAACCAGTATAAATTCAAAAATTGTTAAGTTATTTGAAACTCACATCACATCTCTCATTCAGTCGATACGAGAGCCCTGCATGTGGCCCGACCACCAACTCCACGGGGTTCGTCCATCCGGTGCCAAGACTCGCTTTAAAAACTTCCACATCGAATTTCACCACATCCAATAGCAATGCGAGACTTCTGATGATCGATTCATTGGGTGACGTCGCCGAGAACTTTTTGATGTACGCCGTGAATTGTTTCCTCAGATGACTATGTTTTAGTCCTGGATTGTGGAGGACATTGGGTATCAGAGATTGAATACATGCATCTATATCGAGCTCATCCATATGGTGGTCTGCGCCTTTGCTGAAAATTGAGGGGAAATTTGTCAAAACTTGGCTAAAATTGATCAAAACCCATTAAAATATATTGCCGTGATTGTTACAAAAAACAAATAAGAATAGCACTCGGTGGGAATCGAGCCCTGGATGTGAGATTGGTGGTCAGACTCCTTACCGGGTAGGCCATCGGTGAAAGCCGGCGGCCCAGCTGCGAGGGATGTGATAACGCCGCCACAACCACCCTTATCATAACCTTCGCCGCCGCGCCTCGATCTTCGCCCTTGTGGTGTCCCTGGTAAGGAGTCAGGCCGCCAAAAATGCATCCAGGGTTCGATTCCCACCGAGTGCTGTTATTTTTTGTTTTTTGTAACGATCATATTGGTATACTTTTTTTCAATTTTCGACAACTTTAAACCTCTTTTCTCACTCACTTATGCTGATGCTCCGCAAAATCTCTACAAACTTTCAGCGCGGCCACTTCCAGTGCAACTTCCACAGATGATCGCCATGCGACGTGGCTAAAAAACTCGTCGACGACTTGTTCATGAAGGTAAACGAAGGCGGAGCTATCAGTGACTTGCAACTCGTAAACCGATTGTGGCATGAATCGCATTCTCATTTCTAGTCTGGAAACAGGCAATTGACGGTGGCCCAGAAAAAGTTAGTCCCTCTTACTTTATCTCGTCACAAACTCCAATCGGCAAATGTTTCGCATAGATATGAGGTAATTGGGCGATGCGAAGCATCGGATGCAGCCAAAGTGAATCTCCGGAACCTAATTAAAATTTTAATTTGTTAATTAATTGGTCCCCTTCTTTGATTACCCGCTGTTTGTGGAGACGGCCCGGTGACGAGTCGAAGAGCAAAGTGGGCGACGGCCACTTGTGAGATGCCGATTCCTCGCGCGACGACATGGATGACACGCTGCAAACGTTTTGAAGTGATTTATGACTGTAACACTGGACTAGTGGACGGGAGGGGAAGGGAACAAGTCGGCGGTTATTTATGACACTTTTGTTGTGTCGGGGGGAAAACTTGGAAAAGTTGCTATCTTTATCGTTCTCATTAATGTTTTTTTTATAAACAGGGGCGCGAGGCAGAGTTGTCTGGAATCCGGATTCCGGAAATTCCGGATTCCGGAATTCCGGATTTCAAAAATTTGATTCCGGTTCCGGATTCCGTAGTCCGGAAAATGTAAAATGTCATTCCGGTTCCGGATTCCGGATTCCGGAAACTGAAAAATGGCATTCCGTACAACTCTGGTGCGTGGTGTAAGGTCCGCAACGAAAAGTTTTGAATTTACCGCGCCAGTCGCGTTGCGTGTGCGTCGCGTTTTTCATTGAAAGATACAACAAACACACGCTAAACTTGAACTTGGCACTCAGCCAAGTCCTTTTTGGCACCGTGCCAACCGCTGAGCGACGGAGCGCATTTAAGCGACCTTGCGTCGCGCTCACCTGTGTTTATAGAAGTGAGACAAAAAGTCGGAAAGTCGGAAAGTCGGAAGTCGGAAATCGGAAGCGATTTTCCTTATTCGAAAGTCAGAAGCAAAAAAGCCCGGAAGTTCGAATTCCATGCTACGATGTTCTAAAGTTCCTCTTTATTAAGAAACCCGCGTTTTTACGAAAGATTCTAAATTTTTTTCAATTGCAAAAAAAATTCGAATTTTTTTCGAAATTTTATACCAATAAACGCGAATTTTTTTCCTGATTCTAACGGTGGTATTTTCACTGTCTAAAACTCCCATTGAACAAAGTTACGCGCATTTTTGCATTTGGCGCGCGGCGGCCGAGTTTCGCATTTCCAGTTTTCTAGGCCACCGACACCAAAAATGGAAACGCGTGTAACTTTCTTCAAATTGAATTTTATAACACAAAATAACCACTGTTAACACCACTGAAAAATTCTGCATATTTTGAACCAAATTTGGTTTAAAAATTTGAAAAAAAAATTTCCCCGTTTTTTTCAATATTATTTTCATGTGAAATGTCTTTTTTAGTGATTTCGCCTTCTAGGAAGCGTGTAACTCCGCCTATTTCGACGCTAGAAAAGTTTTGTTTACAAATTCAGAATCCCCACGTCTTCAGCATTCCAATGCTATATTTTTCATTCGATTATCTCTTTTTCCACTCAGTTTTCTCTTGCTGTCTTTTCAATCGGATCGAGTACACAGGTGATCAATCAAAACCACACCGAGAGGAGTCCCCAAACAAAATAAATTCTTTGTCTGTCTGTCAACACACATTCCATTGCTTTCAAAACAATAAAAAACTAAAAAATTATTGGCGAAACACTTTTTTTCCCCCATTTTTTTTGTGTCCCCAAAAAATTGTGCAGTAGACTCTCTCATGCGTATGATGCAAAAAACTTGGACAAGGAAAAAAAAATATCTCGAGAGGAAATAAAGGAAATAAATAAACACATTCAAAAACCTAACGGGAAGACATAAATTTTATTGGCCACCGCGCCGCTCGAGTTGAGTTAGGAGGAAGAAGACCAGAAATCTAATTTTTATTTCAACAGACACCTAGGAGTCTCAAAAAATGATCAGAGAGCATTTGGGACGTTTTAAAACTGGGACAGCCACTTACAACGATGCTCCAAAGCTTTCCTTTGATTGAAAAATGCTAGAAACAAAAAATTACAAAAAATAATTTATTTTTGAATTTTTCGATTTTTTTCAAAACTTATACCGAAGAACGAGCAATTTTTTCCAGATTCTAATGGTGGTATTTTCACTGTCTAAAACTCGCATTGAACAAAGTTACGCGCATTTTTGCAATCGGCGTGCGGCGACCGAGTTTTCTACTTTCGAGTTTTTAGGCCACCGACACCAAAACCGTAAAATTTTCAAAACTCACACAAAACGCGCACTTTTTTGTTGATTCTAACAGTAGTATTTTCACTTTTTAAAACTATCTCTGGAGAAAGTAATGCACATTTTTATACGACAGACAGTAAGCCGCGGCGACCGAGTTTTCTGCTTTCGAGTTTTTAGGCCACCGACGCCAGAACCAAAAAATGCATGAAACTGTCTTCAAATTGAACTTTATACTGTGAAAAACTAAAGTTTCGACAAGGATTTTCAAAAAAAGTTTCGCGGGCTGGAACACGCAAGCTCATAAAGTTGTGGGCGGAGCTTAAACTGCAAGCTTAAATAAGCGGCGCGGTTCTAATTCCAGTTGTTTTTTTTCCAAATTAAGAACCGTGCCGCTTGCAGTTTAAGCTCCGCCCACAACTTTATGCGCTTGCGTGTTCCAGCCCGCGAAAATTTTTTTGAAAATCCTTGTCGAAACTTTATTTTTTCGACGTAAAATTTTTTTTTGAAATATAAAAAGAAATTATACAGAAAAAACGAAATTCTTTGCTCATTCTAACGGTGGTACTTTCACTGTCTAAAACTCGCATTGAACAAAGTTACGCGCATTTTTGCAATCGGCGAGCGGCGGCCGAGCTTTCCACTTTCCACTTTCTAGTCCGCGGCCACCGAAAATGAAAACGCGTGGAACTTCCTTCAATTTAAATTTTATGACACAAAATAGTTACTGTTAAAACCACAGAAAAATTCTGCATTTTTTGGTGTAAATTTGAAAAATTAAAAAAAAATTTTTTTTTCAAAATTTACACCGAAAAAAAGGCGAAATTATTTGCTGATTTTAACAGTAGTATTCTCACTGCTTAAAACTATCTCTGGAGAAAGTTATGCACATTTTTATATGACAGACAATAAAGGCGCGGCGGCCGAGCTATCCACTTTCCACTTTCTAGTCCGCAATCACTAAAAATAAAAATGCATGTAACTTCCTTCAAATTGAACTTTATATCACAAAATAACCACTGTTAAAATCTCTTTAAAATTCTGCATTTTTAGTGTAAATTTGATGTGACAATTTGGAAAAACAATTTTCGTTTTTTTCCTATTTAATCTCCTTTTTTTAAGTGATTTTATGGTTACACACCACTCAAAGTAAATCTTTTCTTTTCAATTTTATTCTCTTCCAATCCATTAAAATTTAACGGTGGAGTACCCTTCGTGTGCCAATCCATTAGAAATTGAAAATTCTCTATCCCTTTTGATTTTATTAGTCAAGAGACGAGAGGGGGAACCCCATTTCCTCTCCAATATTGATTGATTAGTGATTTCACGCTCTCTCTCTCAAGAGAGACGCAGAGGGCACTTTCACTATAGGTCACTTCTTATGAAATTCGATATGACGACACAATTTGTAGATCACATACCTCAATGGTCGTTTGCTCATCATAACGGACTGCTTTCGAAGCGCCACCAATCAGGAATACACGTGCCAGTCCTTCCATTACATGACTAGTTATTATGGGGTTGAAAGCTGAATTTAAAAAATTATTATTATGGCGTTGCGCTCTATTGATAACCTCGAAAATTGCTTTAGAGCGAAGAAAAAGGGGGGGGGGGCGGGAGGTATGAAACAAAGGGTAACCGGAAACAGGTTATATCCACACAAAAAATGAATAAAATGAAACAGACGGATTTAAAACGGAAAAGTAGAACAAAAGGCAACGGGTTTTCTTTAAAAAACGGTAAATACATGTTAAATATTGTCCAACTTTGACCGTTAGTAAAATGATCAGATTTGTCCGGAAATTTTTGAAATTAAGTTCATAAAATAGACCGAATCTAGGGCTACATTTTTGTAGTTGACAACTTTTTGATAGCTATTCACGCTTTTGAGATATGCATCTTTAAAGATAGGCACCTAAAGAGCCACTCGATGAGGAGGAAGAGGGAGACGCAGAGAAGCTAGATGCCCTCCTCTTTTCGCACACTCTCTCGTCTCTCAATCTTTAAAGGCGCATATCTCAAAAGCGTGAATAGCTATGAAAAAGTGTTCAACTACAAAAATGAAGATCTAGATGTGATCTACCAGAAAAATAAAATTTCAAAACAATAAGATGAAAACTGGCAGTAGGGGAATATTTCAAAGTTAGTCAAAATTTTCCCAATAATCAAAAAAGTTGCAAGTTTCAATTGACTATATCTCAAAAGTGTGAGAAGCTTTGAAAAAATTTTTAATTACAAAAATGAAGCCCTTAATTTGATCTACCAGAAAAATTTTGAATATTAGGACGGGATGTCAAAGTTACGCTATTTTTAACTGAAATTTCCGTTTCTGCAGAATTTTTCGAACAAAACACTTCACGAAAAGTTGAATCTCAAAGACGTTCCCAGTACGGCAAAAAGAAAATTCAAAAAAAAACACTTGAGAACAAAAAAAAACGTGAGAGAGAGCTCTTAGCTTTCAAAAAAAAATTTGGTGGCCTAGCTTTCCGAATCTCGGCCATCATTCGAGTCTGAAGTGTTCACGCAAAAGAAATTCGATCTAGTAATGCACTCTAGAAGCATGTTTCATTTTCATGGTTTCAGATTTCGATAGGCTCCGCCCACTTAAGGAAAACAGGACTTGCCGTTTTAAAACGGGAAAAGGTGTCAAGGGGGACCATCTGTCCTTTTGTCTTGCGAAGGGAGTGGTGTCTGGGGTAAGAAGAAGATGGGCGGTGCACACAGACACATATCCGCTCGGACGGGGGGTGACAAGAAGAAGAAGACGTGTCCCCTCCGTGTCAAACATCATCAATTCAGAAGATGACAAACAATAACACTGCTTTTTTACGCCTTCTGTGCTCGGAGAGCAGGAAGCGACACCCGCCAAAAAAAATATATGAGGAGAGAGAGAGAGAGCAAATGGCAATCTGCTCTGAGCTGCTGCTGTGACAGAGAAAAGTGAGGAAAGGGGGGGGGGGGGGCAGGAGCAATTGGGGGAGTGGGGAGGGCTCATAGGACATGTGGATAGGCGGGGAGAGATATATAATCGGATGTCTATCTCTCTTTCATTCACTTGCTCAGTTTCTCTAGAAGAAAAAGGAACGGAAACCGGAAAAGAGCTTTTAAAAATATATAAATGACTAGTCTCAATGCGCGAACATGCAAATTCTACATTTGGGACGTTCTAAAACCGAAAATAAACCTATCATAGTGATCTACGAAAAAAACAAAAAAAAAATAGGACTCGGTAGGAATCGAACCCCCGATGCATTTTTGGCGGCCCGTCTCCTTACCAGGTACACCACGAGGGCGAAGGTGGAGGCGCCGCGGCGAAGGTTGTGATAAGGGTGGTGGCGGCACCTTCTCGCCGCCACCACCCTTATCTCAACCTTCGCCGCGGCGCCTCCACCTTGGCCTTCATGGTGTACCCGGTAACGAGTCTGACCAGTAATCTAGGCATCCGGGGTTCAATTCCCACTGAGTGCTATTATTTTTTGCTATTTGTAACGAGCATTTTGGTATATAGATTGTAAAAAGTGGGCGAGTTTAAAGTGGTTTAATAGTCGGATGCCTATCTCTTTCTCGATTTCTCTCCTAAAAAAGAACGAACGGCGCATATTTGGTTTTTCGAGGAATGTGTGAAATCGAAAAAATATAGTTTTGAAAAATGTGTGATTTTGAGAATTATGAACTAGATTATTCCCGAAACAATCAAATTTGGTATGTGAGAAATTCGGTTTTAAAGATGAGTAATGTCTTGAAATATTTAAAAACAAGGGAAAACTTGGAAACTGAATAGGGAATAGTTGCAACTTTAAAACAAAGCTTTTGATTGGTATTGGCAAGTTTATAATTTGAAAAAAATCACAGGACTCCCAGCTAGTCAAACAATACCAGGAGGCTTCAACTACCTGGTGAGAAGCGTCACGTGAAAGAAAAAAATGTGAGAAAAAAGTAGGAGAATATAAATATTTGTTTAGTTTTTGGAACTTCAATGCTATTTGAGTCAAAATACGTTTGTTTATGAATTATATCAATTTTCAGCATAGAATTTAAGGAGGATTTCGGGTATTTCGGATATTTACAGTACCGCTCAAAAGTATATTAAGTTTTGCCTTTTTAAGTTGAAAAGGTCCGACTTTGAGAGTGTGTCATGGTAATACTGATTGTCCCATCGAGTAGATTTTTAATGGATCATATAGATCAAAAGTAGAACTTCATTTTTGTAGTTGACAACTTTTTTGTACGGACACTCCCTAGAAAGTTGCATATCGACAAAGTAATTTCTCCCTCAAATCGACTATTTTTGAGCTGTCCCCTTGAAATGACCATAACTCTCTAGGGAGTGTCCGTACGATAAAGTTGTCAACTACAAAAATGGAGCTCTACCTTTGATCTGTTCGATCCCATAAAAAATGATTTTGTGGGACAAAAAGTATTACCATGACACAATATCAAAGTTTGGCGTTTCCAACTGAAAAAGCAAAAACTATAAGTACCGTAAAAACTGTATTTGAGGTGCCCCTCAATTTGTAGTGCCCCTCTAATAGTGGTGCCCTCAGACGGACCCTTCCAACAATAGAGTTGCACCCTCTAATTGAGGTGCCCCTCTAATACAGTTGCCCTCCTGCGATTTACAATTTTATCTAATATCATCATTAACTGACTCCGAACTGTTCTCTCTCAATACTATTTCAGCATTTTTGGGGTCAAAACGTAGTCTGCTATAAAAATTCAGAATTTTCTTCGTTTTTAACGTAAAAGTTTGATGAATTCGGCATAAAAAACTAATTAAATCAAACAAATTCAAAAGATAGTTGGGTATTGAGGTCGGGCGAATTCGTCGACGAAAAATTTTTTTCTCCCTCAAATCGACTCTTTTCAGTGTAAAATTGTGCGATTTTTGAGCTGTACTCTTAAAATGACCATAACTCTAGAGAGTGTCCGTACAAAAAAGTTGTCAACTACAAAAATGATCTGTATGATTCATATAAAATCTACTTGATGAGACAATAAGTATAACCATGACACACTCTTAAATTCGGACCTTTTCAACTAAAAAAACGCAAAACTTAATATACTTTTGAGCGGTACTGTATATCAGAGTTGCATGGAATTCCGACTTCCGACTTCCGAGTTCCAACTTCCGGATAAGAAATTTAACTTCCATGCAACTCTGCTGTATATGTTTTTAAATTTGTACAAAAATATGACAATTTTTTGTATGATACAAAAACCCTGTAAAATAATATTATACCCAAATGCTCAAAAGTGGTCAGGGCATAATCATGACCGAACTGTTTTCTGTTGGAAGTTTCTAGGCCAGCGGTCTCTTTTGTCATGAGACTGCTGGCCT
The DNA here is from genome assembly GCF_010183535.1 of Caenorhabditis remanei. Classification (NCBI taxonomy): domain Eukaryota; kingdom Metazoa; phylum Nematoda; class Chromadorea; order Rhabditida; family Rhabditidae; genus Caenorhabditis; species Caenorhabditis remanei. The sequence goes on along the minus strand of NC_071328.1, from coordinate 2,413,626 downwards.
AGAAATCCAACACTGAAAATGCTCGGCCAGCACTCAGCGCTTACGGACTAAAAAATCGCGTATTAGGGTTTTCTATTATAAAACATTCTAGAAAATTCCAGACCTACTTTCCCCTCAAAAACCAACAATTTTTACCACAAAATACCATTAAGAAAACGTTACAAAACGTAGAAAAGAGCGGAATAAGAGGGAACGGTGTGTCAAAGTGAGAGAGTGTGTGAGAACGCAAGAGACGCAGAGAAAAAGAGAGAGAAATATTTGCATAATGGAAACACGGGCGGTATGAGTCAACTGGTGGATGGGGGAGGAAGAAACCAAGGACACAACACGGTATGATAACATTCGGAAGGGGGAATGTTGATCTACACTTTTTTATTATTCTGTGTAAACCGTTTTTGATGTTGGTGGTCAGATGCCGCCGACGGCCACGTGGCGCACGGGATCATAAAATTCGAAAAAGTCGTAAAAAAGGGATAGAGAGAAGTGTGGGAACAAGAAAATCAAAAAAAAGTGAGTAAGTGCGCTCTACTGAAATTTCCAGCGAAATTTCAGTAGAGCGCACTTGCAAAAAAGGAAGTATTTTTGACAATTTTCAACTCATTTTTAGTACGAAAAACTGCGTTTTGACTGTTTTTAGCATTGGAGCGAATTTTCATAGCTTTGAAATTCAAAATGCATGTTTTAAAACGGTCGAATTCCGAATAGCGGTTTTTTCATAACATAGAAGCCATTATCTGGTTAACAACACTGAATTTCCATTAAAATTAAAATTTTCAGTGAATTTCAAGTTTAAACTACCGCCAATAAATAATGTACAATGGAGCGCATTTGCATTATTTTGGAAAAGTGAGAAAATTTATGATTTTCAGTTTTTTTTGTCATTTTCGACCAATTTTTGTCCGATTTCTGCCGATTTTTCAGTGATTTTCCTCAAAAATTCATTTTTTTCTTATAGCTTTCTCTATTTATTCTTTTTAAAATGCAAAAAAGTGAAGATTCTGGTTAGAAACAGTTTTTGGCGATTTTCTATCGAAAAACTCGAATTTTATTGTATTTTTAGGCAAAAAAAACCGAATTAAAACTAAAATTTGTCGACAATTTTCACTGAAAACGCCTAATTTTTGAGAAACCGTAAAGATTTTTTGATTTCGGGACATTTACAGTCATTTTCACTAAATAAAACTTTTAAAAGTGGATTTCTTGTTCAAAAAATGGCGGATATTACACAGAAACCGTACTAATCGATATTATATTCTTTTCAGAGCAAAAATGGAAGTTGCAGAATTTTTTGAACACAAAAACAGCGAAATAGCTATTTTCATTTAAAAAAAACGAGTTTTTCGTTATTTTTTTGTTAAAAACTGCTATTTTGTCACTAGAACCATGTTTTTTTCTGCTAAAAAACAGTATATTTCATCAAAAATAGTTTTTTTCAACCAAAAAAGGGTTTTTATAGTTTTTCTGATTTTAAACGTCTAAAATTCCTTCAAACAATATGATTTTCACATTTTCTGCATGGAAAAGTCCGAATTTTATTTCAAAATACACAGAAAATCAAATTTTTCTTTGTTTTTGCACCGAAATCACAATTTTCTTACAAAAATTGCATTTTTCCATGAAAAAAACGGGTTTTTCATGCCAAAATCCGTATATTTATGACAATTTTAGGCGAAAAATGATTTAAAACTCGAATTGATAGACAATTTCGGACTTAACACTCTAAATTTTTGCAAAATTGAAATTTCAGAATTTCGGCGAAAAATCGAGTTTTCTTTTTGTCAAAAATTAATGTTTTTCAACAAGAACATAATTTTTCAGGCACAGAAACTTAGATTTCTGTTTGATTTTGCCTAAAATTGACATTTTCGTTGAAAAAAAACAGCATTTTCATGTCAAAATCCTGAAATTTTCCATTTCAAACCTCGCGGACCGTTTATCCAAATTTTCTATCGAAAAACTTAAATTTTATTAGATTTTTAGGCGAAAAACGGTTAAAACTCAAATTTGTCGACAATTTTCAACTGAGAATCACAATTTTTCTCACAAAAATCGCCCTTTTCGGTGAAAAAAACAGCATTTTCATGCTAAAATCCTCAAATTTCCCATTTCAAACTTCGCGGCGACAAGCTCTTATTGCGGAGTCTGCAAACGCGCCCCACCGCACACGCCTCACGGCTAGAGACCAGGAATCGATCTCTCTTTGGACAACACGCCACTCGTCACCCATTTTTGTTCTTTCACCTCTCGTTTTCACTGTTTTTAACCGTTTTCAGCTGGAAAAGTTGATTTTTTTGTCATTTCATTCGATTTTTACGTTATTTTCACTGCTTTTTTCGCTGAAAATTGGTTTTTTAGGGTATTAGATTGCGAAAAAATGGGCGAGTTCTTGTTCAACATTGACCACGGATATTTGGAGGCGTTGACACGTGGATTGAAGGGAGGGCTCTTGGCTCAATCGGACTACGCCAATTTGGTGCAGTGCGAGACGTTGGAAGGTAAGGGAATTTGGCTCGGAAATTCAAAAAAAAAGTGATTTTTGGTCTTTAAATAAACTTTATTCAAAAATTGATTGTTTTCAATATTTCTTGTACGGTAAGAAAGCTGAAGACGTGAGGATTCAGAATCTGACGCGTTTTTCGCAAAAATTTTAGTTGGAAAATGTGATTTTTCGTTATTAAAAATATTGAAACACTCCGTTGTTTGAGTAAATTGCTATATAGTACAATTAGAGACAAAAAATCCGATTTTCCGACTCTAATTTTGACAGAAACGCGCCGGATTCTGAATCCTCACGTCGTCAGCTATCTAATCATACAATAATTATCGTAAATTACTAATTTTTGAGTAACTTATCACATAATTCATTAAGAGACCAAAAATCTCGATTATTGAAACACTCCGATGTTTATCACCAGCATCGAGACTGTTTTAGCCAAGGAAATCCGATAAACACTTGAAAAAATGAGGAATTTCACGAGAATTTTCTGCAGTGACCGTCAGAATTCAAATGAAAAAAGAAGTGATTTTAGACCCAGAAAATCTACGAAAATTGACCATTCTGAATCTGTATTCAAGGTTTGCCGCGCATTCAAAATGAGTTTTGATGATAGATAACATTTGAAAAGAAATTCAAGATGAGCCCAGGGTTATCAGTGCAGCCGCGCTCTATTGACGGCACGCGTCTTACAACCGCGCTCTACCGAAACTGAAGAAAAGAATGTGCGAAATGGAGAGACTCAGAGAAAAAGAGACATTTTTCAAGGGAATTTCGGTGGAGCGCAGTTGCAAGAACTGTGCCCCGAGCTAATATATATGAATTCAAATGTTCACCGTGACGCAAAAACAGGGATGTGCCTATGGATGCGCTTTGGGCGCTGAAAGGATTCAAAATGGGCGAAAATGCGACGAGAGAGAGTGTGTAAAATCGAGAGAATGTGTCGGCGTCTCTCCAATTCGCACACTCTCTCTCGCCGCATTTTCGAATTTCTTGAAAAAATGCGAGGCGCTCAACGCCTCCCGGGCACATAACTGCGCAAAAAGTACCATTCTTGTCAATAGAGCGCGGCTGCATTGGCCTCATCGTGAAGATTAAAAAAACCGCAGTGTCAGTTTTATCCAGACGGCTTTCATATCATTTTCTGACATTTCCAGACCTGAAACTCCACATCCAATCGACGGACTACGGAAACTTTTTGGCCAACGAGCCGGGAGCGATCACCGTTCAAGTCATCGATGAGAAGCTTAAGGAGAAGCTGGTCACCGAGTTCACTCATCTCCGTAATAATGCTCTCGAGCCTCTTGCCACTTTCTTGGATTATATCACGTATGTGTAAAGATGATAAAGGAAATTACATGCTTGCAAACCGGGCCGGCCCGGAACTCGTTTCAAAATGAATATTATGAGCTGAAAAATATACCAAAATGTAGATCTCACAAGGGAAGTCTTTGGAGACGCCACTTTCAAACGTTCTATAAATTTGGTCATAGGTACATTCGACTACGCAGATTCCATTTCTGCAGTCAAAATCTGCTAAATGTCTCTGTGAGCCGAGTTATCAGCTCTCAAACTTTTCATATGGTTAAGGTTTTTCACACGGAACTCCAAATCGGCGAATAGTGAACGCAAAAGTGTTCACCTTTTTTCAACGTACGAGTGGTTCAGTGGTAGGGGGTCGGAGTAGGGGAAGTAAGGCCATGGTTCGGCCTCGGCCCTCTTTTTTTCTTTTTGCTAATTTTTATTTTATCGCTTTTTTTTATGTGTATAAGAGTTTTACGGCGAGAGTGATTACATCATTTTCAAAAAGTATAGAAAACACATTATCAGTAGCAAAGATGCCAGTTTAATGTTGTCTCCAGGGATGACGAATATCATACGAAAGTTTACAGAGATAGTTTCCATATTATTTGAAAAATCCTCACAAAGTTCACTGCAGTTACTTATGAAGTGAGAGAACGATAAAATAAAAAAGCAAAAAAGAAAAAAGAGGGTCGGGGCCGAACCATGGCCTTACTTCCCCCTACACCGACCCCTACTACTGAACCACTCGTACGTTGAAAAAAAGTGAACAGGTTTGCGTTCACTATTCGCCGATTTGGAGTTCCGTGTGAAAAACCTTAACCATATGAAAAGTTTGAGAGCTGATAACTCGGCTCACAGAACCATTTAGCAGATTTTGACTGCAGAAATGGAATCTGCGTAGTCGAATGTACCTATGACTAAATTTATAGAACGTTTGAAAGTGGCGCCTCCAAAGACTTCCCTTGTCAGCGAGTTCTATGTTCGTGACCTAATACGGGTCGGATGGCTATTCGCTAATGTGCCGCGGGCCGTGAAAACGGCCAAAAAAGCCTTTCTAGCCCGGCCCGCGGCACATTTGTGAATAGGCATCCGGCACCGTTGTAGATCACGGACATAGAACTCGCCGAGATCTACATTTTGATATATTTTCAACTCATAATACGAGAGACTCCGCCCACTTCTAAAAGAATGCGTGTGAGGATTGCAGAAATAGGCGGAGTAAAGCCAATTGGTTTGTGAGCCAAAGCGCGGTAAACTTGCGAAAATGGGCGGAGTCTATGCAAGCTCCGCCCACTTTGCCTTAAATACTGCCCGGTAGCAGGATTCTCCAGCTAGCTCTGCACATGAGAACTGTGCGACAAACTTGCAAATGTGGGCGGAGCCTCAGGATTTTGGTTTCTTAGCTCCGCCCACTTTCCCCCCAAACTCCGCCTCCCGAAGCTCCGCCCCCCCTATCCCTATCCATATCCATTTCCAGTTACTCGTACATGATCGACAACATCATTCTGTTGATCACCGGAACTCTTCACCAACGTCCAATCAGTGAGCTCATCAACAAGTGTCATCCACTCGGATCGTTCGAACAAATGGAGGCAATCCATATCGCGTCGACACCCGCCGAGCTCTACAACGCCGTTCTTGTCGACACACCATTGGGTTAGTGGATGGCGTGACGTTGGCGCGAAAATGAGACATTTTGGAGGTTTTGGCGTGTCTTTGACGCGGTTTCAGCCCTAAAAACTGCAAATTTCGCATTTTTATCAGATTCTGGCGTGCCGTCGACGCGATTTCAACTCCAAAAACTCCAAATTTTCGGGTTTTTCCTAGAATCTGGCGTGCCTGTGACGCGGTTCCAGCTCTGGGAACCCCCAAATTTCGTGTTTTTTGAAGAATCTGGCGCACCTTTGACGCGTTTTCAGCTCTAAGAAGCCCAAACTTTCGCGTTTTTCTCTCTCAATCTGGCGTGCCTTTGACACGGTTTCAGCTCCGAAAAACTCCAGATTTTCGCGTTTCTCTTAGAATCTGGCGTGTCCTTGACCCGGTTTAAGCTCTAAAAACTTCGAAATTTCGCATTTTTTCGAATCTGGCGTGCCTTTGACGCTATAACTCCCTGGTTTTGCAGCCAACTACTTTGTCGACTGCATCAACGAGCAAGATTTGGACGAGATGAATGTTGAAGTCATCCGTAACACTCTCTACAAGGCCTACATTGAGGATTTCTACAAGTTTTGCGCTGGACTCGGCGGAAAGACCGCTGAAGTCATGTGCGACATTTTGGCTGTAAGTTTGATCACGAAAATGGCTGGAAATGACTGAAAATCGGGAATTTTCGATGGTTTTTACTCATTTTTTTGAGAAAATTGAGCAATTTTTGCAAAAAACATCTGTTTTTACCGGGAAAAATGAGGTTTTTCGAAAAATTTGAAACTGTCTTGTCCACGAGAACTACACTGAAAATATTTCGCCAGGTTCTCAAAAATTCCAGAGTCAGCGATCTTCAGATATTATCGCAATCGGTATGAAAGACAATCGTGGCCTAGGATCCGACAACTCGGCCATCGTGATATCTCACCACGAAAATGACGTTTTTTGACACAAATTTTGAATTTTGTTGAATTTTTTGGTTTTTAAGCTATTTATCAAACAAAAAATAGCTTGAAAATCGAAAAATTTCAAAAAAAAATGCAAAATTTGTGTCAAAAACGTCATTTTCGTGGTGCGATATCATGATGGCGGAGTTGTCGCATCCTAGGCCACGACTTCTTTTTGTACAGATTTTGATAATAGTCTTGTCCACGAGGACTACACGAACATGGCTTGAACTGGAAATTTTGAAATTTGCAGTTCGAAGTCACCTTCGTGTAGTCCTCGTGGACAAGAAATACCGATTTTCAGGATTTCTAGCGGTTTTTGCAGGAATGTACTCCTCGTGGACAAGAGGACAGGTGACTTCGAACTGCAAATTCCAAAATTTCCAGTTTAAGCCATGTTCGTGTAGTCCTCGTGGACAAGACTATTATCAAAATCTGTACAAAAAGAAGTCGTGGCCTAGGATGCGACAACTCCGCCATCATGATATCGCACCACGAAAATGACGTTTTTGACACAAATTTTGAATTTTTTTTTGAAATTTTTCGATTTTCAAGCTATTTTTTGTTTGATAAATAGCTTAAAAACCAAAAAATTCAACAAAATTCAAAATTTGTGTCAAAAAACGTCATTTTCGTGGTGAGATATCACGATGGCCGAGTTGTCGGATCCTAGGCCACGATTGTCTTTCATACCGATTGCGATAATATCTGAAAATCGCTGTCTCTGGAATTTTTGAGAACCCAGCGAAATCTTGAAAATGGCGATTTTTAAACTGATTTTCAGCACTTTTCAGCGAAAATATGTAGTGTTTTACGTGTAGTCCTTGTGGACAAGACAGCTTCAAAGCTTTAAAACTTGAAAATCGGTATTTCTTGTCGTCCACGAGGACTACACGGCTTAAACTTTCTGATTTTGAAATTTTGCAGTTCGAAGCCATGTTCGTGTAGTCCTCGTGAACAAGACAGCTCCAGAAATTTAGAAAACTTGTCCACGAGGACTACAAAAAAGCAATTTTGAAATTCTTGCAGTTCGAAGCGGATCGTCGTTCGATCATCATCACCATCAACTCATTTGACACCGAGTTGAGCAAAGACGATCGTCAAAAGTTGTATCCACGTTGCGGAAAACTGTATCCGGACGGACTGAACTCGTTGTCACGTGCCGATGATTACGATCAAGTGAAACAAGTTTGCGAGTATTACGCCGACTATAAGCCACTATTCGAAGGATCTGGAAATGGGCCAGGAGAGAAGACTTTGGAGGATAAATTCTTTGAACACGAGGTGAAACTCAATGTTCACTCGTATCTTCATCAGTTCCATTTCGGAGTCTTCTACGCGTTCATTAAGCTCAAGGTTTGTACTCTGAAAACTGGACTGAAATATTCAAGATCCCGGTACTGAAAATCGTCTCAAAATATTTCAAAAAATATTTTTCTTTTTTTTTAGATTCCGATATTTCAGAAAATTCAAAGAAACTTTTATTATTGTCGCAGATTCTGAAAATCGCTTCAATTCCCGTTCTCCTGACTCAAAATGAGCTTTTTATGTGGAAGAGTTTTTCCGCGCGGTCGTGTAGTCCTCTCGGACAAGACAAAATTTTTGGCTCAATTCCTCGTTTTCTCATCTTTTCTAGCAAATTTCCGTGGTTTTTAAAAATTTATATCGAGAAAAATAGAAAAAAACACGGAATTTAATGGAAAAAGTGACAAAACGAGGAATTGGGCCCAAATCTTGTCCGAGAGGACTACACGGCCGCGAGGAAAAACTCTTCCACCAAAGCTCATTGTCAGGAGAACGGTTAATGAAGCGATTTTTAGCATTTGCGTCAATAATGAAATTTTCTGCGAGATTTCTGACGTATCGGAATCTGAATTTAAAAAAAGTGACTTACGTCCTCTTTTAACTAGAAAAATGATGGTTTTGAATGATTTTCCTGAAAAAAGACGATTTTCTCACTCAATATTAGTCTAAACTTCAAAGTTTTGCGTTTCGAACCTCTAATTTTTCCGAAAAACATGTTTCCTAGGAAAAATTCACCCCAAAAACCTCAAAAATGACCCATTTTCCTCATTAAAACTCAATTTTTCATTTTCTAGGAACAAGAAATGCGTAACATCATCTGGATTGCCGAATGCATCTCGCAACGACACCGCACCAAGATTGACAACTACATTCCGATTCTGTAAATCACCCGATGGCTCCCCCCGTAAAACGACACACACACACGCACACAATCCGATTGCTTCATATAAAAATTTTTGTAAAATTTCACAAATCCCAAAAAAAAATTTCAATTTTTTCCCGCTTTTTCTATCTTTTCCCCACTATCTAGTTTCCTGTGCGATTGTGATTCATTATCATTCCAGACTCCGCCCACCCAAATAGTCAATATGTTATATTATGTATGTAGAGATTCTTTAGACGTCTTTGGCTGTCTGACTTACATTATGTCCCCGTTTTTTATCCTAATTTCCCTTCTTTTTTTCAGTAAATTTCTGTTTTCAGCGTTATGACAGAGTTCGTGACAAACGCGCTCTAGCGAACAGTTCGAAATTACATTCATTATGTAGATCAAAACCAGATCTTCATTTTTGTAGTTGACAACTTTTTCATAGCTCCGCCCACTTTCGAGTTATGCGCCTTTAAAGATTGAGAGGCGAGAGAGCGTTCCCTTGCTTCAAGGGCGCCCGTCTTTAAAGACGCATATCTCGAAAGTGGGCGGAGCTATCAAAAAGTGGGCAACTACAAAAATTAAGATCCAGATTTGATCTACAAAATGAATGTAGTTTCGGGGGCGTTAAACACATAAGTTAACATGTCACTCGCATGCAAAAATCACCAATTTTCAGTATTTTTTGCGTGAAAAACCCTTTTTTTTCGCCCAATTTTCACAATCTATATACCAAAATGCTCCTTACAAAAAGAAAAAAATAATGAGACTTGGTGGGAATTGAACCCCGGATGTGTAGATTACTGGTCAGACTCCTTACCAAGTAGACTATGGGAGGTGGAAGTGGCGGCGAGAGGTGAAGGTGGTGATAAGGGTGGTGGTGGCGAGACAGTCTCGCCGCCACCGCCACCACCCTTATCATAACCCTCGCCGCGGCGCCTCGACCTTCGCCATCGTGGTGTACCTGGTAGGGAGACGGGCCGCCAAAAATGTATCGGGGGTTCGATTCCCACCGAGTCCTATTATTTTTTGCTTTTTTCGTAGATCACTATAGTAGGTCACTTTTCGATTTTCGAACATCAGAAACTTGTTTTTTCGAAATACACCCAACATAATTTGCATCATTCTTATACATACGTTGCCACTGCTCCAATCATGATTTTTTTGCACTAATATCAAAAAGTGTGCAATTTGAAAAAGACGCGCATTTTATGAGCGTACACCTTCAACAAAAAGTTTTTCCAAAAAAATTCCATTTATCGAGCGTTTGACCCCATAAACCCCCAAAAAACTAGGATTGAAGGTCAGAACTACCCAAAATGGCTCCGCTGGGACTAACATCATCTGGATTGCCTCGGAACGACACCAAGATTGACAACTACATTCCGATTCTGTAAAAGTTTGCTCCCGACTTGTCCACGAGGAGTACAATTTCTGAATTTTCCTATTCAAAAAACGCCGAATGTCCTACATCTTCCTCTTTCTATTGTTGCCAGGTTTTCGGACGACACCTAATTAGTGAAATGTTCCGAAGAAGAGGTGGGGGGACACCCGACCAGCTGCTTCGTGAGACAAGAGACAACGGGCGGCTCAAGGTTATTTGAAACCTCTTTTTGCGCGGGTTTACTAAATTTCTGGCGGGATTTTCATGTTTTATCCTTTTTGACAAGATTTTTAGGTTTTAATCAAAAAAAGTTTTTAAAAATCCGCTGGAATTTTATCCGCGCTGCGTTAAGCTCCGCCCACGATCCTTTGCCGCACTTGCGTTTTTTTAAAATCTCGTTGGACCTTTCATAGTAACCATAAAATCCCTGGAAAAAAACAACAAAAAAGAAACTTAACATAAATTGAAAAAAATTGCAAATTTTATTTCAAAAAATTCAGAATTTTTCGCTGTTTTTAATGGTATTTTTTTAATCTAATATATCCGTATTTACAGAAAGTTACAGGCGTTTTACGGTTCTGGTGTCGGTGGCCTAGAAATCTGGAAATGTGAAACTCGGCCGCCGGACGCAGAAGGCAAAAATGCGCGTAACTTTATTCAATGCGAGTTTTAGACAGTGAAAATACCACCGTTAGAATCAGCAAAGAATTTCGCGTTTTTCGGTATAAAATTTGACAAAAAATCAAAAAAATTTATTTTGCAACTTTTTGTATATCTTTGTAAGTTTAAGTTAAATTTAGGTTTTCAAGCCAAAAAATAATTAAAATAGCAAAGAAAGCAAAGTTTTATAGTACAATAAAGATATGAATCATTCTCCTCACTTCTAGGGTGACAATCCAATAAAACGATGCAGTTGTTTACACTGAAAATACGTTTTTTTTCCTCAAAAAATTGCAAAAATATAATGTTTTCCTGTTTCCAATTCAAAATTTCACCGATTTTTGCGATTTCCACCTAAAAAAGGAACAACAATTAAATCAACGGGAAACTACTACCCCCCTCTCTTCCCCCGTCGTCGTAAAAAAGGGTATTCGACCTCACCGAAACATTTTTCGAACATTCCTTTCTTTCTCTTACATTTCTCCATTTTAGCTGCTTTTTTTCGAGAATTCCATGTATTCTCCTCAGAACTTGAAATTGTGCTTGTTTTTGGGATGGAGCCGTAGTTAAACTGTAAGTAAGACTCTAGGTCGGGAGTTCAAAAATATCAGTTTTAGAATTATTCTGGCTACATTATCTACCCAGTCAATGCAAAAAATCCTAGTTTCAGATATTTCTTCAGGTCGAAATCACAATTTTCATTTTTGATTTCGTAGATATCTTTCAATTTTTCTTATTTCTCAACCAGAGTTGAGCGGAATGCGATTTTTGAAATGGCGGAAGGTGGAAAGCAGAAAGCGGAATGAAAAAATTGGCAAAATGTTACCTTATTTTGTTGTAAAAAGCTTTTTAAAATATCAGTAAGTTCAGGTAGGCGAACAAATTTTTCAAGCTGATTTCATTCTAGGCGGAAGGCGGAAAAAATATACATTTCTAATGGACGGGTTCCGAATTTGGCTCATTAGATTTCGAGAAATCTATCAAGTTTCGAAAAATTTTGTGATTTTTTGTTCACAACAATTCTAAACGTGAAATTTTCTTGTTGCACAGGGTCTCGGGATGAGTAGTGAAAATAAACGCGCTCCGCTGAAATCAGCTAAAATTTTAGCGCGAAATTCGAAATAAATTTTTTATTTAAAAATTTTATTTATTTTTTTAATAGAATTGATCTTGAAAAGACGCGCGACCGTCGAAAAACTGGCCAAAAATGCGGGAAAACTGGCATAAATCGGCTCAAAGATTGGTCGATTAGGCTGCGTATCAAAATGCCACAGTGAAACAGCGAATTGTAAAAATTAAAATTTGAATTTGCCGCCAATGTCTAGTGGAGCGCGTTCGATTTTACTACTCACCCCTAGACCCTGTGTTGTTGTAGACCTGCAAATTTCTCAAAAAATGTTTTTTGTGAGAGTAGATCAAAAATTTCCTTGCAGTTCCTTTTCGGAGACTGGGAGACCGGGGGGTGTCACATTTTAACCTTTTCCAGTACCGGCATATTGTTTTCATATGATTCATATTTTTTCTAAAAACTACATGAAATTTGCTACATTTATGTGAAAAGCTTATTTTCTAACACCGGGGAAAAAATTTGAAAGTTTCTCAAATTTAATACTCCAAAAACTAGTTCACGTCTCAGAAAAACACTTTAAAAATTGAGAAAAAATCTCAAAATCAGTGAAAAAATGGCAAAAACGATCTTATTTAAAGCTTTTTCGAATTTTTCTGGTTATAGCTACTAAAAAATATGTTTTGAGTCGTGTACTCCTCGTGGACGAGTCAATTTTTGGTTTTTTGAAAATTTGGACAGTTTTACGTCAGAAAAACGCAATCTTCTTTTTTGGAAAATCTGAGTATTTTCACAAATTACAAAGCTTCAGTGAACGCGTTACATTGAGAATTCTTTTTCAAAAAATAACCGTATTCTCCCCAACAATACACCCACCTCTTTCAGTCCCCCCTGCCTATGACTATAAAAGCGTGTGTTTGTGTTGTTGTTGTCAAGGTGTGTACGTACTACACACGGAGGTGTTCCCCCCTCTTTTCTCATACATAGTAGTTCCATATACACATGTCAGCTGCCCCCCCCCCCCCCTCCTTTCATTTTCAAAACTCAGCCCTTCCGAATTTAGTGAAAAGGTACGGAGGGATTAGTAGCTGCCATTTGGCTTTTCCATGTTCCCCTCTTTGGTAAAGGTACGCCCAAATTTCATGTTCCTAGGTCAAAACATAGTTTTCTTTGCTGCTAAAATTGCGTATTTCCATACTTGAAAATTTACGGCCCGGTAGGGAATTTTCAAGGCCCGGCCCGGCCCGAAGGCCCAGGTTCAAAAAAAGGTACCTAAATTTTACCAAATTTTACATTAAAAATTTCAATTGTTTGATGCATAACTAGCTTTTGATTGAATTCTGAAGTATAGTCAAAACTCGACATTTTTGGGAAAAAATTCAAAAAAATTCAACTTTTTTCAGTGGAAATTCTCGCCACGTCCCGGCCCGTTGCAAGTATGCGTATTTCTGATTGAAAACGCAAAAAAAAACGTGGCTGGTGCGCCTGTTGCGCATCTACGTAACCTTGTTGAGTCCAGTTTCTAATCTTGCTCCACCGAGCTCAGAAGTGATTCTCGTGTACTCCGCGTGAACAAGTCAAACATTTTTTCAAATATTTTATACACAAACTACCAAAAAATGTTTTGAGTTGTGTACTACTCGTGGACTAGTCAATTTTTTTAAAGCTTTTTCGGACAGTTGTACGCTGGAAAGTATTTTCATACAAAAAGCACAATTTAATCGTGTAAAATACGAAAAACGCAAGAAAACGCCCGTGTACTCCTCGTGGACAAGACTTTTTTGACCTATTTAGTGAAAAACGGCAAAAACGGTCTTATGTGCCTGCGTACTCCTCGTGGACAAGCCCAATTTTTTTTTTCTAGTTTTTCCTTTTTTGGAGTCGTGTACTCCTCGTGGACAAGTTGGAATTCCTAGTTTTGTTTCATTCTCGAAGTATTTTCCTCCCTCCTCCCGATTCGAAATGTAGTGTTATTTTGTTTCTCGATGATGACACCTATGCGGGGGGTAATTGTCAGTGTCAATGTCACGGAGAAAACTAGACGCCCCTTCTTTTCTTTTCTTAGGTTGGAGGACAAGACATTGTTCCAGAAAAAAGAAAGAAATTCTTTATGCTAACGACCCTTACGGTTTTTTGAAAAAAAGAGAAGAATAGGAGAAAAAGGCCTTCTAGAAAGGTTCTAGTGAAAGTTCTCACTTTATGCAAATACGCTCTATTGACAATGTTTGCTTTTTGAGTTTTACGCTTACAAAAACTACAAGAACCTTCCAAAAAAAATTACACCAAAAATCCGTCAAGGACCTTCAAAACTCTTAAGCCGTAAGTTTTCCGCCCAAAAATGGTCAATTTTGTAAAGTGGTCAGTGCTGGCCGAACTTTTTCTTTTTGTGTTTCTAGGCCACGGAAAGTTCTTCCACCCGCCCGTTTCGCTAACATTCTCAAATTTTAGCCAAGTTTTTCCAGTTTTCAGCCGAGTTTTCCAGTTTTCGAGTTCTCGATCACGACCTTCAAGAAGAAAAAAAGGGGTTTCAAGAAAAAGTGCCACCGTTAAGATTTTCGAATGCATTACCCTCAAAATTATTGTATACTCGAGGCTGGGGCGCCTTCGGCGTTTTTTAAATTGTTTAAGCCGTGTAAATAGCTATAGAAGTAGACAAATCACAAGTTTTCAAAATTGTTGAAAAAGACATTTTTGAATTATTGAGGTTTTGTTAGAGTACGGTGCTAAAAACGAAAAAGCATAATTTTGGGCAATTTTTAAAAAAGTGTGTACTCCTTGTGGAAAATGTATGAACTTCAAATAATTTTTGAAAAATTTCAAAAAAAAAAAACAATTTGAAATTTTTTGCAGTTTTAAAGTTTTATGTAACCTTTACATTAGAAAGTTTCAGGTTAATAAAACAAAAAAATACTACTATAAACGCGCTCCGTCGCACAACGGTTACAACGGTGCCAGAAAAGACTTGAAAAAAGATTTGATACCGCCTAAAAATTCTTTCAAAATTTTCACCGGGATACCACTATATGTACCGCTCAAAAGTATATTAAGTTTTGGTTTTTTCTTTGACTTTGATAGTGTGTCATGATTATACTTATTGTCCCATCAAGTAGATTTTTAATGGATCTTATGCTGCGTCCAAAGTAACTTTTTCGCGGAAAATCCGCGCGGAAAAAGTGTCCAAAGTAGCCATTTCTTTTCCGCGTTTTCCTCTGCGCCTTTAAGGTAATCGCGGTGAGACCAGCTCACTTTTTTGGAGGGAATTCAAAAAAAAAATTTAATTTTGAAAATTTAACTTTCCCTCCTAAAAAATGCGCTGGTCTCGCCGCGATTAGCTTAAAGGCGCAGAGGAAAACGCGGAAAAGAAATGGCTACTTTGGACACTTTTTCCGCGCGGATTTTCCGCGAAAAAGTTACTTTGGACGCAGCATTATAGATCAAAAGTAGAGCTCCATTTTTGTAGTTGACAACTTTTTTGTACGGACACTCCCTAGAGAGTTATGGTCATTTCAAGGGGACAGCTCAAAAATCGCACTATTTTGCACTGAAAAGAGTCGATTTGAGGGAGTAATTACTTCGACGATATGTAACTTGCTAGGGACTGCCCGTACAAAAAAGTTGTCAACATCAAAAATGGAGCTCTACTTTTGATCTATAAGATCCATTAAAAATCTACTTGATGGTTCAACCAGTATTACCATGACACACTCTCAAAGTTGGACCTTTTCAACTGAAAAAACCAAAACTTAATATACTTTTGAGCGGTACTGTATATGTATACTCAATTTCTCCATTTTTCACCTCATCCATTTTCGAAATCCGATCCCCCTCCCCCCCCCCCACCTGTCCATCAGCTGACTAACACCTGTAAAAAGAACCTCGCGTGTGTTGCATCTTCCTCCTCTAAGACTAATGTAAAACGGTTTCCGAAAAACGTAGAGAAGAGGGGTGATGCACCACTATTATTTGCACAGCGGATGTATGGCATAGTGGGGGGAAAAAGAAGAAAGTATACTGGAGACAAGTCCCCCCACCCGTTCCTCTTCCCAATGTACTTGCTCCCTCACTCATTAAGCCGTTCGGAAGAACATCATGGAGGCGGTGTCATTTTCAAATTTGCCACGTCATACACGACCCCCCCCCCCTCCCCCTCCAAATTTTTCCCTTAAATTTTTTTTGTAACTTTTAATGACATCTCACTAGTTCTACCCTCCAATCCGAAAATTCACACGACTGGCGTGCCGCCGGCGCGCTCTCAACTTTTCAACGCACAGTGAATCTCAACGTTTGATGAAAAAACCAGGCTTGTCAAAAATCGGGCCGGATTTTACTAAAAATTTTCGAAATTTTTCGAAAAAATAGAGTGAAAATGCTAAAATCATCATACATATTCACATTTTGATTCAATTTTAAAGTTTTGGCCAAAAACTATACTTTTTCCAAAAAAAAGTTCAAAAAATGTTTCAAAATGGGCCGAGCCATCAAAATAATAATTTTTTTAGCTTTTCAAAAACTTTCACCTAATTTGGCTGCTTACTGGCTTTGAGGGTGTTTCAAAACGGGACGTTTCGAAATGCCTCAATTTTTGGAACTTCTGGTTTTACAGTGTCCCAAAGTCGAAAAAAACGAGAGCCCGTAAATTTTTTTTTCTTAATTTTAAGTTTTTCTGAAACGCTTCACCTATTTTATGCTCAACAAGGCTTTGGGAAGTTTTGGAACCGGTTATTTCGAAACTGGGACATTCTGAAACCATTTTAAGAGAAATTTTCAAAACGTTTAGTGTCGAAACATCATGCTTTTAAAATGTCAAAGTTTTGAAATATCTGGTTTCAAAAGATGAAGGTTTCCAAACGTCTAGTCTCCAAATTTCACAAATCAAAAAATTTTAAGGGTACTAAATTTTTTTGGAAAAAAAATTTTTCCTAAAAAATTTCTGATACCTTTTTTCTGATATTATTGAGGTTTTTTGTAGCAAAAGTATCAGTTTTTATTGAAAAATAAAATTCAATCATTTTTAGGGACTTTTTACAACAAAATAAGACAAAAATCGAACGTCTTCCGCTTCTCTGATTTGAAAATTGAAAACGTTTTCAAAAAACTTTTTTTTGCCCATCCCTACTCTCCTGTACGTGTCAAAGAAGCGGCCTTTTGTGAATTCAGGTTCCCAGAACACTCGATTGCTCATAGTCCTCCCCTTCTATTGTTTTCCCCCCTCCTCCGCTCATATTTGTATGAACAATACCCTTTGGAAATCGAATATGAGCAGTTCATTTCATTCATTTGAGTCAATACCCTCCACTCTGGCTCATCATATCGTCTACCCCCTTCGAAATTTTTGTATAATCGAGGCTGGCGTGCCTTCGGCGTTTTCTGGAATTGCTTTATATATAGTATCGTTCAAAAGTATATTGAGCTTTGGTTTTTTTTAGTTGAAAACGCCAAACTTTGAGAGTGTGTCATGGTTATACTTATTGTCCCATCAAGTAGATTTTTAATGAATCATACAGATTAAAAGTAGAGCTCCATTTTTGTAGTTGACAACTTTCTTTGTACGGACACTCCCTAGAGAGTTATGGTCATTTTAAGGGGACAGCTCAAAAATCGCACTATTTTGCACTGGTCGATTTGAGGGAGAAATTACTTCGACGATATGTAACTGGCTAGGAAGTGTCCGTACAAAAAAAGCTGTCAACTACAAAAATGGAGTTCTATCTTTGATCTATATGATTTATTAGCTATCTATTTGATGGGCCAATCAGAATTACCATGACACAATCTCCAAGTTGGGCAAAATCAATTGAAAACGGCAAAACTTAATATACTTTTGAGCGGTACTGTATATCTAGGTAGCTATGGAAGGACCAAAATGACAGGTTTTCAAATGTTTTGGAAAAAAAAATCGTGTGTACTCCTCGTGGACAAGGTGTTTTTGAATTTTTGAAGTTTTGTTGCTGAACGGTGCTAGTTAGACAATATTGGACGATTTTTGGAAAAAAAATCACCGTGTACTCCTCGTGGACAAGTTTTATTTAAAAAAACTGTGCATAAAAGCCCTGCCATCTTCAAAGAACAACCACTTTCAATTCTAAATTCAATTTTGGCTGAAGAACAGCCAATTTTCTGTCCTTTTAGACCATTTTTCCATGTATTTCTGCAAAATTTACTTTTCCAAAATTCCAACGTTATGGAATGACGGAAGTCGGAAATAAAATTCCTAATCCGGAACTCGGAAGTTGGAAGTGAAATTTCTTATCCGGAACTCGGAAGTCGGAAGCCGGAATGGAAAAAATGCCCGGAAGTCGGAAGTCGGAATTCCATGCAACTCTGATATCTAGGTAGCAATGGAAGGACCAAAATGACAGGTTTTCAAATGTTTTGAAAAAAAAAGATGTGTATTTCTCGTGGACAAGACGCTTTGTTAATATACGGTGCATTTGACCAATATTGGACAATTTTTGGAAAAAAAAAATCACCGTGTACTCCTCGTGGACAAGTTTTATAAAAAAAAAACTGTGCATAAAACCGCTGCCATCTTCAAAGAACACCCACTTTCAATTCTAAAATGTTACACTGGTCAAAAATCGGCAAAAAATTTGCCGGAAAAGAGGAAATCAGCAAAAAACAGACCAATGATGACGATTGTGTCTCCACCTGGAGAAGAAGAAAATGAAAAGAATCAAATAGCCGTGTCCTCGTCCTCAACAACCACTCCAAACTATTCGTGTTCTTCCATAATTATTCCCATTTCCTGAAGGAAAATCGTCTACAAGCTTAGAATATGTAAAAAATCAGGAAGAAAAATTTTTTGACCACAACTTTTTTATATTTTACGGTTTTTGACACTTTAGCGTAAATTTTTATGAAATTCCATATCTCTAGCTTACTTGGGTATGCAAATGCGCTCTTCATAAACCCAAAATTTTGAAATTACGGTTTTTTGACACTTACTAGGAAAGGCCTCCAGGACGCCATGGAGTTATGGGTCGTGACCTATATCGTTGGAAAGCTCAGAAAACGCTGATTCCAAATATATATTCAGTTTTTACCCTCGAGGCCTGGTATTCGAGAAAAACGAGGTCAAACATAATATATATTTGGAATCAGCTTTCTCTCAGCTTTCCAACGATATAGGTCAGGACCCATAACTCCATGGCGTCCTGGAGGCCTTCCCTAGTTTGACACAAGGTATTTTGCTTACTTGGGTATGCAAATGCGCTCTAAGCCCAAAATTTTGAAATTGACGATTTTCACGTTCAAGGTGAACATTAATATAAAGGAAACCTAATTTCCAGAAAACCCAAGATGCAAAAGCGCTCTGACGCTAAACTTAAAAAATTGGTATGCTCTGGCTTGAAATATTCAAAAAATTAGATTTTGCCTTAATTTTCGAATTTCAAAAAAATCGGATACGCCGAAATATTAAAATTACGAGTGAAAACTAAATTTCCCGAAAATGAAAATTTTGGAACCCCCCTACAGTATACTTGATAAATACGAGACAACATTTGTAAATCAAGTTTTGGAATTGAGAAAATGCGCTCTATTGCTAAATTAAGGATTTTCTTGATTTTAGTGAGATTTTAAGGGTTTTGCGTAAAAACGTAAATTTTCAATAATACCTTGATCTGTCCCTCCCCCCTTCACTTTCCCCATTCCCCCCTCTCCCTTAAACAATTAAGATAACTTTCCCTTCTCTTTTCCTCCCCTCAAATGGATGATTGCGTGGTAACGCATCAATCAATTTTCCCCTTTTCTCCTTGTCATCATCATTGCTTTTTTTGCAAAAGTCTGGCGTACCATCGGCGAGATTAAAAACTTTAAGATCACCGTTAACCTCCTTGGTTCAGTTCCCTCCATCCGAAAATGTTTGAGGCTGGCGTGCCGTCGGCGCGCTTCAAATTATATGGGGTACTGTGAAACTCTCTTCCGTTCAAAATATTGATAGACTGGCGTTCCGTTGGCGCGATACTATTTTCTAAAAGGCATCGTAAATCTCAGAGATTTGACTCCAACTTTTCGAAAAGTCAAAGGCTGGCGTGCCATCGGCGCGTCACTAATTTTCAAAAACTTAGGAAGCCTCATTTTACCCGATCCATACCTATCCAAAAATTTTGGTTTCTGGCGTGCCGTCGGCGCGCTACCAACTTCTAAAGACACTATAAGCCTTACTTTAACCGATTCAGTTCTTTCCAAATAATTGGGTGTCTGGCGCGCCTCTAACGCGCCGCCAATTTTCTGAAACACCATGAATCTCATTTGGTCAACTTCGATTGTATTCCTTCAAAATTGTTTGTAAGCCTGGCGTTCCGTCGGCGCGCTACCAAAATCTGAAGGTACCGTAAGCCTCACTATACCCGATCCATACCTATCCAAAAATTTGGGTGTCTGGCGTGCCGTCGGCGCGTTTTTCGATTTCTGAGGGCACCTTAAGCACTTTTAGTTCAGTCCCCTTACCCGAAAATGTTTCAGTCTGGCGTTCCGTCGGCGCGCTATTAACTTCTAATTGTAAGGATACCGTAAACCTTAATGATTTGAGTTCTATTCGAAAACTTGAGAGCCTGGCGTGTCGACGGCGCGCTACCAACTTTTTAATGCACCGTAAGCGCGTTTGGTTCAGTCCCCTTCTACCCAAAAGTTTGCATGTCTGGCGTGCCATCGACGCGCTAACTGTAAGGGTACCATAAACCGTAAGTGGTTTCACTTTTGTTCAAAGACCTTCTTGCTGGCGTGCCGTCGGCGCGTTTTCCATTCTCTTTCCTTCCTTCTGCCACCTACCCCCAATACTATAGTAGCCATTTTTCGTATGTGTCAAAAAGTGGGGGCTGAAACCTGATCCATCCGTTTTCTTTTGCACTATTTCTAAGTGTTTTCTCTCTCGTTTTTGATGAATAAGAATATCCTCCAGTTGTCTATGTCTCTTCTCTCTCTCTTTCATTTCATTTCAAAAAGAATTCTCGAAGAAGATAACCATCAAAAAGGTCATATGTGTATGGTGTTCGAGGAGGAAATTACATATTTATTTTCCTCCTTTTCCTCTTTTTCCCCTCTTGTCGCTTCCTTTGACATTATATGCTTCTTTAAATGGGACATTTTGGGACATTTAAGAACCGAAATTTTGCCAAATTTCAAAGAATTTTTTGATGTCTCACCGTTTTGAAACCAGGACGTTTAAAAACTGTGATAAATTTTTGAAAATTTTCGAAAATCACTTTAACCAGTTTTGTACTAAACTAACTTTAAACTATAAATTCAAAAATCGGGTCCCACCACGAAAACTACAGTAACCCGGCATTTGAGACCCTACCTGATCATTTCTACATTTATTCGAAGCGTCTTGACACGCTCCATCCAAACATATAAATTTCAATAAAAAATTCGAAACTCTGGCTGAGTTATGGTGTTTTGAGTAAAATTCATGGGTTTCGAATATTTTCGAAAATCCTCAACTTTTTAATTTTTCGAGGTACATGACTGCTTTTTAGTGGAGAGAAAGCAGAATTTGACGAATATTCATGCAAAAACACCCCGGACTATGTAGACATTCCGAATTCAGTAATTCCAGTTCTTTTCCCTAAAAAAGTGAAATTTTAAAAATTTGATTTTTTAACATTTTCGGTTTCAAACTGTCTTACAAAGTTACAAAATGGCTGTGTTTAGGTTTGTCCCGATGTCTAAGTCATTTTTTTATTGAAAATCTGAACTTTTTTGGAGTTTCGACCATTCCTTTTTTTCTTTGCAAAAAACTTTCTCTAACGCGCTAAACGACACGCCAGCTGTCTCCCATACTTTTATTTTCACACTTCACTCTCCTCTTCCAGTTCCTCCAGTAGTGTCCGAAAAGTAACACAAATTGTTTATTTTTTGTTTTGTTTTCCCCCTTCTCCCACGGATTAGCTTCCCATACACCCTCTTCACTTTCGCCTTTCAAAAAAAGTGGTGGCGGCAAAAGTGACTTTTCTTACCAAGGTACAGAATGTAAGTAAGAATCACTTTTTTTCCAGTTCTTACTAGATTTTTTAATTTTTTAACGAGCCACATTGAATATCAAGGTACCTAATTTTGTAGCTTAATCGATTTTTACAATTTTTTTTTCGTTGTACACAATTTTTTGGCAAAATTACGTAAAAAATGAAATTTTTTTGAATCATGCTCAAACTGGTACCCGCATCTTAAGGACTTTTGCGTAAGTAAGAAAACATGTAAAATTTTTGTTTTTACAGTGTACTTATCACATTTTCAGTTTATTAAGCAAAATTTCAGAAAAATTTTTGCTAATTTTTTTTGGGTCATGCGTACCGTTACCTACGTCAAAGGCGCACAGATTTTTTGTTTTTTTGACGGTATCGAATTTTCTCGATTTTTCGTCAATTCTCGAATCTGTATTCTCCAAATTAAGTCACCAAGAATTCAAATGAATCCAGTCTCCCCTTCATTCCTCTTGGGTTACGCCATCTTCATAATTCTGTGATAAGACTAAAGAAGACTTGGGGGGTGGCTGCTGCCACTCCCCATAAATTTCTTCCCCCCCCCCCTCCAAGTGTCTTCTAATTATATTCCGCAACAACACAAGAGATGGTTTCCCCCTTTTTTGATGTTGCCATCATAATGATTATTATGCTTCCCGTCTTCTCTTATCACTCCGAAACACACACGCATTTTTGATGTTTTATTTTATTTTTGCTTTTGAGACATTTGCCGCCATTTGGCATCGTAAACCGAATATTTTAGTAAAATTGGAAGTGAAAGTGTTTTGCGAACTTTGAAAGCCTCAAAAATGAAAAACGCACAAAATTTTAACCGTTTCGTTAAAAAAAATTTGAAGAAAAAAAACTTTAAAAAAAAATTTTTTTTTTGACCAGGCTCAAAATTTAAACCTGTACCCTTCCAAATTTGAGAAAAAATTGGGGTTTTAAGCAAAATTACAACAAAATTTCAAATTTTTTTTTGAATTTTCGAATTATTTTTGTTTTTGATGTATCTTATCTTGTAGATCAAATATAGGTCTACATTTTTGTAATTGACGGTTTTTCACTAGCTCCGCCCACTTTTGAGATATGCGCCTTTATAGTTTCTCATGTCATTTTTACCACCAAAATGTGATTTTTACATCAAAATAACCGGAAAATTCCATTTCTGACGTTAAAAACTATTTAAAACCCAATTTTCAAATAAAAACAAAATTTCAAATTTTTTTGGTCCATGCTCAAAGTCGTACCCTTAGCTACGCCAAAGTCGCGCGGACTACGCCGTAGGTAGAAAAATGTTGAATTTTTGTTTTTACAGTGTACTTATCACATTTTCAGTTTCTTAGGCAAAATTTTAGAAAAAAAAAATTTTTGAACATATTTTTTGTACCATGCTCAAAGCCCAACCTTAAAAACCTTAAAACCTTAAAAACCTTTAAAATCTTTGAAAAACCTTTAAAAATGTGAAAACCGGGTTTTTGAGATTCTAGACAATATTGTACACGTTCCATTTGTCGAATTCCTGTTTCAAAAATTTTCGAAAAATAAAATCTTTAAATAAATTTTTTGGACCTTGACCAAATCCTAACCCATACCTCTTGGAATATCCTAAAAATGTACAAAAACTCTTTTAAAAAACGCGCCACCGACACCCCAGACTCTACAAAACTTTTTTTCACAAATATTTTGCGGTTTCCCTTCCATAAGTGTAACAATCTCTAATCTCATTTTCTTTTTTTTTGCATTTTCACTTTTCCTCCTTCTCCTCTCCTTTTTCCATCACCGTTGAGGTTAATTATGTGTGATGTCGTCTCATTAGTGTGTATACTAGAAAACCAGAAAACGTAAATCTTTCTGTCTCCATTTTGGACGACATAGAAGGAAAATTGTTGGGTTTGGAGACTGACGGACTGACTGTACAGTGGGATATGGAATGGTGTTGGTCAACAAAATCTGTTATTAGTTTTTGGGGCGGTTGCCGCGTTATATATAGCTAGGGATGTGAATACCTTTCAAAAAATTTGAAACTTATTTTTGGTTTTTACCTTTTTTTGGCCTAAAAGTGTCAAAAACCCATCCAAATCCGACGAAATTTATAACATTCGACTCGTCAAAAAATGCAAAAAATAATAGGCCTAGGTGGGGGTCGAACCCTCGATACGAGATTACTGGTCAGACTCCTTACCAGGTAGACCACAGGTGAGAGCCGGCGGCGCGGCAAGGAGGTGATGGGGAAGGCGGCGGCACCAACGTCCACCACCACCTTTATCACAATCCTCGCCGCCGCGCCGCCGGCCCTCATCCATAGCCTACCTGGTAAGGAGTCTGACCAGTAATCTCGCATCGGGGGTTCGATTCCTCTGTCCTCTTATTATTTTTTGCTTTTTGTAACGAACAAGTTGGTATAAAAATTATGGGTTTTAGACGGGATTTTTACAAAGTTTTCAAAATTTTTAAAGGATTTTTTGATTTTTCGAGCTTCTAATGATCTTCTGGTTCTGGTCCAACCAAACATCTGAAACCTATTAAAGTTGTCTTCCATCATTTTTATGATCCCTCTCACTCCTCGTCATCTTCTCCCCTCGTGTTATGTGTCTTCCAGTATTTTCCAATTTTCCTCCATAAATCTCCTGACACAAATGGCTAATTTTTTGTCTTGTAATTATCGGGGATATTGCGTTTTTCTTTTTTTTTGTTCAAAGTGATTAATTCGGTTTCTGGTGAATAGCTAAGCCCAAAGACCTTGTGGGTCGTGTCGGCAAATTGAAACCGTTCGGAAAGGGAATTGGGGAGAGCAGAAAAAACGGGATGGTTGACATGCCAAGGTCGCTCTATGCCAATTCTTCTATTCGTAGATTTTTTTTTGGAATGATTTACCGCAAAATGTTGAAGGACGCTTTTTTTCTGAAGAAGATACCAGAGCTCGTCACAATCTAACGTTTTACTCAAATAAGTAGAAACTTATATTTTTGTGTAGATCAAATCTAGACCTTCATTTTTGTAGTTGACAACTTTTTGATAGCTGTTCACGCTTTTGAGATATGCGCCTTTAAAAATAAGAGGCGAGATAGCGTTCGAAAAGACGAGGGTGTCTTGTTTCTCTGCGTCTCTCCCCTCCTCTCCCTCTCGTTGCTTTTAGGTTGCAATCTTTAAAGGCGCATATCTCAAAAGCGTGAATAGCTATCAAAAAGTTCTCAACTACAAAAATGAAGATCTGGTTTTGATCTACATAACCAATATAAATTTGAACTGATTTGAACAAACCGGTAAGCAGTGACGGCTTCTCAAAGTTAGCCACGTTTTTAAAAGTTGTGATAGCTATACTATCTAAAAAGTTTGTACCTCGAAAGCGTGAATAATTATCAAAAAGTTGTCAACTACAAAAATATTGAAAAAGTTTGAAAAAAAAATTGGTGGCCTAGAAAACCTAATTTAGTCGCTCAGCTTGCCAGGTGGCCTAGAAATCCAAAATCCGTTTTTGACGTTTCTCACTTCAATTTCTTACACGAATTTCAAAAAATAGTGGCCTAGAAAATCTAAAATCTGAAAAATTAGTCCCCCACCAGTTTTTTTTTATGAAAAATGTGTCATTTTGGGTAGCCGGTGGCCAAAAAAAATGCAAAAATCGCCATTTTTGACAAAAATTGCAGTGGAAAATTTGAAATGCTGGAAACCTAAAAACCCCTGGATGGCCTAGAAACCCAAATTTTCAGAAAACTAGTTCCTCGCGAGTTTTTTGTCATTTTTTGACAAAATTCTGAAATTTTAAGCATGTTTTAATGTTGGAAATTGTCATTTTCGATAAAAACTGATTTTTTAAAACATTTTTGGGTTTCTTAGGGCTCCTAAGTGCTCAAATTTTTCCCGTCAGTCCATCAAGTTTACTTCAATGACCTAGAAACCCAAGACTAGTCCCCCACCGGTGATCTCTGCTCCGTTTCCTCATACTTGCAACGGGCCCGTAGGCCCGACTGAAAAATTTGAACTGAAAATTTGAATAGTTTTGAATTTTTTCCCAAAAATGTCGAATTTTTGACTATACTTTAGAATTCAATCAAAAGCTAGTTATGCATCAAAAAATTGAAATTTTTTATTTAAAATTTTAAAAAATTCAAAAAATTTGGTAAAAAAATAGGTACCTTTTTTTGAAGCCGGGCCGGGCCTTGAAAATTCTCTACCGGGCCGGGCCGTAAATTTGCAAGTATGCGTTTCCTCACTTTCCCCCATCCCATTTCATTTTCATTTCGAATCTTTTCCAATCCAATCAACACAGGTAGTAGTAGTAGTATACACACTCAGGGAGAGAGGGAACTAAGATTTGATAATGATAGAGAGAGAGAGAGAAATGAAAATGTGTTGTAAAAATGAACGGATGGCGGAGATGCAGAAGAAGAAGCTAAGAGAGCTAGTTGGACACTGCTGCTGTAACAGGGGTCTTCGTCTTCCCGCTTCCCGGACGGGAAGGCGAGAGAGTGTGTCGAGTGAAGAAACACCGAGAGACAGAGAAAGTTTCTGTCCCTTGCTTCACGCCGCTGGCCACAGATGATCATCAACTTCTTCAAAGGGTCCCCCCTAACAGATAGAAGGATGTACAGCACTTTTTCGACACACACACACGACACGCTCCTTCGAGATTCGTACTAACGATTTGACCTACTCAAATTTATTTTTGACCCCCTGCGAGCCTAAAATCGCTTTTTCTAGAATTTTCCATTTTTTCCTTCCATTCCCGCTTCCATTGCTTGAAAACGGTATTTTGAGGGTTTTGGACCAAGATTTTCAAAAAAAAATTTCTCTCGAAATGTTCAAATTTACAGATTTTTTTGTCTAAAACTGTATCCTAAGGATTTTAGACTCATTTTTGACCCCCTACGAGCCTAAAATCGCATTTTCTAGAATTTTCCAATTTCTCCTTCCATTGCCGCTTCCATTGCTTGAAAACGGTATTTTGAGGGTTTTGGACCAAGTTTTTCACGAAATTTTATTCTCGAAATGTTCAAATTTTAACTTGTCCGTCGACTCCAACGGTACAGATTTCTTAAATATTGTTCTGAGAGTTTTAGACGCATTTTTAGTCGATTGAGCCAAAAATCGCATTTTCAAAAATGTTCAATTTTTCCTTGAGAGTATACCTAAAATCTCCTTTTTTTTGCTTAAAAACGCCGTTTTAAAGGTTTTAGGGAAAAACTCTATTCTAAGGGTTTTTTTTAGCTTAAAAGTGCTATTTTAGGGGTTTTTTTGAACCGTACAGATTTTTTTTGTCTAAAACTGTATTCTAAGGATTTTAGACTCATCTTTAGTCGATTGAGTCAAAAATCGCATTTTCTAGAATGTTCCATTTTTCCTTGAGAGTAACCTTAAAAACGCCGTTTAAAGGTTTTAGGGAAAAACTCAATTCAAAGGGTTTTTTTTTGCTTAAAAGTGCTATTTTAAGGGTTTTGTTGCCCCAAAATAAAAAATTCTAACCACCAGTAAATAGGCCGTTTGTTGCTAATTTACAGATTTTTTCGCCCTAAACATTGTTCTGAGGGTTTTAGACGCATTTTTAGTCGATTGAGTCAAAAATCGCATTTTCAAAATTTTTTTCATTATTCCTCGAGCCAATTCCACAATATCCCGAATTTTTCAATGAGTAATTGTTGTATTGTCTATAACGCTATTTGAAAGGGTTTTTTCTCATTTTCCAACAAAAAATGTTGAACTTTTTTTCCCAAAATTTTACCACCCGTTTTATTTTTGCTGATTTGAAATTTGAACCGTACAGATTTTTTCGCCTAAAACTTTTTTCTAAGGATTTTAGACGCATTTTTATGGTCTACCTGAAAAACTTTGACTTTAACGTGTTGTGCAACTGCGCTCTACCGTAAATGGAAAATACCGTGAAACATACGTTTTTAAATGAAGAGTTCGATGGAGCGAATTTGTTAAATTCGTTTTTTAACCGCATTTTTCGAATTTTTCCATTTTTCTTCGAGCCTATAGCAAAAAATCTGTAACGCAAAAGTTTTTTGTTCCAAAGTGTTGTCGAATTTCTGAAGGCACCTAACTTGCTCAAAATCTAGTTTCAGACACCACTGAAAATAGTACCGTAAGAATTTGGGAAACATTTCGAATGTTTTGAAGTGAAATTGCAAAAAAAATTCTTCCTTTTGACAAAGTTTTAGGTAAAAAATTCGTACCGTTGGATTCAGCGGAAAATGTTTTTTGAAAATGTGTCTACAGCCTTCAAAATAAGTTTTTAGGCAATAAAACTGTTTGAATCATTGGAAAAAATAGGGGAAACTTTTAAAATGTTTTTTTAGAACCGCGTTTTTCTATTTTAACTCGAACGTTGTTTCAAAATGAAACTGTCTGGCGCGCCGTTAGGCGCCCTTTCTAACCAACAAAAACTTCCGCAACTTTTGTGCTCTTATCAATAAACGGGGAGTTCACATTTTTGTGCTCTCTCTCTCTCTCTCTCTCTCTCTCTCTCTCTCTCTCTCTCTCTCTCTCTCTCTCTCTCTCTCTCTCCTCTCTCTCTCTCTCTCTCTCTCTCTCTCTCTCTCTCTCTCCCTCTCTCTGTCTTTCTGCAGAAGAACGAGTGAAAACCAAGAAGCTGAGAGAATGAGAAAAAAAAACGATGATTATGCAAACAGAAGGAGAAACTCTCTCTCTCATTTCTCTATTTTCTTCCCGATTTGACACCGCGGAATCACGGCAAATTTCTCGAATCATTTCGATATTGTGTTTGGAGAGAGAGAGACCGTTCGAACCTTTATATATATATACCAATTATTTATTGAACGGAATTGATTTTTTCCTTAAATTGATAATTTCAATAGTATTAGCACGGCACAGTGGTTACAACTGCGCTCCACCGAAATGCCCTTGAAAAATGTATTTTTCTCTGAATCTCTCAATTTCGCACACTATTTTCTCGCGGTTTCGGTAAATAAATTTCCCTTTTTTCTTTTTTTCAACTTTTCCTCGAGCCTGTATGAAAGATTTTTGGTTTTTTCAATACATTGTCTAAAATAATATTTTAAAGGGGCGGGCCTTGTCAAAAAATTAAAGACCTTTTCAATTTTTCGATAATTATTCCGAATTAGAAGAAATCTTGAAAAATTGTCGAAAATGATCACATTTTTGACAAAAAAATTGAATTTTAACTTTTGGCGCCAATTATCTGGGCCTCTAAAACACTTTTTTTCATGTATTTGTGAAATTTGAGACGTGTGTCTCAGGTTTGACGTAGTTTTTGAAAAAAAGAGTTCACCGGAAGTTTTTGCGTTTGGAACAAGTGATTTCATCATGTTTTGAAAGTTTTTATCAGGATTCGTTTAGAATTTGAAGAATCCTTTTGAATATGCTTTACCGATATGATGATACTCAAAAACTTCGAAAAAAAAACGCAAAATCTGAAAAAGGCTCAAAAATGGTCAGTGTGATGGATCATGGCCGAACTTTTTCAATTAGGGTTTCTAGGCTTTTAGGGTTTTTAGGGTTTTCAAGGTTTTTAAGGGTTAAAGGGTTTTTAGGATTATAGGGATTTTAGGGATTTCAGGTTTTTAGGGTTTTTAAGGTTTTTAGGGGTTTTAGGGTTTTTAGGGTTTTCAAGGCTTTTAGGATTTTAGGGTTTTAGGGATTTTAGGGTGTTGAGGTTTTTTAGGTTTTTAAGGGTTTTTAAGGTTCTTTAGGGTTTTTAGGGTTTTTAGGGTTTTAGGGTTTTTAGGGGTTTTAAGGTTTTTAGGGTTTTAGGGTTTTTAGGGTTTTCAAGGTTTTTAAGGGGTTTAATGGTTTTAGAGATTTTAGAGTTTTTAGGGGTTTTAAGGTGTTCAGGATTTTAAAGATTTTAAAGTTTTTAAGGTTTTTAGAGTTTTTAGGCTAATAATCAAACATCGGGGGTTTGACCCCCACATTGGTCAAACATTTTCTTGGATCACTTTTATCTTTCAAATTTCAAACTTTGTTCTCTTCAAGTCATCGTCTGAAAAGTACTAAATGTTCATAAGCCACTTTCGTAATCAAAAAAACACTTATCAGTACACACCCTTCTCTCTTTTTCTTCAACAAAAATTCCTTATCGATCGATTTTTTTCTTTTTTCTGCTTTACCAGTACATTTTTTTTAGTTTTGTTCGTTAAAAGTTTACCTTTCTTTCCTCCTCCCACCAAAAACTTTTCTGTTATAACCTATAACCAGTTATCCTCCCGAATCTCGACCTCGGAAGACCCTCTTGAGATTTATTTTTTTCTCTTTTCACTTGTGAGTTTGAGGAGACGCAGATATATCTCCCCATATTGACATTCCCTTGTGCTCTAAGGTAATCCCGTGGCGCACTTTTTTTTTGGTTAGAACTTTTCTGGGTCTTTTTTGAAAATTTTGGGCTTCTGGGGGTCTAGGCCACCCTAAAGGTTAGTAAAAAAGGTCAGTTTTTTCCCAAAAAGCTGAAAATTTTTTTTGTAAAATTTTGGGAATCTGGGGTGCCCTAAAAACGTGGTAATCCCGTGATGCACTTTTTTTGGTTAGTACTTTTCAGGGTCTAAGATTTTCGCATGCTGGTGCGCCTTGAACGCCCCAAAAGTCTGTCATGACATTTTTGAGCACTATGCTCAAAAATGGTTTTTGTTTCGAGTCAACGCTCAAATTTGTTTTTTGAAAAAAAATTTGGACGCTGGGGCGCCTTAGGTGCTTTTACCCTTAAAAACGTTCTATAGGAATATAGGAATATGCTCTGTCAAATGATCAAGATTTTTTGCTAAGACTCAATTTTTTCGGCTCAAAATTTTTTTGACGTTTTTTTTTTCAAAAAGTTGCCAATACCACACACACCCCCACACTAAATCAACAACATGTGTTCTCCTCCTTAAAATTGATGGGGACGAGGTTTGAGAGATTTTGAAAAGATTTCAAAACTTTTTTTCAAAAACCTGAAGAAAAAGAAAATTGTGAAATTTGGAGCATGGGGCTAAATGACAGGGAGAAATTTTATTTTCGAAATTTTCGTAAGACATTGTAGTCAGGTAGGGAATCTCCCCAAAATATTGTTTTTTCAAAAAAAAAAATCGAGGCCCTTAATTAGCAATAGAGCGAATTTTCTCAATTCAAAAACTTATAATCCAAATTTTTTCGTATTTTCTCGATGATGGTTTTCACAATGTTTTCATTTTTGGAAAATTTGGGGTTTTACTCGTAATTTTTTTAACAACGTGCTTTTTAGGAGGGGGACAAAAACCCAGAAAGTCTTAAAATGGCAATTTTCAAAGTTGGCGTCAGCGCGCGGTTGCATCTTGGGTTTTCTGGAAATTAGGTTTTCTTCATATTAATGTTCACGTTAAAACTGAAAATTTAATGTGGAAATTTCAAAATTTTGGGCATGGAGCGCATTTGCATACCCAAGTAAGTCAGGCATTAGGCATTTCATTAAAATTTACGCTAAAGTGTCAAAAACCCTCAGTTCAAAATTTTGGGCATAGAGCGCATTTCCTTACGTCAGGCATAAGGCATTTCATGAAAATTTACGCTAAAGTTTAAAAAAAACCGTAGTTTTAAAAATTCGCCCTTAGAGCGAATTTGCACACCAAAGCCATAAAAATTCTTTATCTCTAAGTGTCCAAAAACCGCAATTTCAAAATTGTGGGCTCAGAGCGCATTTGCATAGAAAATAAGAACACATGAAGGGATGAGCCGATATCTGGTTTCTTTGTCTTACTTGACCAAACTCTGAACAAGTTCTTCTTCTCGCCCCCCCCCCCCCCCCCGTCACCAACTCTTTCGAGTACTCATGAGTCCTCTCACCTGGTTGTGCTCCCCCCCTCTCCTTAGCCTTTGCACATCTCTTCGGTTACTTTTTGAAACAATTTTACGGGCGAGTGTTCCGGTTATCCGGGAAATGAATGAGATTTTTGAGTTGTTGATGTTCATGCTTAACTTATGCTTCACATCATTCTTGAGGATTTTGACACTCGTGGTAAAAATTTGATACATTTTTAAAAGGATGCCAATTCTTAGGCGGTTTAGAGCTTTTTGAAGATTTTTTTTCAAAAAATTTGAAAAATTGCGTTTTTTTTGGTTTTTTGGTTTCTACGCGGTTTCTAGGTAGTTTTGAGGGTTTTTGAATTATTTAGCTGGGATTTCGTGAGTTTTTCGGATTTTGAGGAATTTAGGGGTTCCGTCATTTTTTGACGTTTTTTGACGTTTTTTGACGTTTTTTGAGTTTTGTGAGTAGAAAAAAAGTTTTCAAAGTAGTTTTGATGTGAAAAGAGCTTTTTTTGAAATTTAAGGTTTTTTCAGTATGCGAAAGGTATTTTTGATTTTTCACTCAAATTTTGGTTTTCCTGACGTTGTTTTGAACTTTTGAATGTGTCTTTTGTGAATATTTTCCCTTCATGTTTTGCCTTTTTTGAGAATTTTGGCTGTCGGTGCACATAAATCTCTTATTTCTTTCAAAAACCGTTAAAATTTCAGAATTTTAAACTTTTTAACATTTTGTGGCTTTTTTGTATTTTTTTAACGTGCAAATCATGTGTTTTTCAAAATTCTGACTGATTTTGCGTTTTAGGAAAATTTTGGATTTCAGAGTTAATTAGGTTGCTCTAACCAATGGATAATTCACAAATTTGACGGAAACGTTTATTTAACCGTTATGTCGGAAATTTTTGTCAAAAAGTAATGTATTTTACGTTATGGTCATTACTGTACACCCTCAGAAAGGAAAAATTGTTGTTCGTTGTTTTTTTTTTGCTCCATTCATCCCAGGATAAGCTTATTTTCCAAAATATCCGTTTTTTTGTCATTGGCTCATTTATAGTCCACCCATTCCTCATTCAACCTTTTTGTCATATTTTTTACGACACCGCTCCGCAAATCCCATTTTTCCAAAATTTTCCCAAAAATAAGAATTTTCTTGCAGAAAAATGGACGACGACGACACATTTACCTGTCGAATACAATATATAAACGATGCCGACCCATTTGCCACCACATCCTCTTCATATCTAGAGCCAATGAGACCAGTGACTTTCAAATTTCGACTACACGAGTGTATTAGTGAGTTTTTAATAATTCTAAGTTTTTATGCTTAAAGAAATGCGCCTTGAGAAAATTAAGACTCGAAAAACCTTTTTTGGTGACCGTGGACTTAAAAACTCCTCGTCCACCGGGACAGGAAGAAAGCGGGTAGTCATAAAACCCTAAAAACATTAAAAACCCAAAAACCCCAAAAACCCTTAAAAACCCTAGAATCCCTAAAAACCTTAAAAACTCTAAAACCCTAAAAACTTTAAAAACCTAAAAACCATAAATTCCTTGAAAACCTTAAATTCCTTAAAACTTCAAAATTTTAAAAAGCTTTAAAAACCCTAAAAAGCCTAAAAACTTTAAAAACTTCAAAACTCCTAAAAAAGTGATCCAAAAAAATGTTTGACCAATGTGGGGGTCGAATCCCCGATGCTTGATTACCAGCCAATTTCGTTACCAGGCTATAAGATTTGGCGCCGCACTCACCCGCAAGTCGGAAAAATTGCCTCTACCCTTAAAACCCCTAAAAACCTTAAAAACCCTAAAAACCTAAAAACCCTACAAACCTAAAAACCCTAAAACCCCAAAAACCCTAAAATCCCAAAAACCCTAAAAACCCTAAGAACTTTAAAAACTCAGGAACCAAAAAAACACGTTTTCAAAAAAATTTAAATTGTGTTTTTTTTTCTAAAAACGTGTGATCTACCCATGATTTTCTTATTTCCAGACGACCAACTACAAGATGTGATCCGAACACTTCGGGCACCCCACAAAGCCGGTGATTCCTCTCTTCAAGTATATCGGGGTCTCGAGGGAGGCGGCGGCGAGTTGCACACATATCTGGATAACGATATGACATTATCCGATCAGCAGGAGGAATTGGATATACTCAAAGCTGATACGTACGTTTTTGCTGACTGTTTTGACAAAATCATAGCGGAGAGAAATCGGAACAGTTTCTGATATCAGTTCCCTTTCTCTCTCTCTATTCCTTTCCGCTAGGAACGGGAGGGAAAGTGATAATTAGGAGAAAGTATGTATCTATGATGATGATGATGGAGATTGTGACATATGTGGGTCAGTTGCTTTTCTTTGCGTTTCGCAACTTTTTCAAAATTGAATTTGACTAGCTAAAAACATTGGCAATTGCATAAGTATCACGGAATGATAATGCAAAAAAATAATGGTCAAATCTGGTGCCCGGTGGAATCGAACCAATGAGTCGTTGAACCTGAGTCAGCCATTTTACCGGTTGCGCCACGTGTGTGAAAATGGGAGTACCACCTTTATCACCGTCTTTGGTAATCGGTTGCGAGACGCCACCTGTGGCCGAGTGGTTAAGCGCGGCGGGCGGTGGACTCGGGCGTCGGAGATCGAATCCGCTCCCCGGACACTTCCATTTTTTGGAAATGTAAGGTTTACTGGAATCGATGTAACTTTTGATGGGATGTCCGGTTTTTGCTGAAATTTTTGGAGTGGATAGAAGAAGGATAGGGGAAGATATTACAAGAAGAAAATTTTAAAAATCTCAAGAATTCCGAGATCGGGTTTTTTGGAATGTTCAAGATACCTGAGACAGTCCCAAGATTTCCAAATCCGTGGAGTACCCAGATTGCCAAAAGTGGGCGGAGCCTAGAAAAACGTTTTTGGTAAATTGGTAAATCCAAATCCCCTAAACTACCTTCAACTTCATTTTTCTTCCACCTCCCCCCAAATCCCGACCATCATATTCCGATATCTCCGCTTCTCCTCCATATCAATTTGTCTGCGCTCTCCACCTCCCCCCACACTATCTCACCCCCGTCCCCCTTGATCACCCTGAATTCAGAAATCTCAGCTGGAGACGTCTCTCTCTCTTCAGAATATACCAGAATTCTCCCATCCCGATTTCTTCAATTATTTCATTATAAACAGTGCGACCGCCGAGAGAGACTCCGCCCACTTTTTGTCGTCCGTCTCCTCCCTCCCTCTCTCTCTCTGTGATCTACCTGAAGAAGTCCTCCGTTGTCTTCCGTATATTGTTTATGTGCACCTTGTCTCTCTCTTGATTTGTCTGCGTCTCTCACTTTTCCGTACTATTTTCGAAATCTCACACTTGTGAGTAAGGAGAGGAGCAAACCGTATTTACTCATTTGCATGTTTTCATTCATTTAGGGACAGAGGGGGGTACTCTAATATAATGGAAAACGCGCATTGTTATGGTTTCGCCATATTTTGATGACGTTTATTAGGTTTCGGGAGTTTTGGACCCCTTATAAGGTGTCTTATGACAATTTTTACTCATTTACGTTTTTGACAAAAACTTTGTTACCTAAGGGCTCCCTAAACTTAAGATTCCAAAATTTTATGGATTTTTGAAAAAAAAACTTTTAACGCTTAAAAGTTGGCTTTTTTTGAATTTGTGGAAAATTTTTCTTTCAAAATTTTTTTGGTCCCCTAAGGTGCATCAGTTCTAAAAATTGAGATTCCAGAAAGACCGTCAAAAACGTAGTTTTAAAATTGCTGTAGAAAAATTTTGGCGAAAAATTTTTGTGGACCATAACTTGAGGGTCAACTATTGTAACATTTCCTACTTCTGATGTTCAATTGTTCAAAGTGTCAATTTTCATCTACATGTCCAAATTTATATTTTTCGACTTTTGAAACAAAAAATTGAGTAAAAAAATTTGAAAAATTGGTCAAC
The DNA here is from genome assembly GCF_010183535.1 of Caenorhabditis remanei. Classification (NCBI taxonomy): domain Eukaryota; kingdom Metazoa; phylum Nematoda; class Chromadorea; order Rhabditida; family Rhabditidae; genus Caenorhabditis; species Caenorhabditis remanei. Next base: position 2,378,310 of record NC_071328.1, on the reverse strand, counting down.
TTTGAACTGTTGTCACGCTTCGCATTTTGAACCAGTTTTATTGCAATTATATTGATTTTGTAGATCAAAACTAGCTCTACATTTTTGTAGTTGACAACTTTTTGATAGCTCTTCACGCTTTTGAGATATGCGCCTTTAAAGATCGAGAGGCGAGAGAGCGTGCAAAAAGAGGAGGGTGCCTCGTCTCTCTGCGTCTCTCCTTCAACCCGCACTCCAGGTGCCTCACTTTAAAGGCGTATATCTCGAACACGTGAGTAGCTATCAAAAAACTGGCAACTGCAAAAATGTAGGTCTAGATTTGATCTACTCATTCATGTAGAAATCAATAGTGTCAGATAAAAAGGTTCCGAGTTACAAGCCGTCAAAGTTGGCCGATTTTTCACAATTTGAAAAATTGGTCAACTTTGAACTGTTGTCACGCTTCCCATTTTGAACCAGTTTTATTGCAATTATATTGATTTTGTAGATCAAAACTAATTCTTCATTTTTGTAGTTGACAACTTTTTGATTGCTCTTTACGCTTTTGAGATATAAGTGTTCGAAGTTAGCCAGCGAGAGAACGTGCAAAAAGAGGAGGGTGTCTCGTTTCTCTGCGTCTCTCCACCTCTCTTCCTCTCTGTAACGTTTCTCTGCGTCTCTCCTTCAACCCGCACTCCAGGTGCCTCACTTTAAAGGCGTATATCTCGAACACGTGAGTAGCTATCAAAAAACTGGCAACTGCAAAAATGTAGGTCTAGATTTGATCTACAAAGTCAATATAAATTTGAAAATTTTTGCGTAGAATGGGATACAGTGACGAGCTCTCAAAGTTGACTCCTTTTAAAACTTTTCCTTCTTCCAATCTTTGCCCTTTATTCTTAATTTCCTGCATGTTTTGCCAGAATGCCAATCCTAGACTCACCTTGAACCTCCTTAAGACCATAATTATGTTCTTCTACCATTTCTTAATTGCCTCCCCCCTTTTCTATAGGTCATTTTCTCTCCTTACCGATTTCCGCCGTTTGATTCACTGAATTTTTGAAAAATTCCCCTCATCCCAACAACTTACAGTCCCGAATGCGGTGTGGCGCCCCGGCGACCGCTTCCTACGCGCCGCCCGTCGTAAAATCTCGTACAGGACTCCGTACCTATGATATAGAAGTTGGAGGCGGCGGATTGCGAGCCACTCCAATCGATTTGGATGTTCCCGTGATACAAAAGAAGTCAAGTTTCGCGTCAAGTGGATTCTCAACAAAGTCATTCACGCCTTCCAAGCCATCCACGTCATCTGGGAAGTCCGAACCATCGAAGTACTCAGATTTCCTGGGTAAACCTGCGGAGACATCTTACGAGCCTAGGAAATTGTCAGAACCGTTTGGAATACATGCAAAGCCATATGAGTCAAGGAAGGCGTCAGAACCTTCTGGAGTGTTTGCTAAGCCTTATCAAGCTTCCGGACCATCGGAGATTCCTGGAACCTTGGCAAAGCCTTACAGTACCAAGGGACCGTCAGAACCTTTTGGGACGTTTGCAAAGCCTTACGAGCCGTCGGAACCGTCTGGGATGTATGCGAAGCCTTATCAAGCCTCTACGTCGCCTGGAACCTTAGCAAAACCTTACCAACCCTTTACGCCCCTGGAATCTTCTGGAACGTTTGCTAATCCCTACAGTACCCTAAGCTCAGATCCATCGCTCAAGTCATTGGAGTCACTTGGCGCATTTGCTAGGCCTTATCAAGCCTCTGGAATATCGGAAACTTCTGGAGCGTTTGCTAAGCCCTACAGTAACCCAGAGCCTTCCAAAAGCTTAGAACCGCTGGTAACGCCATCGGTATCATTTGGTACCATTGCTAAGCCCTACAGTATCCTAGAACCGTCAAAAAGCTTAAAGCCATCGGTTAAGCCATCGGAGTCATTTAGCGCCAATTCTAAGTTTTATCAAGCTTCAATATCATCAGAATCTTCTGGAATCTTTGCCAAGCCCTACAGTACCTCGACACCGTCAAAAAGCTCCGAGTCATTTGGCGCCTTTGCTAAGCCTTATCAAGCCTCCACGACGTCAGAACCTTCTGGAGCGTTTGCTAGGTCTTATCAACCTTCTGGACTATCAGAACCGTCCGGAACATATGTGAAGTCTTATTTACCGTCAGAACCTTCTGGGACCTCTGACAAGCCCTACAGTACCTCCACGCCGTCAAAAACCTCAGAGCCGCCCGGAGTCCTTGCTAAGCCTTATCAACCTTCTGGAATTTCGGAAGCTTCTGGAGCTAAGCCCTACAGTACCCCATCGAAAGCCTCCGAACCGTTCTCCCGTAAAATGTTCACACCCGCCGCCGATTCCTACACCCCGAATGGCTACACCCCTGCATCGTCATCCACAGAATCCTCGAAATTTCCGGAAATCCGATCAAAGGCGAAACCACCGTACAAACCAATTACCTCCCCGCCAACAAAAGCCTATATTTCACCGTTCCGTGATTCTCCCGACGCTCCGCCCACTTCGCTCCTCTCCACTCACGTTTCCGACGAGTCATTAGCCAGGAGTATGCTATCGGTTAGCAACAACGAGTTACCCCTGATAGTCAAACCACTGCGGGCCAATCGACGGACGACGTTGGTCGAGCCGCCCGTGATGCCCGTAGGTGGTCAAATCCCAGATATGTGTAGCTCGCTGCCACGGAATTTCCACCGACCAACTGTGCTCCATTGCGCGGCGCCTGTTGTCATTGAAGCCATACCGTTCATTGACGAGGAGCTCCCGCCTACTGTCGAAAAATCGATAACCACAAATTCTTCTCTCCACCGTAGAGAAGACAGTGGCTATCGATCGATGGAAAACGTGCGGAAGCTTAGCGTACCGGAAATTGCACCGTCCACGTCGGACGGCGTCAACGAATATGTAGATCATGAAGAAGAAGAAGAAGAAGAATTCGATTGGGGAGATGAGTACTTGAATTCTAGGGTTAAGTGAGTCATCATCATCATAGATACCTTTTTTTGAAAAAAAATGTCCCCAACACTTTCCTCAAAAAATTATTTATTCCAGACGCCGCTGCAGCTTGGTACTCCGAACGCAGACATCGCTACGCGTTAAAACTATTATTGGTGAGTTTTGAGTTTTCAAAAATTCAAGTTTCAACGAAAAAGCAATGACAATTTCCAGCATTAGAATATGCCTGAAATTTGAAAATTTTGTCAAAAACGACAAAAAACTCGCGGGGGACTAGTTTTCCGAAAATTTGGTTTTCTAGGCCACCGCACCAATTTCAGTCAAAAATGACGATTTTTGCATTTTTAGGTTACCGACTACCCAAAATTGTACTTTTTTCATCAAAAACGGCTGGGGGACTAGTTTTCCGAAAATTTGGTTTTCTATGCCACCACTTCAGTTTTTGTGAAAAATGGCTATTTTTGCATTTTTAGACCACTGAACACCTAAAATTGCACATTTTTCATCGAAAAACGGGTGAGGGACTAGTTTTCCAAAAATTTGGCTTTCTAGGCCATCACACCAATTTCAGTCAGAAATGCAGGTTTTCACGTTTTTGGACTTTCTAGGCCACCGAGCACTCATAATTTCGCATTTTCCATCAAAAAACACTCGAGGGACTAGTTTTCCAAAAATTTGGGTTTCTAGGCCACCACTTCAGTTTTTTGTGAAAAATGGCGATTTTTGCATTTTTGGACTTTCTAGGCCACCGAGCACTCATCTATTTGCATTTTTCATCAAAAAACCCTCGAGGGACTAGTTTTTATAAAAATTTGGGTTTCTAGGCCACTAACCCAAAATCGCTGAAAATTGTTAGTTTTTACAGTTTTTTTTTTCAAAAATGAGTGGGTTTTCTGGTTTTTTTTAATCTGGTGGTGAGTGAGTCACTTAAAAAAAGAAAGTGTCTGAAAACGCAGAAATTCTCATTTTTATGGTGTCTAGACAGTGAAAATGACTCAGACAGTGTACAGAAAACCTTGAAAATACAAAAACAGTTTGGTGGCCTAGAAAACCAAAATTTCGGAAAACTAGTCCCTCACGTGTTTTTTCGCAAAGAAATGTAATTTTGGGTTCTCGTTGCCCTAAAAACGAAAAATCGGCATTTTTGACAAAAAGTAAAGTGCGATGGCCTAGAAACCCAAATTTTCGGAAAACTAGTCCTCCAACCGTTTTTGATGAAAAAAGTACAATTTTGGGTAGTCGGTGACCTAAAAATGCAAAAATCCGCATTTTCGACTAAAATTGGTGTGGTGGCCTAGAAAACCAAATTTTTTGAAAACTAGTCCCCCGCGAGTTTTTTGTCGTTTTTGACCAAATTTTCAAATTTCAGGCATATACTAATGCTGGATATTGTGATTTTTGACAAAAACTTATTTTTTTTGCAAATTTTTGGGTTTCTTAGGGCTCCTAAGTGTCGCCCATTTTTTAAAAATCTTTTCAAAAATCAAAAATCTATAATTCCAGATAAGCTTCTCAATTGTTCGGGACGTGACCAACGACGCGCACTATTCTCTCTGAAGCAGATATTCCAGGTATGCTTAGATTATGATCTACGGCTAATTCGCCTTAGTTCGAATTCAGCCAACCGAATAGTTTCTTATCGAAACATTTTCTCAAATTTTCTCAAATTTTACAGGATGATCAAGATTTGGTCCATGAATTTGTCCAAAATCAGGGATTGGATTGTATGATTCGATTGGGACGAACCGCCGACCAGAACCATCAGAATTATATACTGAGAGCCCTTGGGCAGTTGATGTTATACGTGGATGGAATGAATGGGATTATTGCGCATAACGGAACGATTCAGTGGTTGTACGAGTTGTTGGACTCGCCGGTGAGCAATCAATTTTACAAAAATTGGAGTTTAAGAAAAAAAATTGAGGAAATCTTGCGATTTTCAAGTTTTCTTGACTCAACTTTGACTGATTGTCACTCTGTCCATTGAAGCGATATTGTCTCAAATTTACACTTGCTGTGTAGATCAAATCACGGGCTATATTTTTGTAGTTGTCAATTTTTTGATAGCTATTCACGTTTTTGAGATATGCGCCTTTACAGTGAGGGACCTGGAAAGTGGCTTGAGAAGGAGAGAGGAAGGGTGACGCAGAGAAGCGAGACACCCTCCTCGTTCCACACGCTCTCTCGCCTTCTTTGCAGCGGCTAACTTTGAGGCTGAATATCTCAAAAGCGTAAAGAGCAATCAAAAAGTTGTCAACTACAATAATGTAGAACTAGTTTTGATCTACGAAATCAATGTAATTTCAACAAAATTGGTTCAGAATGGAAGATGTGACAATGGGTCAAAGTTGGCCAATTTTTCAAATTTTTGGGTTGAATTTTTTGAATTTTATGTTTTAATTCTTGTCTAAATGTCGTTTTTTTGTGGTCCAGTTGTACATCGAGGAAGAGCGTAAAGAAATGTCACCGTTTCGTCTTGAATGGGTATAGTCCGATTGCGTGGAATGTTGAGAATGAGAATGTTTATTGAAAAGCATGATTTTTTTTGTGTTGCATGAAAAAATATCAAAAATAGTGGAACAGATAAAGTCTGGTGCGCCTGTGACGCGACAGCTAAAAACGCGTCAGAGGCACGCCAGCGTGCCGTTTTTAAATAAAACTTCCAATAGAGTGCATGAAACCAGATTTTTTTTTTCATATTGTTGTCGAAAATTGACTACGTTTGAGAGCCCGTCATAGAGCCAAATTTATATTCACTGTGTAGATCAAATCTAGATCTTCATTTTTGTAGTTGACAACTTTTTGATAGCTATTCACGCTTTCGAGATATAAACGTTCAAAGTTAGCCAGCGAGAGAGCGTGCGAAACGAGGAGGGCGTCTCGCTTCTCTGCGTCTCATCTACCCAACGGTCTCTCGCCTTCCAATCTTTAAAGGCGCATATCTCGAAAGCGTGATGAGCTATCAAAAAGTTGTCAACTACAAAAATGTAGAGCTAGTTTTGATCTACAAGAAAAGTGTAAATTTGAATATTTTGGATTGGAACAAACCCTTCTGAGAAGCTTGCAAAATTAATAAATTTTTTATTGAAAATGAAACTTTTTAAATGCTCTCAATGTATGTTTCTAACCATTGCTAGGAGCATGTTTAATCATTCAAAATCCTTCTGAAATTATCGATTTTTGCAGTTCCGCCTCGTCGTCAAGACAGCCCTGAAGCTCCTGCTCGTCTTCATTGAATACAATGATAATAACGCGTTACTCGTTCTCTCCGCTATCCAGACAGTCGATAAATCGAAGGGACAAGCCGATTGGTCGGGTCTGATGAAGGTGTTGACGGAGAAGGATTCTCCAGATGCCGAGACGTTGGTCTACGGAATGACGGTGGTTAACAAGGCGTTGCACGGGATTCCTGATAGGGTAGGTCACTTTTTTGGCGGGAAAATGGAAATGCGGTCCGAAAAAAGTAACTTTGGGTACTCGATGTCCTAAAACCGCAAAACTCGTCATTTTTAACTGAAATTGGTACGGTGACCTAGAAAACCAAATTTTTGGAAAACTAGGCCCTCATGTGTTTTTTGGTGTAAAATGAACAATTTTGGGATGCCGGTTGTCTAAAAATGCAAAAATTTGCATTTTTGACAAAAACTGAAGTGGTGGCCTAGAAAACCAAGTTTTCGGAAAACTAGTCCCTCACTCGTTTTTTTGCAGAGAAATGTAATTCTGGGTAATCGGTGGCCTAAAAATGCGAAACTCACTCATTTTTGAAAAAAACGATAAAAACTAAAATTTTTCAGCGATTTTGATTAGGTGGCCTAGAAACCGAAATTTTTATAAAAACTAGTCCCTCATCCGTTTTTTTTTCTCAAAAACTGTAATTTTGGGTATACGGAAGCCTAAACATGCGGAAATCTTCATTTCAGACCAAAATTGGTGCGGTGGCCTAGAAACACAAAATTTTGGAAAACTAGTCCCTCACTCGATTTTTCCCAAAAATCTGTAATTTTGTGTGCTTGATGGCTTTAAAAAGTTAAAAATGCGAAAATTGGAATTTTTGTTGCCTAGAATAACAAATTTTCGGAAAACTAGTCCCCCACTCGTTTTTATTGGCTCAAAACGTACAGAGCCGGATTATGGGAAAGTCTACAATTCCAGTATTATACAAAATTTTGGCGCGAAATTTGAAATTCTGACTGAAAACGTGGAAAAAAAACTGTTAGGGAAGTGATTAAACTCAGTATCAAACGTCCATGACTACGCAGCAATTCAAATTTTTCTGAAAATTTGAGTTTCCAGCAAAGTTTAGTAGTGCTTTTGCTCTAAATTTTTCAACAAAAAATCCGTCATTTTTTTCTCATTTTAACTTTGGTACCCTAACTGTCTGAACGCGTTCTCCGATTAGTTGGCCTAGAATTTTCTGGTTTTTATAGGCCACTGCCACAGATGCGTTTTGGACAACAAAGTATTACAGTTAGAATCAAAAAAATTACGGGGTTTTTACGTAAATGTTTTTTTCCCAAAAAACTTCACATTTCCATTCCAGGACACCTACTACGACGCAGTTGACACATTGGACACTCTGGGCATGGAGGATGCCATCAAAAGTATGGGTAGATCAAATAATAAGGAGCTCGAAGAGCAGTGTCGACTATACGAGAGAGAACTGAAAGAGGAGGACGAGAGGGGAGATAACGATGATGATGTGGTCAAGATGAGGTGAGTTTTTTTTATTTTGGAATGCGTTTGTTTTTGTTGGAGTTTTTAGAAAATTTCAGAAGTTTTTGAAGGGAGATGAAGGTGATAATTTTTGGGAATAATTTATACCAAAACATTCGGCGTGTTTTTCTGATACCAACAGTGCTAGTCGTGTTGCTCAAAACTCATTTCTAAAGAAGTTACACACGTTTTAGTCCCCCGACCAATCAACGCGCGGTGGCCGAGAAAAATTTCTAGGCCACGGCCACCGAAGTGGAAAAGCACGTGTAACTTGCTTCAATGACAACTTTAAATAATGAAAATATTACCATTAGAGTCAGCGAAAAATTTTAAGTTTAGGGAAATAGGTTTGAGAAAATTTTAAGGAAAAAAATTTTGGGCCAAAAATTTGTTTTCGATTTTTTCTTCAAATTTACACCAAAACATCCGTCGTTTTTTCCTGATATCAACAATGTTAATCTTATGGCTCAAAACTCATTTTGAAGAAAGTTACACGCATTTTAACTTTCCGACCAATCAGCGCGCGGTGGCCGAGAAAAATTTCTAGGCCACCGCGGCGACCGGAACGGAAAACGCATGTAACTTGCTTCAATGAGAACATTAGACAATGAGAGTACCACCGTTAAAATCAGCAAAAAAATTTAAGTTCAGGGAAATAGGTTTAAGATAATTTTGAGGAAAAAAATTTTGGGCCAAAAATTTGTTTTCGATTTTTTTTTCAAATTTACACCAAAACATCCGTCGTTTTTTCCTGATATCAACAATGTTAATCTTATGGCTCAAAACTCATTTTGAAGAAAGTTACACGCATTTTAACTTTCCGACCAATCAGCGCGCGGTGGCCGAAAAAAATATCTAGGCCACGGCCACCGAAGTGGAAAAACACGTTTAACTTGCTTCAATGACAATTTTAGACCTTGAGAGTCCCAGCGTTAGAATTAGCAAAAAATGTTGAATTTAGGGATGTATGTTTGAGAAAATTTTGAGAAAAAAATTGTTGGGTCTAAATTTTTTTGAATTTTTTGACTCCTCTCAAAAATATTCATTTTTTACACCAATCTCCCCAAAAACTTGCATGGTGTCTCTTTTTGTGTCATACTTAATAAATTTTCTTGGCGTGCCGAATTTTCTCTAACCCCCCGTTCCAATTCTAGATCCACCGATTCGTTCAAAGACCAATCACGTCGATCGAGTCAGGGCTCTCACGACTCGGCAATAACGATGGGTAGCGAGGAGGACGGCTCGCGGAGCCCGGATAGTTGCTACAAGCAGACATCTCCGGCTCCGCCCACCACGGCAGTCCCCGCCGCCACGCCCCCAAGTAACACGTTGGAGCGTAGATCACGGGCTTATGAGCACGAGATGCCGGAAGATATCGAGACGGCGTTGGAGAAGCTCAACAAAGCGTTACAGAATAGGCGGGAAGCCGAAAAACTGAAAGCCGAAGAGACACGACGAAAAGAGGCGGAGCGACTGGAAGAGATCGAACGGATGAGAGAGCAGGCGGAGGAGAGGAGACGCAGAGAACGAGAGGAGTTAGAGAGCAAGAGGAGAGAGGAAGAGGAGCGAGAGACGCAGAGAAAGAGAGAGGAGCGAGAAGTCAGGTTTGTGGTGGCATGGTGTACTGTACTGTAGCATGGTGGTGGTGTGACGATTCTTGAAATTTGAAAATTTTTTGATTTACTCATAGAAAATTTTGACACCTCTACAGATTTGCTAAGAACGAAGTGATCACGTCTTCTGGAGCCGACGACAAGAAGGCGACGATGAGAAGACGTCATGAGGAGGCGAGACGGAGACAGTTGGAGCACGAGCAGTTCACGTCGAATCGGTCGATGTTTAGTCAGATGTGAGTATATGGATTGGGTAGATCAAAAATAGTTCTTCATTTTTGTAGTTGACAACTTTTTGATAGCTCTTCACGCTTTTGAGATAAGCGCCTTCAAGCAGCAAAAATTGGTCAAATTTGGCATGTCCCCTTGGTGTAATTTTATGTCTCAAATTTCCCAAATTTATATTTTCTTGTAGATCAAATCTAGGGCTATATTTTTGTAGTTGACAACTTTTTGATAGCTATTCACGCTTTCGAGATATGCGCCTTTAAAGATTGCCTATTTTCGAAGCGTGAAAGAGCAGGAGGCAAGAGACGCAGAGAAGCGAGATGCCCTCCTCGTTTCGCACGCTCTCTCGCCTGGCGACATGACGACTGACTTTAAAGGTGCATATCTCCGAAGCGTCGATAGCTATCAAAAAGTTGTCAACTAACAAAATTTGCAAAATTTTATGATCTACATTTTAATAGTTGACAACTTTTTGGTAGGTGTTTAGGGTCTTGAGATATGAGCTTTCAAAGATAAAATCTTGTTTTGTTTTGTGTTTTTGCTGACTTTATACATGTTGCAACTAACTCTCCTCGTTAAGAGAGCGCAGACAGCTAGACGCTCTCCTCTCTGTGTCTCTTTCCTCTCTCACTCTCTCTGCATCTCGGTCGCCATCTTTAAAGGCGCATATCTCGAAAGTGGGCGGAGCTATCAAAAAGTTGTCAACTGAGAAAATGAAGATCTAGATTTGATCTACCTAATCAATACAAATTTAAATAGTTTACAACCCTAAATGACTCCGTAAAGGGTTCCAAAGTTGACTAATTTTTCAAAAAAAAAAATTTTTTTTGTAGCTTCGAGTATTACACAATCAAAACACCTCATTTTTTCACAAATCCTATTTTCAGTGACACCTCATCAGCACCACGTATCCCATCCCCGGTTTCTCCAGTTTCAGCGTGGCAGCCACCAGTCAAAGATGATTTTCAACCGGTATGCACACACAAAAATGTTTTTGAGATTAAGCAACCGCGCTCTACTGAAAAAGATTTCGCTATGGAGCACGTTTGCTGCGTTAAGCCTCAAAATCTTTCGAAAAAGTTTTTCCAGACCACCTCCACGTCCCCCACACCTGAAATAGGGAAAAAGAAAATTCCGGAACCAATTCAACTTGTTCAGGAGAATCAAGAGAATGAGATTCCAAAAGAGGCGGATGATAGTGAGAGTTCGAAGCCGGTAGGTTGCAATTTTTTTTTGTTGATTAATAATAAATTTAGTGGAAACATATACCAAAAAATCCGCCTTGTTTTTCTGAATTCAGCGGTGCTATTTTTAATGTCCACGACCCTCATTGGAGCAGGTTACACGCTGTTTTTCCGATTGGTAGCCCTGGTGGCCTAGAAAATTTTCTCGGCCACCGCGCGCTGATTGGTGAATGTTGTAAAACGTGTGCAAATTTCTTGAAAATGAGTTTTGAGCAACAAGAATTACACTGTCGGCATTAGGGAAACAAGACGGATTTTTTGGTGTAAATTTGAAGAAAAGTTCGAAAAAAAATTTGACCCAAAATTCGAAATTTTGCGCTGATTTTAACAGTGCTACTTTCACCGTTCCTAACCCTCATTGAAGCAAGTTAACCGCTTTTTAGGATCTGAAGGCCGTGGTCTAGAAAATTTTCAGTTACATGCGTTTTCCGATTTGGTGGTCGCGGTGGCCTATATATTTTTCTCGGTCACCGCACGCTGATTGGTCGGGGGACTAAAACGTGTGTAAATTCCTTCGAAATGAGTTTTAAGTAACAAAACTGACACTTTTTATATCAGGAAGACAGGACGGATTTTTTGGTGTTAATTTTTGAAAAAAAATTCGAAAAAAAATTTTTGACACAAAAATTTTTTTTTCAAAATTTTCTCAAACCTATTTCCCTAAACTTAAAATTTTTTTGCTGATTCTAACGGTGGTACTCTCATTGTCTAATGTTCTCATTGAAGCAAGTTACACGCGTTTTTCGATTTGGAAGTCGTGGTGGCCAAGAAAGTTTTCTCGGCCACCGCGCGTTGATTGGTGAATGGGGTAAAACTCGTGTAACTTCCCCAGAAATGAGTTTTAAGCAATAAGACTAACACTGTTAGCATCAGAAAAACAAGCCGAATGTTTTAGTACAAATTGGCGGTGGCCTAGAAAGTTTTCTCGGCCACTGTGCGCTGATTGGTCGGGGAAAAATGCGTGTAACTCTCTTTAAAATAAATGTTGAATCTCGAGAGTATTACCATTTGAATCAGCGTGAAATGACTGATTATTACTTTTTCAAAGTCAACAAAACACAATTGTCTTTAATTTCAGGTCAAAGCCCCGCCCCCATCATTCCCCACAATCTTTTCTCCCACCGAATCAAAATCGATGGATTTCTCAGAAGTTGCACCAACAGAACCCGTGGTAGAGGAGAAGGCTCCGCCCCCACCGAGAGCAAAAATCGAACCCGACGTCGGAGGCGGCAGTAGCTTCGCAGATATGCTCCAAAAACGGGCGGCCCGATCGGCGGCCGCAAATTTGGGCGTCTTTGAGAAAAAGGATTCAGAAGCGGAGATTCAGTGGAAGAAAGCGGCGGAGAATCTGGAGAAACGACCTCTTATTATTAATGACCTCGATTTCTCACAATTCCATGGTGCAGAATATCAACAGGACCCGTTACAGCTCGCGCGGATGGCTAAGATGGCTGAGAGTAGTAATGGAAGGGGCGGAGTCTCGGGTGCAGGTGTACCACCTCCACCACCGCCGCCAACGTCGATTCCGCTGCCTCCGAGATGTGAGTTTTACGTTTTTTGGACTTGGTGGTCGTGGCCTAGAAATTTTCTCGGCCACCGCTTCCTGGGGACTCAAGCGCATGTAAATTTTTCGCTGCTTCTAATGGTAATATTTTCATTATCTGAAGTTGTCATTGAAGCAAGTTACACGCGTTTTCCGTTATAAAAAAAGTTTTCTCAAAATGCTCTCAAAACTATCACCCTGAATTTTAAATTTTGCGCTGATTTTAACAGTGCTAATTTCACCGTCCCGTACCCTTATTGAAGCAAGTCAAATGCGCTTTCCGATTCGGTGGCCGTGGCCTTGAAAATTTCTCGGCCACCGCTTGCAGACCGGTCGGAAGCAAGAAGATAGGATAAGAGATAGCTCAAATCAAAAAGATTTTTTTTAAGTTTAAAAAATGTTTTTTCAAATTTCCTATGGGCGGTTTTGTTTTTTTTTCGGCACTGTATATCTCTACCGAAACTGAAGAAAATTGTGTGCGAAATTGAGAGAATCAGAGAAAAAGAAACATTTCTCATGGGGTTTTCGGTGAAGCGCAGTTGTAAGACGCATGTCGTGCTAATACATTTCCGTTAAAAACAAAATTTTTTTGAAATTCCAAAAAAAATGTAACAAATTAACTTTTAAAGTCAATTTTCGAAAATATTTTTTGTTAGTAAGAAAACCGACCATTCTTTTCTGGTCCTAATCGTGGTATTTTTAGTTTCCAAAACACAATTTGAGATGAGTTACACGCGTTTTAACTTTCCGACCAATCAGCGCGCGATGGCCGAGAAAATTTTCTAGACCACGGTCGCCGAATTGAAAAAACACGTGTAACTTGCTTCAATGAGTGTTGAGGACGGTAAAGAGTAGAACTGTTAGAATCAGCGCAAAATTTTGAATTCAGGTATTTATATTTGAGAAAATTTTGAGAAAAAAATTTAGGGTCAAACATTTTTTTCGATTTTTTTCAAATTTACATTAAAAAATTTGTCTTGTGTTTCTGATAACAACAGTGTCAGTCGTGTTGCTCAAAACTCATTTCGAAGGAAGTTACACGCATTTTAAGTCCCCCGACCAATCATCGCGCGGTGGCCGAGAAAATGTTCTAGGCCACCGCAACCACCAATTCGGAAAACGCATGTAATTTGCTTCAATGATAATTTCAGACAATGAGAGTCCCACCGTTAGAATCAGCAAAAAATTTTGGATTTAGGGATATATCTTTGAGAAAATGTTGAAAAAAAAATTTTGGGTCAAACATTTTTTTTCAAATTTTTTTCACATTTACTTCAAAAAAATTGTCTTGTTTGTCTGATAGCAGAAGTGTTAGTCGTGTTGCTTGAAACTCCTTTTGGAGGAAGTTTCACACGTTTTAGTCCTCCAGCGGGCGGTGGCCGAGAAAATTTTCTAGGTCACTGCGGCCACTGGTACAGAAAAACGCACTTAACTTTTTTGCCAAAACGGTTTCGAGCAATACAAGTTTGACCGTTAGAATCAGTGTAAGAAAACGGATTTTTAGGTTTAAAATTTGAAGTTTTTTGGAAAAAATTTTAAAGCCCCATTTTTTTCAGTACAAGGAGGTATCCCACCGCCGCCACCACTCGGTATCATCCCACCTCCACCACCGCCTGGCACACTCCTCATGAACGGACTGAATCGTGGAGACATCAGTCCGGCGGCCAACAAAGGAGTCCTGAAACTTCACTGGAAACCGGCGAACGTCGAGGACCAGTCGATTCCATCACTGAAACAGAAGGGAAGCTTCTGGAATACGGTAGACGGCGCGGTGCCGAGTTTCGACGCCAAGAAGATTGTACAGTTGTTCGAGACGAAGAAGGAGAAGGAGGCGACGGTTAAGGTGGGTGTTATTTTGGTGTCGATTTTTGGAAAATTTGACAAAATTTGGGGGGAAAAACTTAAATTTTCACAAGGGTGCGCGACGCAATGTTGCTTAAACGCGATCCGTCGCTCAGCGGTTGACACAGACTTGGCTGAGTGCCAAGTTCAAGTTTGTCGTGTGTTTGTCGTATCTTTCAATAAACGCGACGCACACGCAACGCGACTGGCGCGGTATATTCAAAACTTTTCGTTGCGGACCTTACGTCTCGCACCCCTGTGTGTGTGGTGACCGAAAAATTTTGAAAAAAAGACGTTAAAAATATTTTCTCACTTTTTTTTTGAAGATTTTTAGTTTAAAAAATCCGCCGTTCTTTAGAGATTCTAACAGTACAATTTTCGCTGTTTCAAACGCATTTAGAATAAAATTGCACACATTTCTGTTCCGACCAATCAGCGCGCGGTGGCATAGAAATCTTGACCGCCGGATTTCAAGTCCACTGCCACCAAATCACAAAAACGTGTGTAACTCTCTCCAAATTGCGTCCTGAATAATAAAGATACTACCATCGAAGTCACTGCAGGAAAACCGCGGTTTTTTTGACATAAGTTGTAAAAAAAATTTTGAAAAAAAGTTTAAAGAATTTTTTCACTGTTACCTAAAGGAATATAGTAAAAAAGCTGTGTTTTTTAAACTGAATCTAACAATAGTAGTTTGGTTGTTAAAAACGGTAATATTAGGAAGTTACACGCTTTTTCGTAACCGGGGGGTGGCCGAGAAATCTTAACCGCCAGATTTCCAGTCCGCGGCCACGCCCATCAAAACATGTTTTAAAAATTGTGATTTTTCCAGAAAGTCGCCGAAACCAAGTCGCAAACCTTATCCGTCCTGCCCCTCAAACGTTCCCAAGCCATCAATATCGGTCTCACCAAATTGCCACCAATCAACGTCATCCCAGCAGCAATAATGGTACGAAAATTATTTGTCTTAAAACTATAACATGCTAATTTTTGCAGAAATTCGATTCTCTCGTGCTTAACAAGGATGGAATTGAGAAAATTCTGAAGACCATGATGCCGGATTTGAAGGAAATCGAGGAGATCGAGAATAAGCAGGCGGAGAATCCGGAAATGACTCTAGGAAATGCTGAGCAGTTTCTTCTAAAGTTATCTCAGATTCCGTGTCTTCTGGAGCGCTTACGTCTATGGTTATTCACGTTAGACTACAAAAATTCGGAGAAAGACATTGCGGAGCCTCTAATGGACATGCAGTTGGCAATGAAGGAAATGGAGGAGTCGAAGACGTTCAAAGTGGCAATGGGCATGCTTCTAGCCATCGGAAACTCGCTATCCGGCACTGACATCAAAGGTTTCTATTTGGATTACCTAACTAAGGCGTCGGAAGTCAAGGACCCGGTGTACAAGCATACTTTGACATACCACTTGGCGGAGTACATGGTAGAACACTTCTCGGAGGGCACCGACTTGTATAGTGAGTTCGGAGCGGTTGCTAGAAGTGCCCGTGTGGATTATAAAGAGTTGCTGGAGAACTTGAAGAAACTTGAGAAGGATTGCAAGAGCTCGTGGGAGTGTCTGGCGACGATTAGCAAAAATGATAGTTCGAATATGAAGCAGAAAATTAATGATTATCTGTCGGATGTTGCTCAAAGGATCCATCAGCTTAAAGCAATCTACACAGTGACTAAAAATCGATGGCACGCTTTCCTCCTCTATTTCGGTTATGGAGTTGAGGAGATCACTAATCAAACGCCCAACGACGTTTTCAAAATGGTCACCGAGTTCGCGTTGGAGTACCGTACCACACGTGACAAGATTCTGCAGCAGAAGAAGCGGTTGGCAGAGAAGAGAGAACGGAATAAGACGCGTGGAAAGATTTGGGCGTTGGAGGGAAGTGCTGAGGGTGCGGGTGACGCCGCGGCGCCATTAAGACGGAGGAATCATCAGCCGGCGGCGCCGGTGCAGAACTCGCAGCAGAGGCATGATGAGATGTCGAAGATGTTGGCGGCGATGGCGGAGGATAATAATAGTACGTTGAGGAGACGAGCGCCAGCAGCGACGATGAATGGGAAGAGTTTTGGAGGAAGTGTTAAAGGTAAGCCCATTAAAACTTATCTAAACCCAACAAAATTTAAACCAAAATGATCAGAAAAGAATGCAAAAAACAATTGGGGTGGGTGGGGGTCGAACCCTGGATGCAAGATTACTGGACAGACATTCTACCTGGTAAACTAAAGGGTGCGGCGGCGCCGAGAAAGTGGAGGTTGTGATAAGGGTGGGGTTAGCGGCGTCTCCTCGCCGCCCACCGGTAGAATATCTGGCCAGTAATCTTGCATCCAAGGTTCGACCCCCGCCTACCCTAAACTTTTTTTGCAGTCTTTTTAGAGGGTACTGGAGGTGTCTGGACTTCATTAAAACCATTTTTTGCCATATTTTCAGACCTCGTCGACACTGAATCCCCGGAAGACGAGATTCTCAACGGACTTGTCAAAGCGGCGACCCTTCAGACGGATCCAAGGGATCAACGAAGACGTGCCAGACAGTTCAATCGGAAGTCACGTAAGTGAAATTAAAGCCCAAAAATTTAAAATTTAAAATTGTTGCAGTCCGCCGTACGCGTACCCTCAAAATGGTCGATGGACAACTCGAGACATGCAATTATTGATTACTTTTCCTCTTTTGTTCCGGTTCCTGTATTTTTGTACCCTTTGCCATCACTCCTCATCCCATCATCATTTTTCACATAACACAACAAAAATCGACATTTTCAATGACCGGTATACTCTCGAAATTTCTTTTTTTTTCACTATTTTCTCTTTCTCGCATTCTCTCAGAATTATTAGCTCTCTTTATGTAGAGAAGAAGACCAATTTGTACTTGTGACTGACGGAAAACATTATTTTCTTCTTATTTCGATTCAATGAACTCGTTTATTTTCAAAATCGTGTTATATGGCAATGCAAACGCGCTCTAATGCCAATCTGGTATCATAAACGTTATCACAAAAGAATGCAAAAAAAGATTGGTAAGGGGTGGGGTCGAACCCCGGATGTGAGATTGCTAATCAGACTCATTAGCGAGTAGAATATGGAAGCAGCGCGGGGCCGCCACCGCCACCCTTATCACAACCTCCCCGTTCTCGCCGCCGCCGCACCCTGATAGCCTACCCGGTAGAATCTCTGGCCAGTAATCTTGCATCCAGGGTTCGACCCCCACTTACCCCAAACTTTTTTTGCATTCTTTTTAGGGTATGTTAGTGGTGTAAATACTTCTTTAGCATCTTTTTTTTTCATAATTTTAAAAAAAAAAATTTTCGAAAAATTTTTAGACAGTTTTTGCGATTTTGCAAACTATTTTTCAATACAAACCGTTGTTTTCTGGGTGCCAAACATGCCAAACATGCCAATGCAAACAAATAACTATTATTTGACCTTAAAAATTGCGGAGGGAGTTACCTGTCAAAACAATAACAATGCATTGAGGTAGAAAGTGAAAAATAAAAGGGAGGAATCTCCTCAAAAATATGAGTGTAATTGTTCTGTTATTTTTAAGTGTTGAACTCTTTGTTATTCGGTTTTAAAATGGTTTCGAATGGCATTTAACTTTTCGAAAAGTTGTTTTTTCTGTCAAAAGTTTGAAGGTCTGTAACATCGCGTGTTATATTCAAAATGTTTCAAATTTAGATTAGTTTTGTAGATCAAATCTAGGTCTCTATTTTCATAGTTGACAAATTTTTGATAGCTATTCACATTTTCGAGATATGTGCCTTTAAAGATTGAGAGAGCGCGTGAATAGAGGAGGGCGTCTAGCTTCTCTGCGTCTCCGCCCCCCTCTTCCTCAAGACGCAGTAACTTCAAAGCCCCATATCTCAAAAGCGTGAATAGTATCAAGAAACGGTAAGCTGAAAAAATGTAGCCCTTAGTTTGATCTACAAGAAAAATATAAATATGGAACATTTGGAACATAAAATGATACCAAGTGGATATGTCAAAGTTGACCAATTTTCTCTGGCGCTTCTTCTAAGTTGGAATCTTTAAAGGCACATATCTCAAAAGCGTGCAGAGCTATTAAAAAGTTGACAACTACAAAAATGTAGCCCTAGATTTGATCTACACAGCAAAAGCAAATTCAAAACAATAGAGCTTTAATGGAAAGTGTGACAATGGGTTAAAGTTGAGTCAAAAATTTTCACAAATCGTAAAATTTTAAGAATGTATGACCATAAAAGTGTCATTGTAGGACTTTAGGGCTTTAAGTTCCAGGGGCAAAGTGTTTTTTGTCTGTCTGTACCTCCTTATATCCGTTTGTCCCCGAACAACCTCCAGACAGATTACACATTACACCTGCTTACTCTCTCTCTCCCCAAATCCCATCAATTTCTCACCACTACCCGTCGAGAAGTGTATCCGGGATCCGTTTCTCTATTTTTCCCGAAAGACCATGTGCTCCTTCTCCGTCTCCCACCACCACCACGATCTCCTCTCATTCGTATCTTTAAACTTTTCTCATTTTCTTTTCTCTCCGGAGACGGAAAGAGTCAGAGAGACCCAGACATATTATGCACACCCACATAATCAAACAGATTGACAACCTTGCTCTCTTTCTCTTGAGAAGACACTTGTGGTCACTCTATTTTTCTTATCATTTTTAAAGATACTCTTCACACTGACCACCACCTTGTTGTAAACTTGTCATGTTGAGGTGTCTTAGGTTTGAGAGCACATCATAGTGTGTTCAACAGTTCCAAAAATTGTATTGGGTAGGTAGATCAAGCCTAGATCTTCATTTTTGTAGTTGACAACTTTTCGATAACCCCTCACGGTGATTTTTTCTGTACATTAAATTTGGGTTTCTCTTCCATATTTCTGCTTCTCGCTAGGTCACGACCCCGTGAGGCAAATGCGCTCCGCCAGACAACGCAGTGTAATTTTTTCTGCCATTATTTTTAATCAGCTATATAAAAAAACTGAACCCATAAATTTCAAAAAACGCGCTCATAAGATTATTTTTTTTCGATCTAGTTTATGTAGAAAAAAATTCTAGCCGTTTTGATGCCTCCTTCATATAGAAAACTGGATTTTGTTGAAGAGACTTTCGTCAGTGTTAATTTCTCTTCCACAAACTTTGACGAGGTTTTAAAAAAAACTGAATCCATAACTTTGAAAAAACGCTTTCATAAGATTATTTTTTTTCGATCTAGTTTATGTAGAAAAAAATTTCTGTCGTTTTAAGGCCTCCTTCATATAGAAAACGGGAGTTTGTTGAAATTGAAAATTCCTGATGGCCTAGTTTTTAAAATGACCATGGCCTAGATTTGAAAAAGCTCACGAAGTAGCTCATCTTTCACGTATAATTTAACTAGCGAAATATCACGAGTAAAGATGGAGTTATGGGTAGATACATATATCACTAGAAGGGAAATTTTGTACTGATTTCGAATTTGTATTCAAATTTTGCAGAACGATTCTGGGAAAAAAGTTATTCAGGTTTTTGTGAGATTTCAGTACTACAAATGGAAACTTTGAAGCTTGAAATCATGTAAATCGTTCAAAGTGTATTCAGGGTGATTCAAACGACGGGGAGCATTTCCAGTCGTTTTATAGAGGTTATCAATCGACAAGAAACTAGATCTGGAAGAAACGAATCGGGAAGAAGCAAATCGGGAAGTGACGAGTCGATAAGAGCCTTTTTATTAAGTTTCAGTGTCGGAAATGAAAAAAACTTTCATTTGAAAGTGTGTTGTGTAATTATTGAGAAGAGGGGCCGATGACAACTTTGAACTTCACTCGATATACCGTCGTCGCGAAGCAAATTTTCATAAAATCAGTTCAATAACATGAAAACACACCATTTGTAAGCTAATGTAAGCTAAATAACTAAACTACACAAAAAATTATCAACTTTTCGTTCCTTTCAAACACTGGAACTTGCGAAAAAGTGTTATTCGCGATTCGTCACTTCCCAATTTGCTTCTTCCCGATCCAACATTCTTTCCGATTTGTACGGTGTCTCTTGTGTGATTGTAAATGTTTCAAATAGGAGTTTACAACATTTCATTTATCAGATTATCTCCTAGATGCCTTGAAAAAGTTAGAAACGAAGGAGATTGATCACTGGATTGCACTTTTTACGCTTCTCTTCGCCGAAAAACGGATGAATACAGTTGAAACGTCAAATTTGAGATGTTTTTCACTTGAAACTTTCTGGTTTGATAACATAAATACGTTTTTCGAGCAATTTTTGACTTATCTACCATGTTTTTGTTTCCAAACGAACACTTTTCATTAAACTTTCTCTGCACTTCACTGCAATTTATTAACCTCATTTTTCTGTGCCGCGGGGTTACATCCTTAGCCCCGCCCATTTTTCTGCGCACCATGAGGCGAAAAATTGTCAACGGGAAATGTAGCGAAAAAATCACCGTGCCCCTCACGTTTTCGAGATATGCGTATTTAAAGTTAGGAGGGCGAGAGAGCGTGCGAAAAGAGGAGGGCGTCTCGCTTCTCTGCGTCTCTCCCCTCCTTTTCTCTTGCAGCCTTGGAGGTAGCTATCTTTAAAAGCGCATATCTCAAAAATGTGAATAGCTATCAAAAAGTTGTCAACTGCAAAAATGTAGAGCTAGTTGCGTTCTACACAACAATAAATAATTTGGAAATTTTGGCAAAGAATGTGATACCTTGACGTGCTCTCAAAGGTGACCAATTTTTACATAATATCAACTATTTTCTTAACCATCCTTGTACTTTAGTTTCGAGTAATTTTTGATCTCAGCGAGTCTGAAAATCTGCTCTAACGTTAATTTCATCCACCAAACTTAGTAGACCACTGTTTAAGGTATCGTTTGATGCTTTTCAAAAAATTTCCGAAAGTACCGTCTAAATAAATTTTAACAGGTGTAGTGATACTTTCGAGTCCGTAGATTCCGAATCTAAAATAAAATTTAGCTAAATCCTTCTGTGAACCGAGTTATGACCCGTCAAACTTGCCAAATTCTTAAGTCGTCTTAAATAGCCTACTTGAGCCTTAGAGTATAAAGTCTTAGAGCCTAAACTCTTAGAGTCTAAAACCTCAAAACCGATCACTTTAGAGTCTAAAGCCTAAAAGCCTTAGAGGCTAAAGCCTACATTTTTTTGTTCATCCTATTGTGGTAAGTGACCAATGATCAAAAGTCCCGCCTCCCAGAAAAAAACAACAATAAAAAAAAGACCCCATTACTCCCCCATTCAGACGGAAAACATTTCTCTTGACTCACAGAAAAAAAAAGAAGAAAAAAAGAGAAAAGGCATGCAAATTCTTCCATTCTCTCGTTTCCCTGAGCCCTTCCTTCTAAAATTTTCCAGTCTTTTTCTCTGCGTCTCTCCATTTTTCCATCTCTCTCTCCATCCCTCGAGTGAGCTGCTCATTTTTCTTACACTTTTTCTTGCTGCATGCATTTTTTTATTTCGCGAATTTTTTTTCGTTTTTTAGCCTGACTCCTGAAGCAAATTATATATGAAATTAGTAAAAAACAGAATGAGGTGCTCAAATATTTACATAATCCGTGGAAGAATAAGCGCTTTATTATTTTGCGGGAGAATAAGCGGGAGGGACCGCCCATTTGTGCAAATAGAGGGAAAATTAGAGAGATGGATGGGAAATCAGTGGTGATTTAGAGGTAATCAATGATTTGCTTCCATTTTTTTGTTGTTTTTGAAAGTGCGCTCTATTGAGAAACTTTTTTGGTACTGACATGATCGACTACTTCCGTAGTGTGCTTTGAGGCCGAGAAAATCCCTGAAATCAAATTTTTCAAGTCAAGCTTGAGTTTTGACGGAATTTTAATAACATTTAGAAAATTCTAACGAAATTTTGATTTTTGAAAAATTTAAGTCGGCGATTGCAATTTGCTACCGTGAGAAATCTAGGCTACCCGTCGTCAAGCAGTTTTTAATAAAAAATTTCAGAAAACTTGAAAATTTCACTATTTCGGACCTCCCTAAGCATAACCTAATTAAAATTCTTTGCATTAAGGCGCATTTGCACCCAACCCAATAAGATATCAATATTAGACGAAAAAATCGTTTTTCCACATTTAGTTTTTTTAAACGTTTTTTGCCGTCAAACCTATGTAACTGCTACTTTTTTTTCAAAAAGTTAAAATATTCACGTTTTGGATCATTTTCAGCCTTTAAGCCGCTTGATCCCAGAATTTTAGTTTCCCCTCTTACCATCAAAAGTTTTTTTTTCGTGAAGATAGAAACTCTGTGAAAAAAAGAAAAAAAACGTCGGCTTGGTTACAGATGAGTGATATTATATGGTCTGGTTTCTTTTGGTAGATTATTATAAACTTTATATTTTTGTTGTTTGAAAGTTTAGAAATAGTGAGTGGTGAAGAAATCCAAAATCTGGAAACTAGTTCTTTAAAAAAACTATGCAGGTAAAATGTTTTATTTGAATGAAAACCGCACAAACGTTTATGTTCCAAAACCCATCTTGCCTCACTAAAAAATTTGAGCTTTACGAGTTTTAAGCTAAATTTTTGAAAATTTCTCTGAACACTTTTGTTTTTGTCAAATTTTTCACCAGCATATAAAAAATTCTTACTAATGTAAGACTCTGCAAACCGGGCCGGTTCGTAACTCGCGTCAAACTCAATATTATGAGCTGAAAAATATACCAAAATGTAGATCTCGGCGAGTTCTATGTCCGTGGCCTACTACGGGCCGGATGTCTATTCGTTAATATGCCGCGGTCCGAGCTAGAATGGCTTTTTTGGCCATTTTCGCGTTTTGCGGCACTTTTTTCCCGGCCCGCGGCACATTAACGAATAGCCATCCGGTCCGTAGTTGGTCACGGACATAGAACTCGTCGAGATCTACATTTTGGTATATTTTTCAGCTCATAAATCACAGTTTGACGCGAGTTACAAACATGAGAAAATATGTTTATTTTTGTTTATTCAAATTCAATAGATCAGTAATGCGTTCTTTTTTCCGTTTGTGAGTCATATTTCGTATGTTTTTTTTCTTTTCGACTGTACATACACTTGCGGCTACCGAAAATGTGATACTACTTTTTTGGACAAAAAAGAAAAATACCTTCCTGTAATGAAAATCCGGACACTTTGAAACCGGACGTTCTAGAATCGGTGTCAAAACGTCCCAAAATTGTTATTCAATTTTTACGCAATATTTTCTTCTTCTTTTTGTTGCATTGTGTTTGGGCTCACTTCCCTACTAAACACCTCCTCCTTATCAAAATTTTTTTTGTTGTGTTGTTTGTATTAACGGTTAATAACCGTTGATCTCTTATCAGTATTTGTAAGTTTATGAATACTCACAATTTTTATTTTTATGCTTTAAAATACTAATTTCTTCAAAAAGTAATAGTTCACCTGTAAAACCGAACCTTCAACCGAGTTATCAGTTTACGTGCTCTTATGGCCACTAGGCCGGTATCTTAAAGAAATTTATTTGGGGGTTGATATTTTATGAGGTGCAGGGCAGAGTTGCGCGGAATTCCGACTTCCGACTTCCGACTTCCGACGTTTTTCACTTCCGACTTCCGACTTCCGTTTTGAAAATTTTACTTCCGACTTCCGACTTCCGACTTCCGTTTTCAAAATTTTACTTCCGACTTCCGACTTCCGACTTCCGTCATTCCATAATTGTGGGATTTCGGAAATTACATCTCGCAGAAATAGAAGGAAAAATGGTCTAAAAAGACAGAAAATAGGCTTTTCTTCAGCCAAAAACTAATTTTCCACTGATTTTCGCGAATTTTATGAACTTTTTCTAGGAGTTTTTGAATCTTTGCGAAAAAATCTACTTCCGACTTCCGAGTTCCGACTTCCGGGCGTTTTTTCACTTCCGACTTCCGGATATATATTTTCCGGTATAGGGCATAGTTGTCAAGGCCTGGCCCGGGCAAATAGGCGCGAAAGTCAAATTTTCAAATTTTTTCGCAAAAAAGTCAAATTTTCGACTATCATTCAGAGTTTGATGAAATTCTGAAAAATAGTCGAAAATGGTTACATTTTCGATGAAAAATTGAGCAAATTTCGAAAAAAAAATTGCAAAAAAAGAAGCCGGGCCTTGAAAATTTTCTACCGGGCCTTGACAACTATAGTAAAGGGGAGCATGGCGTGAGAATAATTGGGCCCTATTGACACTATTAGATTTTGAAAATTCTAGATTATCAGTGGAGCGCACTAACCGCTCAACAAATGACCGCTTTTCGTTTTTTGTCAAGATTTTCGAAACCAAGGGTAAATGGTAGAAAAATGCGCTCTAGTTATATTCTCATACTTGCAAACCGGGCCGGCGCGTAACTCACTTCAAACTCAATATTATGGGCTGAAAAATATACCAAAATGTAGATCTCGACGAGTTCTATGTCCGTGACCCACTACGCGCACGAAGGCTATTCGTTAATATGTCGCGGGCCTGGCTAGAATGGCTTTTTTTTGCCATTTTCGCGTTTTTTGGCGCTTTTTCTCGGCCCGCGGCACATTAACGAATAGCCATCCGGCCCGTAACAGGTCAAGGACATAGAGCTCGCCGAGATCTACATTTTGGTATATCTTTCAGCCCATAATATTGAGTTTTCAGTGAGTTACGCGCCGGCCCAGTTTGCAAGTATGGATATTCTCAATAGAGTGCACTCTTGTTAAACACCACAAGCGTGTATTTGACACGTTATGCATTTTCCAAAATTATTATTTAAAAAAAAGGTGAACAAATGCAAAAAATCGCTTTAATTCTGAAGATGTTGAAATTTTTCAAAAAAACTTAATTACCGTTTACAATACCGCTCAAAAGTATATTAAGTTTTGCCTTTTTTAGTTGAAAACGCCGAACTTTGAGATTGTGTCATGGTAATACTTATTGTGACATGAAGTAGATTTTTAATGGATCATACAAACCAAAGGTAGAGCTCCATTTTTGTAGTTGACAACTTTTTTGTACATACACTCCCTAACCAGTTACACCTTGTCGAAGTAATTTCTCTCTCAAATCGACTCTTTTCAGTGCAAAATAGTGCGATTTTTGAGCTGTCTCCTTTAAATGACCATAACTCTCTAGGGAGTGTACAAAAGAGTTGCCCACCACAAAAATGGAGCTCTACCTTTGTTCTGTATGGTTTATACATAATTTACTTTGTGGAGACAATCAGTGATACCGTAACACTCTTTCAAAGTTTGACCTTTTCAACTAAAAAGACCAAAACTTAATACACTTTTGAGCGGTTGTTTGCACTGAAAAGCTCCCACTACGCTTTGTGCGCTCGGCCACTCACGCCATACTTGTTAGCCTAATTTTGTGAATTTTTTCAATAAGACGACCTTAAAATATTTTTGGCGAAAAATTATCAATATTCTTAATTTCAAAGTCATAGTTTCTGTCCAAAATAATAGCTACAACTTTTCCAACTACTACCTCATTAATCATTCCATCTCCCCCTTGTGTCGTTTTACATAACTACACACTAGTGTATTCCGAATATCCACATCCGCAAAAATTTATGCGCGAAAACACTCTCCGTCTCTCTTTATGTCGTCAAGTTGGGCTCCTTGTCAAGAGCCGCCCGTGCTCTCTCTCTCTTAAGCTTAATCCTCCGTTGTTCATTTCCCCTTTTCAAGTGTTCGGTGTCCTTATAAGTGTTCAAATGCTCCCGTAAACAGTTAATTTGAAATGTTTGAATGGAAAAAGTGTTTTGAATTTCTCAAAACATATCAATTCTTGTTATTTTGGGCACAGTGTGATTATTTTCATACTTGCAAACTGGGCCGAAACGGAAAAAAGTTTTTTTGACAAATTTCAACATCTTCAGAATTAAAGCGATTTTTTGCATTTGTTCACCTTTTTTTAAAAATAATAATTTTGGAAAATGCATAACGTGTCAAATACACGCTTGTGGTGTTTAACAAGAGTGCACTCTATTGAGAATATCCATACTTGCAAACCGGGCCGGCGCGTAACTCACTTCAAACGCAATATTACGAGCTGAAAAATATACGAAAATGTAGATCTCGACGAGTTCTATGTCCGTGACCTACTACGTGCCGGATGGCTGTTCGTTAATGTGCCGCGGGCCGGACTAGAATGGCTTTTTTAACCATTTTCGCGTTTTTTGGCACTTTTTCCCGGCCCGCGGCACATTAACGAATAACCATCCGGCCCGTATTAGGTCACGGACATAGAACTCGTCGAGATCTACATTTTGGTATACTTTTGAGCTCATAATATTGAGTTTGAAGCGAGCTACGCGCCGGCCCGTGTCGGCCCGTTTTGGCCCGGTTTGCAAGTATGGTTATTTTCCGTTAAAAATGTGCTTACATAAATTCGGAGTGTGTTAATGCGCTCCATTAATAACCGTTTTTTTCAGTTTTTTTTTAACTTTATTAGCTCACCACAGTTCTTACAACTGCGCTCCACCGAAATGCCCTTGAAAAATGTATCTTTTTCTCTAAGTCTCTCAATTTCGCTCAGAATTTTCTGAGGTTTCGGTAGAGCGCTTTTGTAATTAGCGTACCGTGCGAAAATCGCTTGAGCTTAAAAAAAAGCATACTTTGATACAACTGGAATGAGTAAACGCGCTCTACTGAAAATATATAAAATCTTGAAAGTCTGATTCTCATTAGAGCGAACATGCACCTACATATGACTCAAAGACCACGTTTTCTTCTGATTTACCTAATTACTTTTTCCTGTAAATGCGCTCTATAGCGAAATTTAACAAAAAATGCAATAGAGCGCACTTGACTTAGCCTAATTACCAGAGTTGTGCGGAATTCCTTAAAAAAATTTTTTTGCCACTTCCGACTTCCGTTAGACGGAAATTTCGGCTAAATTTTGGTGGTTTTTGATGATATTTTGTATTTTCGCCAAAATTTGTTTCAGTGAAAAATTAATTTTCTACTTCCTTTTTCGAATTTTCTACTTCCTTTTTCGAATTTTTTACTTCCGCACAGCTCTACATTGTTGATTATCTGGCTAAAGATCGGTTTTAAGGTTCTAAATTGTTTTTTTAATTTCACCAAATTTTTTCTCACCGCCTCTTCTCTTATGTATATAACTTATATTTTCTTCTAATGGTTTTCTGGTTTTCAGGTAATTTGTAATTAGTTGCCGCCAACAGCCAATCAAAAGTCAAAAAAGCGAAACGACACTGCTTATTAACATCATCATCCATTGTCACTAGACCGGTGAATAGTGTATTTTCAATTATAGATAGATAGACATCACATCTCAGAGAAAATGACAAAAGAAAAGACACTTTCGATGAAGGTAGATCAAAAGTGTTTGGTGGAGAAGGACGTGAAGAAGGTTGTGGAAGAGGTGAGTATTTGAATTTTTGAAAAAATGTTACACGAAAATTCTAAAAATTCCAAAATTTTCCAAAAACGTGACAAAATTTTTTTCACCAAATTATTTAACAAGATAGCTCAAATTTTTTGAAATACGTCGATTTTACTATTCAAATGTCTCAAAACTTCTTAGAAACCGCTCAAAATCCGATTTATGGCAAAATCCGTAGTCAGAAGGAGGCTGGCGTAGTTAAAAACGTTCTAACTTTGAGGGGTCATAAATTTTTTTAAAATTGACTTGGAAACGGGATAGTTTGTTTAAAATATTGTCCAAAATTAGATCTTTTTTGGGATATAAAATTAAATAAATAATTAATTTTCGATTCTCACAAATTTCTTGAGCCTAAAAATTCAAAAATTTTCCAAAAACTTGACAGCATTTTTTTTCACAAATTTTTGAGGGGGATAGCTCAAATTGTTTCAAACATTGATTTTACTATTAAATAAAATGGCGTGGTTAAAAACGTTCTAACTTTGAGGGGTCATAATTTTTCGAAAAATGACGCTAAACGCAAAAATTTAAATTAATAGTTACAAGTGACTATGTATTGGCCTTTCTACCCATATAACAAAAAATTAATAAAAAATGTAACAATTTAGAAAAAATCGAGTCAGAAACTCATAAAAAGAGTTTTCATTTATTTTTCCGGTTTTTACCAGTTTTTCTCAATAGAGCGCATTTTCTTAACCAAATTTCATATAGGCCTCATTAGCAAAACCACCAAAGCTTCACAGCTTAACCCTATTTGCGTTTTGACTCGGAAATTAGGTAGGCATGAAAAGGGGGCTTATGTAAATAAAAGACGGGCGGTTCCTTCTCGTAAATCTACACTAAATTTTGTGTAGATTTACGAGGGGCCGTCCGTATTGAGAAAATTTTCAAAATTTTCAAAAAAATTTTTTACGAATTTACGATTTCCTTGTTTAAGGGATCTGGGCCGCCCTTACAAAAAGATTGCCACAAATTTTTTTAATAAAATTTTTTCCAGGAACCACGATTCCCACTCGGGTGCCTACCGGATGTCTACCTAAACCACCTGGCCCCATTCCTCCAATGGTCATCCCGACGTTCCCTATCTCAAGTGAATTCCCGATTTCGCGGGCACTACGAATCACTTCTCGACGCGGCGTACTCGCTGTCCATCAAGGGACAACTATCAGTTGGTGTAGGTGACCACCTAGAAAATCAGAACGTCTCATATCTTTCTGAGTTCTACACGATTCGTGTCGAGATGGACGACGATATGGTTGTGGAATGGACGTTGAAAGTGGAGAGCGGTGTCCGGACAGTTGTACATACACAGTATGATGGGGAGGATAGAAGAGAGACGACGAGAAGTGTGGGTGTTTCGTCGAAGGATTATTTGGAGAAGATTTTGAAATGGATTCTGACAAAGTTTCACTTCAAGAAGATTCATTTGGGAGTGGTGAGAAAAATTTTTTTTTTCAATATTATGAAAAAATGTTTCTAATGAAGTCTAGACACCACTAACACCCTCGTAAAAGAAATGCAAAAAAAGTTTGGGGTGGGTAGGGGTCGAACCCTGGATGCCAGATTACTGGCCAGATATTCTACCGGGTAGGCTATCGGGGTGCGGCGGCGGCGAGAAAGGGGAGGTTGTGATAAGGGTGGCGGTGGCGGCGCCTCCTCGCCACCCTCGCCGCCGCGACTTCTCCCCAGCCCCTGTAGCCTACCTGGTAAGGAGATAGGCCAGTAATCTCGCATCCGGGGTTCGACCCCCACCTAGGCTTATTATTTTTTGCATTTTTTAACAAGTCGAATGGTACCAATTTCGTGGGATTTGGATGGGTTTTAGACACTTTTTGGTATGAAAGCATTCTTTAGTTTGGTTTTAGGTGGTTTTAAGAAAGTTTTATGAAAAATTAAAATTTTAATCGATTTTCAGCCCGGTCTCGTTCCACTCTTCGCTTCCTACACCCACCCAGTTACCGAAATTGGTGTATCCGATGAAGTGGAGTACCTGAAACTCGCCGCACGCCTTAAACCAAAAACGTTGTACCTATTCCGGCCAAATCAGAATAATATCAATAGAGGGAGTCTGGATATGAAGGTACTGTCCGCAAAAATAAGAAATTAACGACAAAAATCTCTCTTTTTTCATTTTTTTTTCCAGAACTTCCCACAGCTCGAAGACTTGCAAATGTATGGAGTACCGGTGGATTTGGATCAAGTTTTAGACTCGAAATTGCTGAAAATCGTGGCGGACACTTTGGAAGGGAGTGTAAAGTTGAAGCATGCGAAGAAGATTATTGATGTGAGGGTTTTTTGAGAAAGCGTTGTGTAGAACACGTGAACAAGTTGCAAAAAAAAGTAAAAACGTCAAAAACTTGTCCACGAGGACTACACAATAGACTAATAACGTATTTTCGAAAATTATACCGAAAACGCTATTATTTGTTTGAACATGTGATTTGTATAAGATTTTTCAAAAAAATTTCAAAAATCTTCAAAAATAGTTTTTTTCAAAAAAGTAGGAAAAATGCTAATTCACCATTTGAATATGAACAAAAAACATTTTCCAAAGGAAAACTTTTTCAAATCCCTAATAACTCGACAAAAAACTTTTTAATGTTCGAAAAACTCAAATTCCACTTGTCCACGCAGAGTACACGACAAAAAACAGTCCGAAATTTAAAAACGTGAATTCCACTTGTCCGAGTGTAGTACACAAAGGTTTTTAAGGGAAACTTGAAAACGTGTTTGGCTTTAAAAAATTTTAACGTTTAAACCTCAAAAACGCAAATTCAACTTGTCCACGTGGAGTACACGACGATTTATTGAAAAACGTTGATTTTTTTGGAACATTGGTTATAGTACACCCAAATATGAACAAAATGTTTTTTGAAACACAAAAATCCAATAAACAGTGAAAAAATGACAAAAACTGTTTGAGAATCCGAAAACCGCAAAGTTTTCTTAATACAAAAAACAAATTTCTGAAAAATCCAAAAAAATGCTATCAACTTGTCCACGTGGAGTACACGATCTCCTTTTTCATGTTCTGTAGAGCGCACTTTCTTGCAGAACTGGCAATCGGGTACCTTACACTACAAAAAAATCTACATCAGCTGCACGTCGTCCCGCTTCCCAAGCTTTGTACCTCACCCGGATTGGACTGAAATTCCAGAGGGCGATATCGATGAATATTACGACCATGTAGTCAGTGAAGATGAGAGAATAGGAACATTCAACTATTCGCGACGGTGTTTGGAGTTTAAGCCATGGCCTGAGGAAGGATCAATGACACCAGAGTTTTGGGATTATTGATTTTTTTAGAAAATTTTTTTTTGAAAACTTTTTTGACAATTTTTTGACTTACTTGATCTCATGTTTGATACCGAATAAAATAAACAAGAAACTTTATTGCTCATCAAAAAAATATGAAAATATACATGCTGCAACCGCGCTCTATGGCGCCTATCAACACCTAACAACCTCATAATCCATACCATCCTCACTTAACTTAAAATTAATATTCTTATACCCAATGACGTTAGATTTTCGTTGCTCATGAAGGTACTGTGTGATATTCTCGATCGTCTTCATATACGGCCACTCGTCGAAATTTCCGAGCCGAGCGATTCGAGCGAGGTATTCCCATTGCTCGGATTGCAGGAGATGGTAGAATCGCGTCTCGAGACCCCGCGTTTTTTGGTGTCTGGAAAACATTTATTGAGTGGGGGGGGGGGTTGGGTTACGGTATAGTGTGAGACGTACAGTACCGCTCAAAAGTATATTAAGTTTTGCTTTTTTCCGTAGAAAATGCTTAACTTTGAGAGTGTGTAATAGTAAAATTAACTGTCTTACAAAATAACTTTTTTATGGAATCGAACAGACCAAAAATAGAACTGTATTTTTGTAGTTGACAACTTTTTTGTACGGATACTCCCTAGGAAGTTACATATCGTCAAAGTAATTTCTCCCTCAAATCGACCAATTTCAGTGCGATTTTTGAGGTGTCCCTTTAAAATGACCATAACTCTTTAGGGAGTGTCCGTTCAAAAAAGTTGTCAACTACAAAAATGGAGCTCTACTCTTGATCTGTACGATCCATTAAAAATCTACTTGATGGGACAATAAGTACTACCATGACACACTCTCAAAGTTGGACCTTTACAACTGAAAATATCAAAACTTAATATACTTTTGAGCGGTACTGTAAGACTCTATTTGTATGCATTTAGTAGTTTTAGTAGCCGGATTCGAAAACTTGAAAAAAGTTTGAGGTCAGCAAAAACCAAAGGCAAAAAAACTCAAAACAAGGCAAAAAACCAAAAAAAAAAACGGTTTTTGGTGACTTCAATACATTTTTAGCTATACCGTAAAACATAAAATCCGGAAAAATTGAAATTGAAGTTTTTGACTTTTTACAATTCTGTCGAAATAAGGACATTGAAACTAAAACTGTAACCGCAGGTACTTGAGCTATATGGACCTGCAAAAAAGGCCGGGCGCAAAAAACATCCCGACTCCTGAGGTAAAAAATTTGAATAAAAATTGAAGATCCGCTCGAAATTTAGGAAAAAAATGCAACAAAACCTTTTTAAACTCACTCTATCTGATTCCTTTCATAATCAATCAATACGTTTTTATCCGGAATTTCCGCACCGCCCGTCGCAAACGCTAACGCCATCTTCACTTGGTACTCAAACAGTGGGAATGTTATGGTGACCAAGTTTAGGCCTGAATTTTTTACTTTTCTTAAAGTTTTAATTTTTTGAAACCTACCAATAAAAAACAAGCTATTCGGGTACTCCGCATGTACCACATGCTCAAATATCGGGGATACCAACTGGTTGTTCTCCTTGACACGGAGAACGTCGTCGTTGAGGAATGGGTACTAAAAAGCAAAATTTTTCGTAAAAAATGGTTCCAGAGCTTCTAAACCCAAAGGTTGTCAACTTTTCCGGGATTTCAAAGGCGATGGGCATTGCCGCCACAATTTTTATGTAGAAATGTGTCGAAAACCCATCCAAATCCGACGAAATTGGTACCATTCGACTTGTTAAAAAATGTAAAAAATAATAGGCTTGGGTGGGGTCGAACCCCGGATGCGAGATTACTGGCCTATCTTCTTACCAGGTAGACTGAGAGGGCGAGAACGCGGCGCGACCGCGGGGGTTGTGATAAAGGTGGTGGTGGCGCGCCTCCCTTCTACCGCCACCAGCCTTATTACAATCCTCTGTGCCGCGCCGGCTCCCTCACCCTTATAGCCTACCTGGTAAGAGGACAGGCCATCAATCTGGCATCAAAGGTTCAACCCCCACTGAGTGCTATTATTTTTTGCATTCTTTAATGAGCATGGAGGTATAATTTTATTTTGGTTTTATTAGGTTGAGTCATAAGTTTCTTTCTTTTTTGAGATGATTTTTGACACGCAATTTCTCGAAGGCTAATAACTCACATAATGAGAAATATAATTGGTTAGTACTTATAACTCATTGTGATTCTACCTGTGACTTGACGTCAATCATCTGCTTAATCTCAGCCGTAGACAAGTCAAAACACTTGAGGAACCCTTTTTTGGTACGATTCTTCGACTCCATTTTTTTCCTAGAAAATGTTGACGAGGATAAGTGAGCTATTCAAAATTAAAACCAGCAAAAACAATTGTGTATGAAAAACTAATAAATATATTTGAACTAAACAACGGGGGTTTAATGTTGGTATTTGAAGAAAGGTGAGCATAAGCAATTTGGAGAGGTGCGAGTATTTTCAATTTTTCTTTAACGCTTGATTTGGAAATTAGTGGAAATGTTTATTATTGAATAGAGTAGACATTAATGTTTCTAAATTTACTTTGTTTTGGATATTCACACCAATTGTCTTTTTTCTCAAGAAGCCCGAAGTCAACATCATCAAATTCACCTGATTTTTGAGTTTGATGAAGCCTACTGCTCTTACTTTTGAATCAATCTACTAGATCTTATGCACAATTTTAGAACAATGTATCTACTGTTGATTATTTGGAACGAAATATTTCAGACTTGTTTGGGAGCGTTGAAAAGAGATCCAGACTTCACTCAGGTCTACTTCACTAATATTCTCGAAAGTGTGAAAATCTTAACAATCACATCAACCAAGTTTTATCACTTATTCGAATGACTTTGGTATTTAGTTTTTTGTTGCATAACTTGCTTATGTTACTGTCTAACTTTTACAAACCGTTTGACATTAATGCTCTCTCCAATATTTTAGTAATCGACTTAAACCCAGGAGAACATTGTTTTCTCATACCTGTTGGTCGTCTGATCATAACTTTTTTGTCTTGGAGAGTTTATCCAAAACTTAATTTTTATAACAAGACAAAGTCTTTCTTTAAAAATACCACTTGTTTCCTTATGCAAATCTCAGAATTTTGATATAAATCCGACTAGAATCACAAATCTTTTCAAAATAGGAATTTGATTAGAGACAGAAAAAACTGTCGTTTTCACGAGTGGACTGTCTGTGCACTAATTTGAAACAATGTTTGTTAGCCACTGAAAAGGTCATTATAGTGCAAAAAAGTTTGGTTCGATAAACAATCACTGTACCTAGAAACCGTGAGTCAAAGTTCAACCTCAAAAAAAGAAAGAAACTTATGACTCAGCCTAATAGGTGATTTTAAGCTCATTTTTCGGAAAAAAAATTGCTAAAACTTCACTTACCTTATAAAAATACCCGGTGCACACAATTATCGTATCCGCCCTTATCACAGTGCCATCATCCGTTTCACACCCCTCTGCCAACACTTTTTTTACGTGTTGACTAATTTGCGTGATGTTATCCGGAAGTGTCGGGTAGGTTGCCTTCCGACTAATCAGTGTAATTTTTCGAGCAGTGGCCGATAGTTGGAGGGCTATGTCGATTCCAGATGGTCCCGCACCGATTACAATGACTTCCTTGTCCAAATAGTCCTTAGCGCGGCGGTAGTCATGGCTGTGGATAAGGGTTCCTGGAAAACTAAATATTTTTTAGTTTTCTAGGCCACCCTACCTTCAAAATTATTCTCCTTATATGGATTATTTGGCTCAAAATAATGACCATTGCACACAAAAACGATATCAAATAATTGCTCGCTTATACCCGTCCCGTGATGCGTGATAACCTGAAAACCAAGATATCTGGCGTGCCGTACACGCGTTTTAATTTTTTATTTACCTTCCACTTATCACCACTTCTCTCGACGCTCTCCACGGTCTGATTAAAATTTATAGGAAGCCCTCTGGAAAACTCTTGTAGGTACTCGAGAACGTCTTCATGAGTTAAGAAAGATGGAAGATCTGCACGAAATGGGACATCCCGGAATTGCATGACTTCTTTGGGAAGGTTTGTTCTGGAAAAATTGAGTTTTTAATGATTAAAATAAGCTAACTTTGACAGTGTCTCCTGAAACCAGTTTGAGTCCAAAAATATTGTATTTATAATCAATGGGTAGATCAAATCTAGGGCTACATTTTTGTAGTTGACCATTTTTTGATAGCTCTTGACGCTTTTGAGATATAGGCTGTCAAAGATGAGCAACGCCACGAGGAGAGAGGAGGAGACGCAGAGAAACGAGACACCCTCCTCTTTTCGCCCGCTCTCTCGCCTCCCAATCTTTAAAGGCGCATATCTCAAAAACGTGAGTAGCTATCAAAAAGTTGTCAACTACAAAAATGAAGATCTGGATTTGATCTACACAAAAAATATGAATTTAAAGCACAAACTTTGAAAGTTGAGCACAAAAATAGAGCTAAAAAGCGGAATATCTCAAAAACTAGAGAACCTATCAAAACGCGGTCAACTACAAAATTAAAGACTGATTTATGATCTACACAAAAAATACATTTTGAATATTTGTTCCATAAGCCTAACCTTGTTAAAGTTAGTCAATTTCAACTTGAAGTGAAATAGATTTTTAAGTTTCTCAAGTTTTGAAAAAAAACTTTTTAACTCACTTCAAATCCTGATACATACTCGAATGACAACCCGTCTGCTCTGAATATACCCATGTTCCACCAACCGAATTTGTCTGCTCGAATACTTCGACCTAAATTTACAAAGTTTTCGACAGAAGCACGGTGGCCGAGTTTCCCTGGGAAAACTAGGCCACAACTTTGGTAATTTTTTGACCTACCTCCAATCCCTTAGCTATCGAGTGCTTAGCCGCCGCGAGACCCGCGGCCCCGGCTCCAATTACACAGACTCGTTTTGGCATGACACTGAAAGTTAAAATTGAAAAATCAAAATTTTCTTTCTTTTTGGAAATTTTGGAAACTATGATGACAAGAGATGCACGAAATTTCTTCTGTGCTCACTGCTCTCTCCTCCTCGGGGTTTTTATCAGACACAAAGTTATAGATAGCAAGTGTTATAGATGACATTTTTTCGACGAACAATAAAAAAGGAAGAGAGTTTGTAGGTACACTTGGTAGCAGACAAGCATCCGCCGAAAATCGATAAAATTGGAAAACAACAAAAAAAGACTGCAACATTAATAGGCAGCCATTATAACAGTTATGTCTAGGTCGAAGTTCCACAACTATCATGGAAAATTTTTTTAAATCGGAATTTTTCATATCAAAAAGTCTCAAAAACCCATCCAAATACAACGAAATTGGTACCATTCGACTTGTTAAAAAATGCAAAAAATAATAGGCCCAGGTGGGAATCGAACCCTGAATGCAAGATTACTGGCCTATCTCCTTACCAGGTAGGCTATACGGTGTCTCCCCTGAAATAGGTGAAACAGTGCGCGGCCGCCGCGCCGCCGCCGCCACCTCCCTCACTTTCTTCATGGCCCTCGCCGCCGCGAGCCCACCTTCGCTCCGCTGGCTTAGGGGATAAGGAGTCTGACTGGTAAAATTGCATCCGGGGTTCGATTCCCACTGAGTGCTATTATTTTTTGCATTTTTTAACAAGTAGAATGGTGTAAAATTTGTCGAATTTGGATGAGTTTGAAGGGGATTTTTAATGATTTTTCTGTGGAAAATCACGATTTACGCCGTAAGACACATCAATTAGTGAAAGTGAAATTTTGGAGATTTGACAATTCTCAAATTTCTTAAAGCCTTAAAACCTTAGATTATTCTTCAAATCGAACAAAAAAATGTAGTAAAAAAGAATGACCAGCACAACCTTAAGAAATGGATCATCTGCTAATAAAAAAGAGAGAGAGTGAGAGACACAGAGAAACAAAGAAAAAAAAAGAAAAGATGAACTGTTCTGATAAGTGTACTCTGCACTGCCCGCCATAAAATATATTTTCAATGTGATGGGAAGATCATTATGACCTTTCGGAGGGGAGGGAGGAGGAATTTGTCAATCTGCGGAAAATTATTTGTAGTTTGTAGTCTAGAGCATTTTGGGGTACAAATGTGTACAAATGTGTACAAAGCATTAAAAACAAAATTTTTTACACAAAACGCATATAAGGTGATTTCTCGAGTTCTTAAAGGCACAGTAATCGGTTTTTTGGTAGATCACTTCCAAAATTTGTGTACTGAAATTTTTGTTCCGTTTCGTCAAGTCATAGAAAATCACAACTGACGTTTTTGCTCACTTTTAATTGTTTCTGATAAAGTGTAATTTCGAAAAAGTTATAAAATTTTATATTTTCCGGGTGTAGTCTTTGACCTTTTAGGAAAATCACGTTTCTCTCAAGGAGTAGTGTCGATTTACAGCGTAAATCTACACTTAGGCTTTTTTCCCGCCAAATGTGATATTGTTGAAAAGCTGACGTTCTGAGGATTCTGAATCAGTGAAAATTTTTTGTCTGGGACTGAAATGGGCTGAGTTACATCACTCAACGGTATATGCCGATTTACGCCGTAAATCGACACCAATCTTGAAGTTTCCGATTTTAAATTTTTAAAAGATATGTAACTGCGCTCCATTGATACTTTTTCTAAACACCTGTTTGTGTGCTTTTTCATGACCTCCTCTTCCTCCTCCCACTCAAAATTTTCCAGTTTTATCAGAAAACGTACATGTACATCGTAACGGCAATCATAAAACTTGAAACGCCCGTTATCACCTGGAAAAGATCAAAAAGCGGGTTAAAATTCCGATGAAATTTTTCTGAAATTTCTTGGGTAATAGAAAAAGTTGTGATCTACATTTTTGTAGTTGAACACTTTTTGATAGCTTTTCAGCATATTGAGATATGCGCCTTTAAAGATTGGGAGACGAAAGAGCGTGCGAAAAGAGGAGGGTGTCTCGTTTCTCTGCGTCTCCTCCTCTCTCCCCGCGTGCGCCTTGAGATTGGCAAGCTTTGAAGGCGCATATCTCAAAATGCTGAAATGATATCAAAAAGTGTTCAACTACAAAAACGTAGATCTGGTTTTGATCTACCAAATGATTATAAAATTAAAATGTTTGGACTCAAACTGACTTCAGGAGACATTGTCAAAGTTATCACCCTTTTTTCATTGAAAACTGTGTACAATGCTCCTCAAAAGTATGTTTGAGTACTTATGTTCTTCTTTTGTCTGTTTATGTTCTTATCTATCAATACACCACACAAAAAATCACAAAAATTCCAATTCCTTATCACAAATATTGTCATTGTTCATTGTTCTCAAAGTATTTTAGGAACAAAGGAACAAAATAATCCAATTTTGAAATTAGTTGCAAACAAATTCAAAAAGTGATTAAACATTAAAGACTAGAAACTAAAAAAAAACAGTTCTTGCATCTGAAAACTCTCGAAAAGCTGAAAAAATTAACGAACTTTTAAACAGTCCCCTCACGCCAGATAAAACCCAAATCCTTTGAATTTACATTTTTCTTGTAGATCAAATCTAGGGCTACATTTTTATAGTTGACAATTTTTCAATAGCTCCTCACCCTTTTGAGTTAAGCGCCTTTAAAAATAACTTATTTCCAAAGCGCGAGCTGGCAGAGGAGGGGAGGAGACGCAGAGAAGCGAGACATTCTCCTCTTTTCGCACGCTCTCTCGCCTCCCAATCTTTAAAGGCGCGTATCTCAAAAGCGTGAATAGCTATCAAAAAGTGGTCAACTACAAAAATGAAGATCTAGGCTTGATCTACACATCCAAAGTAAATTTGAACTCAAAATTTTATATCCAGAGTCAAGACGGAGCTTCAAAGTTGGTGGTTGAAAATCAGTCAATGACTATTCTATTCTGACCATTCCATTGTTCT
The DNA here is from genome assembly GCF_010183535.1 of Caenorhabditis remanei. Taxonomy (NCBI): domain Eukaryota; kingdom Metazoa; phylum Nematoda; class Chromadorea; order Rhabditida; family Rhabditidae; genus Caenorhabditis; species Caenorhabditis remanei. The sequence goes on along the minus strand of NC_071328.1, from coordinate 2,339,703 downwards.
CGACATTTTAACAAAGAAAAATTGCTACGTTGAATAAAAAATTGGTCTGTTCAAACATTTCCTCGAAATCATCTATTGTGGCCACTGCAAAATAGAAAATTTCGATTGTTACAGACACTGTTTGGACACCTGGCGCGGATCGTCACTTGGTCAGTTGGCTCAGAGCGAGAGATAATGGGGATCAGAGAGATGCAGAGAAACCAGATGGGCGGTATAAAAAGAGGTGTGAATCCGGGGAAAAGATCATCAAGTCTTTCAATTTGATATTTCAATAATATGCTTCAATCGGTTTTCCTCATTGGTTCGTTGGTGGCTATTGCCTTCGGTCAAACATGTGATCCACTCAAGGTTACTGCTCGTAAGTTCTCTTTGGTTACTGTACCGTGACAAGTGCGCTCCATAGCAAAAGCTTGAGAAGTTCGGTAGAGCGCATTTTCTGGCTGTAAAGTTTTTCAAAATAATGCTTGTTAAAGATTTAAAGCGCAAGTTTGCGACCATCCAAAAAATGGACACCAATTTTTAATGAATTTATTTTCGGAAGAGCGCTTTTTCTGAAAAAAAAAACTGAAAATTTTGTTTTTAAAGTTTTTGTCCCTTTTGGGGTGCCGTAGCCGTAGGAGCGCGTTTTCTGAAAAAAACCGTGAAATTTTTTAATTTTGGCGCCTTTACCCCCAAAACTTCAAAACTCACCAATTTTGAGTTTTTTGGTGCAGTAGAGCGTGTTTTCGACATGAAAAAATATTTAAAATTAAGAATTTCAGTTTTCTAAAATTTTGAGCCTGAAACATCTTTCTTAAAATTGTATGACTTTTTTTTGAGGAATTCACGTTTTTCATGTAAATATAATTTCAGCTTGCGGAGCCGGGCTCCCGGACTGCCAAACCGGCTCAACCTGTGACACCGCTCAAGGCAGTTGCTGTTTGAACGCTGATCTTAGTAAGTTATCTTTTCAAAAATTTTCAAAAATCTCAAAATTTTCCAGTCGGTGTGACTGTCACTGTCGCTGGTGTCGACGCCACTGCCACCGCCCAATCCACCACCACCGTCTTCGGAAATACCGCAACCTCCCGTACCGTAACCTCCCGTACCGTAACCTCACGCACCGGATGTGTCGACCGTGTCAACGCGGCGACCGGAACCTCCGACTGCGCCGCCCGTAGAAATCTGTGCAACGACGCCACGTACTATGACATCATGACCCAACAATGCCCAAAAACGTGTGGACGTTGCTCATCGATCTCGACGACACCAGCCACCGGAACTTGCGTCGATTTGAAGAATCCAAGAACTGGAAGCTCGGATTGCGCTAGCATGAGAGCTTACTGTAACGACTCCAACTATATCGCCTTGATGAGAGTTCAGTGCCCAAGAACTTGCGGATTCTGCGGAAGCTCCTCCTCCACCTCGTCATCGACTATTAGAACTGGAAGCTCCACTATCTCTTCAGGAAGTTGGTTTTTCTAACAAAAAAAATTTCAAAAAAGTGTCAAAAACCCATCCAAATCCTACGAAATTGGTACCATTCGACTTGTCGAAAAATGCAAAAAATAATAAGTCTGGGTGGGGTTCGAACCCACGATGCCAGATTGCTGGTCTATCTCCTTACCAGGTAGACTATTGGGGCGAAGAGGCGGCGCGGCGGCGAGGGTGGTGATGAAGGTGGTGGCGGCGCGCCTTGTCACCACCCTCGCCGCCGCGCCCCGGCGCGTCATTGTAGCCTACCTGGTAAGGAGACTGACCAGTAATCTTGCATCTAGGGTTCGACCCCACCCTACCCCAAATATTTTTTACTTTTTGTAACGATCACGGGGGTATATTTTTTATAAGGCGGAGACACTTTTTTGGTTATTTTCTCACTCCCAATGGAGGAAAACTCACTTTTTTTATCCAAAAGTACAATTTTCCAGCCTGTGTCGACCAAGTCAACCCATCCACCGGTCGTTCCGAGTGCGCTGCCAAGATCGGTCTCTGCAACAACTCCGCCTACCAAACCATCATGCGCACCCAGTGCCCAAGAACTTGCGGATTCTGCACCTCACCTCCGGATAATTCAGCTACACGATTGGATAATTCAGCTGCACGATTAGTAATCAGCCCAAGAACTTGCGGATCCTGCATCTCCGGATAATTCGGGCGCCGCCCCACGATTTGTAATAATTGTGCATCTCCCCCATTTTCGCTTACTCTCCTAATTTATATAATAAATGCTGTGTTCCGCCAAAATGTGTTCAAATACAATTTCGATGATGGGGACTGGTTGTACCAACATAAAAACAATAACGTATTGTGTCGAAAAAATTTTCATTGCCGGCGGGGGATATTTTTGAAACAAAAACTCGAGGATAGTGTTTGGACAGATGCCTTTTGAAATTTCAAGTCTGTTGGGGGGAGAGAGTGTGAGAGAGTGAGAGGGTGCCAGAGAGATTTTTAGAGAAATTTCTGGATGACGGGGAACGTGAATGAAGGTTGAAAAATACTGTAAATTAAAAAAATTTCCAAAATTTTTTTGCTGGAAAAGTCAATAAAAGTGTTCCCCGCAAAATTTTGGGTCTACAATCCCATTTTTTGCTCGAAAACCAAGTTAAGACTCCTTGTGCACCTTCGCACCCTTTTAAGGAAAATTCGCGTAAGTGGGCGTGGCCTAAATATTCAGATGGTCTTTATTGTTGTTTCAGACTATATATTAAATCTGGAAAATATGCATACTGCTAAATTTGAAAAAAAAAATTTCAGAATATTTTTTCAATGTGAATTTTTTCAGTTTACTGTACATATTTGAAATAAAGACCCTTTTCTGTTTTTCAGACAAAAAAAACTAAAAACTTCGATTTTATATTCTATTAACCAGGAATTCACGTTTTTTCAAGTAGATGTTCGGTAGAGCGCGTTTTCCTGAAAAAAAACTCAACATTTTGATTTCTACGTTTTTATTACTTTCGGGGTGCCGCAGCCGTAAGAGCGCGTACTCTGAAAAAAAAACCGTGAAAATTTTGAATTTTGGCGCGTTTACCGCAAAACTTCAAAATTTCAAAATTTTGAGTTTTTGGTGCAGTAGAGCGCGTTTGCGATGTTGTAAAATTTACCCTGCTGATTCCAAATCTGCAATAAAAATCTGCTAAATGCTCACGTGAACTGAGTTATGACTCGTCAAACTTGCGCTTCTACAGTACAAGTGTCGATGAAAACGTGAAAAGGTTAAGAACGTGAACAAATTGAAAAGTTTGACGGGTCATAACTTCGTTCACGTGAGCATTTAGCAGATTTTTATTGCAGATTTGGAATCAGCAGGGTCGAAAGTATCTATGGTCAAATTTATAGAAAAAGTTCAACTCGGTCCGTCGTGTACTTCCCTTGTTAGGTCTTCAGTTAGGGTACACACCCTAAGTGGGCGCGGCCTAAAATTTCTCGGGACCTTCTCCTTTAACCATGCTACTATTGTCCTTATCCAAGTAGTACAATGGTCATTTTTGTTTCGACATCAAAATCGGAATGTTGCAGTTGGAATACAACAATTATTTGCACAGCTCCTCCCGCCTCCTTTAGCCATTCCAAAACGTATATAAGGGATGGGATACACAAGAAAATTCATCAGCTCACTTTTGTGATCTACAACAATATGTTCACTCGCCTCTTCTTCTCTTTTGCACTTTTCGCATTGGCTCACTCGCAGACTTGCGACATCTCCGCTTCTGAAGGACGTAAGTGGTTGAAAAAAAAATTTCGAGAAAAAATCGATTTTTTTCAGCATGCTTCGGCGTGGGAACATGTCAAACACAAGTTTGTGATTTGGATGCAGGATTTTGCTGTCCTATAACCAGTAAGTTTTTAAAATAGGGTTACTGTAGTTATCGTGGCGGGACCCAATTTGCTTCAAACCTAGGTATGATTATATTCATTAGAAGCGTTTTAGAACGGTGATTCTATTGGTACAGTTTTTGTAGCAATTAGAGCAAGACCCACAAAGTTACTGTAGAAAAGGTGATTGGGTTACTGTAGTTATCGTGGCGGGACACACATTTCTTCAAAGCTAGTCATGGTTACACTCATTCGAAGCGTCTCAGAACGCTAAATCTAATGATGCATTTTTTATAAAAATTGCGTCAAAACTGACAAAGTTACAGTAGAATACGTGATTGGGTTACTGTAGTTATCGTGGCGGGACCCAATTTTCTTCAAACCTAGGTATAATTATACTCATTAGAAACGTCTTAGAACGGTGATTCAATTGGTACAATTTTTGTAGCAATTAGAGCAAGACCCACAAAGTTACTGTAGAAAATGTGATTGGGTTACTGTAGTTATCGTGGCGGGACACACATTTCTTCAAAGCTAGTCATGGTTACACTCATTCGAAGCGTCTCAGAACGCTAAATCTAATGATGCATTTTTTATAAAAATTGCGTCAAAACTGACAAAGTTACAGTAGAATACGTGATTGGGTTACTGTAGTTATCGTGGCGGGACCCAAATTGCTAAATTAAACCTTGCCACTCATGGCATGACATGATTATACTTATTCCACTACTTATTTCAGCCGTCCCCGCTGTCACCACCACCGTCGTGCCAACCACAGTCGACGCCGACGGATCCACCGTAACCGTCACCTCCACGTCGACCGCCGCCTCAGCTACCGTAACCTCCACGACCACTTGTGTCGACCGTCTTAACCCGTTGACGGGTGTCTCTGACTGTCCAGCACGTGCCGCCCTTTGCAACGACGCCACCTACTACGCCGTCATGACCCAACAGTGTCCAAGAACGTGCGGACGGTGCTCTACCACCTCGACGAGCACTTCATGCGTCGATCGTGTCAACCCATCCACTGGAGTGTCCGACTGTCCAGCTCGTGCCGCTTTGTGCAATGATTCCACCTATTACGCTGTCATGACCGCTCAGTGCCCAAGAACTTGCGGTAGATGCAACACCACTTCGTCTACTACCACTTCTACTAGTGAGTCAAAACTTTTTTTCCCGAATTTTTTTACCTAATAACAATCACTTACAGAAAATCCTTAATTTTCCGTCAAAAAATCCATTATAAAAGATTTGCTTGAAAAAAAAATTCGCGCAATTTTTTGAGCCCCAAAGCTTCCAAATGTTATATATTTTTTAAATTCTGATTTCTGCGCACCATTTTTTGTCAAAAAACCCTTAAACAAGGTGTTTTTTTGAAAATTCTCAAAAAATATGAAAAAAAAAACTTTTTCGCACATATTTTTGAGCTAAACACATCCTAGAATTTTAAAAAGCTTGGAATTCCCTATTTATATCAAAAACCTAAAAATCCACAGTTTCCAATAATTCGGGATCCCCAAAAAACCCAAAAACTTCCAAAAAATGTAAAAAACTTGGAAAAACAATTTTTAGGGGAACGTAAAAAATTTTGACTTAAAAATTTTTTTGACCAAACCTATCATATCCCTCAAAAATATTAAACTTTATGGAAAAAAGTTGTCTAACGGTATTTTCCGCAAAAAATTTACAAATTTTAATTTTGATTTTTTTGAAATTTTTTTTGAATTTTTCAGCCAAAAGACGACTAAATACGATTTTTGACTGTTTTTGCTAAAAATTTCGAAAAATTGTACATTTTTTAAAATCCAGGCCGTACACCCCTAAAAAGGTTATCCAAAAATTAAAATCCCAAAAAAATTTTTTGAAAAATTTCTCATTTTTACTATTCTTCCTATCAACAATTCCAGGCACAACCTGTGCTGACCGTTCTAACCCTCTCACGGGTACCTCGGACTGTCCAGCCCGTGCCGCTCTCTGCAATAACGCGGTCTATTACAATATTATGACTGTGCAGTGTCCAGTGACGTGCGGCAGGTGTAATACCACCGCCACGTCGACTAGTAAGTGGCAGTGGCTTTGTCTTACTGCTTGCTTAATTGCTTAAGGCTTAATTGTTTCTGCTTCTTAATTGGCTTAGCTTTTTTTTGTCGCTTAATTATTTTTAACGTGGAAAAACGAAAAATTTTCAGCCACCTGCGCCGACCGTGTCAACCCAACAACCGGAGTGTCCGACTGTGCCGCCCGTGCTGCTCTCTGCACCAACTCTGTCTACTACGACTTAATGACCGTCCAGTGCCCAAGAACTTGTGGAAGATGTACCTCCAGCTCCACCGTCACCGCTACCGGCACCTCATCCACCACTGTCTCTTCTACTTGCGTCGATCAAGTCAACGCCGCCACCGGCACCTCGGACTGTCCAAACCGTCGCGCCTTCTGCACCAACGCCGCCTACTTGAGCCTTATGCGCACCCAGTGCCCACTCACATGCGGATTCTGCACTGCTGGATAATTTTGGAGGATATGGAAATGTGGAGCTTCTTCTTCTCTTTGATATAACTTATTTATTCATTAATTTATTTGTTTGGTCTTTCGATTATTCTGTGAAAAAATGTGGTCTTTCTCTTTCTTAATAAACTTTATTGGGTTCAAATATTGTGTTTTTTTTTCTTCCAAAAAACTTTTCAAAAACCGAAAAATGATCAAAAAGTATCAAAAACCCATCCGAAACCGACGAAATTGGTACCAGTCGACTTGTTAAAAAATGCAAAAAATTACAAGCCTAGGTGGGAATCGAACCCCGGATTCCAGATTACTGGTCTATTTCCTTACCAGGTAGACCATGGAAGCAGGGCGACGGCGAAGAGCAGGGTGGCGACGTGGCGCCGCCACCGCCACCTTTATCATAACCTCTACTTTCTCGACGCCGCCGCACCCCGATAGCCTACCCGGTAGAATATCTGACCAGTAATCTTGCATCCCGGGTTCGACCCCACCCCACCCCAAATAATTTTTGCATTCTTTTGTGAGCATTTTGGTGTAAAAATTATTCGATTGGAGCGCGTTTGAAAGCAATTTATTAATAATTTTCGAGTTAACAAGTTAAAAATGCAGATAATACTTTTCCATTTCCTCTTCCGTGAAGTTCCCCGCGACCACGATATTCTTTGGCGAATGATTCCATGCAAAATAAGAAGTTGGATGGTCTCGATACCAAAGTGGTCCGTATTCATGCTTCAACTGTTCTATCGGATTACAAAGAATCCAAAATAGATGACCATGCATTTCAGCGGCGCAGGCGGGGTCTAGGAGGAGATGGGTGAATCTGTATTTTGTGCCATCGTCTGAAATAGAAATTCATGACTTTTTTGAAAGTTTCAAAATTTTCTCACTATCTAGCCCAGGAATATAACGGTAGATCACTTTTCCATCCTCCACATAGTCATACATTACAAATAAATCGATTGCTGGCCGCCCTTCTTCCTTGGAAACTACTGTGATCTCATGGGAGTCTTCTAGCTACAAAAATTTCAGATAATTTATTGATTTTTTCCATCCCCACTAACCTTCCCTAGCATTCTCCTCATATCGAAAGCAGACTCATTCTTCCTCAATACTTTCTCCGCGTACTCCGGATTGTAGTTCTCCTTGAAAACCGAGAAATCCAAATCGAGGGTATGTGGGATTACTGTACATTCACGATACCATCCGAGTAGTGTGCCACCGTTTAAATAAGGGTACATCCCCATATCGATTAGTTCATCTCGGAACCGGGCAAGGATACTGGTGGAAGTGGTACCGTTTTGTTGGATTTCCTAAAAACCAATATTTCTCAAAAGAGTGAAGGGCTATGAAAAAGATATTAACTACAAAAATATAGAGCTTGAAATTTCTCACATTTTATAAGTTGACAATTTTTTGATAGCTCTTCTATGTCTCGAGATACGCGCCGTTAAAGATTAGAGGCGAGAGAGCGTGCGAAACGAGGAGGGCGCCCAGCTTCTCTGCGTCTTCTCCCCTCCTCTCTCCCTCTCATTGCTTCTAGTTTGCTATCTTTAAAAGCGTATATCTCAAAAGCGTGAATAGCTATCAAAAAGTGGTAAACTACAAAAATGTAGAGCTAGTTTTGATCTACCAATTGAATATAAATTCAAAATGTGTCAAGTCAAACTGACTTCAAGAGACACTGTCAAAGTCTTTTATTTTTTAGAGACAGAAATTTCAGTTTTTGTTCAATTTTTCATGTATTTTTTATTCATTTTACTCACTTCTGACGTATCCCTGTCCATTTCGAGACCAAGACACTCCACAAATTTTGATCTTTTGTAGAATTCAATAAATCTTTGGATATTTGTAGGAACTTCAAAGTTTCCGACCTGACGGGTCTCGAATCTTCTGGAAAATTCAAAATTATTGGTTTATTTACACGAAAAAGGCAATACTTTGGAATAATTCTCTTCCCATCTTCATAGAATTCCAAAAAGTCTTTTCCATCCGGACTATTATAAAGCACAACATCGAATCGAGTAGTGTCGATGATCGATCTGTCTTTGCCCTTCACGTGGACTCCAATCTAAATCCACGTAAATCTACCCAAGTCACCGTAAATCTACATTTACTCACCTTTACCCTCTTTGTCTCATCCCATTGACAATCCTGATTTTTCAAGTTTTCCAAAAAATCCAAATCAATCAATAATACCGGAACTTCAGGATCCCATTCGTTCAGTAGATCATCACATTGAGTTTGATTATTAGACAGTGAATCTGAAAAAAAAACAAGGTTTCCCTCAAATTTTTCTCTAAACTTACATCTCAACGCCTTGGAATTTTTGTAGATCAAAACTAGGAGCACCACTTGAAGTATAATCCCAAAAATCAAAAATCGAACGAAAACATTTGTCGATGACATCTATATTCCAGAAGGAACTAGAAGAGTGTACAACTATTTGGTATTGGTTTCGCGTTCCCCGGAAGCTGGGACAGAATGAGGGCACCCGGTTATTCAATTTTTCTTCTAGAAAACAAAATTTTCTGGAAATTTCTCGTGCCAAAACAAAAACTGAAAGTACCGATTCGAGGACTTCGAGGCCACCGTGATAGCAGTTATGTCTAGGTCAAAATTCCACAATTTTTATACCAAAAAGTGTCAAAAACCCATCCAAATCCAACAAAATTGGTACCATTCGACTTGTAAAAAAATGCAAAAAATAATAAGCCTAGGTGGGGGTCGAACCCCGGATGCAAGATTACTGGTCTATCTCCTTACCAGGTAGACCATGGAAGCAGGGCGACGGCGAAGAGCAGGGTGGCGACGCGCCGCCGCCACCACCACCTTTATCACAACCTCCAACTGCTCGCCGCCGCTGCACCCCGATAGCCTACACAGGTGAACCGCGATGGATCCTATATGTGAAAGTGTGCATATAGCGTCCTATATGTGTCCTCAAATGAAACGTGGACCGCGCGTGCGGCGTATATGTGCTGTCGTCTTTTCTGTGTACTGGCCGCGCGTGGGCGCATATAGTATCCATATACGTTCCATATATGGTCCATATTTCAGCCTAGCGGCCGGCCGCCGCAACGACACTCCGGAATGACGCCTGGGCGTGTTGTTTACCGTAAATCGACGCAACAATATTTTCTATAAGTCCGGGCCCATTTTCTCTGTTTCTCGAAGTTTTTCACCGATTTTCTTCATTCTTTTTGCACAAAACAGATAATGGCTAACTTCAAATATAAAATGAAAGTTAATTAAATTTAGGGAGACTTATTTTTTCAATAGAAAACTTGTCGTTTTCTCAAGAAACTTTGAGTTTCACTTTATGTTGAGAAATCCAAGTCTTGTGTTTTTCTTTACTTCGTTATGATAAGAAATTATAGTTTTCAGGTGGATTTAAAGGTAAGAAGGTAAGTATTTGTCCTACCGAAGTAAAGTCAAAATACCGGACTTCGATTTTCATCGACGGGTATACCAGCTGGTGTCATATTCTGTCAAAGTTCAAAGAAAAGCTCGAAAATTGTTTTATAACCGTCAAACTAACTTATCATTTTTTATATAAATTGTGTGGAGTTTTAAAATTTTCACGAAGTATTGCCATTATCTGTTAAAAAAAATAAAGAACTTCGAGAAAAATGGAGAAAATGTATAAGTCCGAGAAATGGAAAGTGAACAAGTTGGAAAAAATAAAAGTGAAACAACATGATAGCATTATATAACAATCACAACAATGAATTGGGCCTTTCTAGTGTTTCATATACAATAATCAATCAAATACGGTTGGTAGAATTAATGCTGATATGCGATCCATATACGATCCATATACGATCCATATGCGCCACACGTTTTCGGCCGACCGCGCGTGGATCCATATGGACACATATAGGACACAACCCTGGTTCTTTCTAGCTGCATATACGCCACCGCGCGATCACATATAGGATACATCGCGGTTCACCTGTGTACCCGGTAGAATATCTGACCAGTAATCTCACATCCAGGGTTCGACCCCACCCTGCACCAAATAATTTTTGCATTCTTTTCTGAGAATTTCGGTATAAAAATTATTGCATTTGAAGCATTATTTTATTTAAAAACACTCCAATTTCTCATCCACTTTTTCGAAAATGATATGTTCTTGCAGATACATAGGTCGTGGTGGCTTGTACAGTCTCCAGCTTCTCCATATAGAATTTTCCCAAACAAAATTTGATCTACATTCTTGTTTTGCGTGAGAATAGTCTTGAATTGAGCAAAGTCAGTAAGAATAGTGAGATCATATGAATGATTGGTGTCGGATGGGTTTATATGGCCATGGTGTAGTAGGGAGAGGGTCTGAATTCAAAACAAATAGAAAAGTTCACTGGAGCGCATTTGCTCATCTACCTTCCTCAACTCAAATTTCTCACAAATCGCGGTTAAATTTGATCTATCCAACAAATCGTTCATTTGATTTACGAGTAGATTTCCAAATCCATTCCGCAGATTTTCACTGTAACGAGGAAAGTGATATTCTCAATAGAGCGCACTTTCCACCTACTCCACTACCGGAACCTTCTCCACTTGACAAATACAGTACTCCGGTTGAATCGGAAGACGTCCGCAAGTTCTCGGAAGTGATGGTTGACGACGGAGATATGAGTGACCGCGTTCACCGGAAATTTCCAGAAGAGTACGGTTGTTGAAGGAGTCGGCTGGTTGGTACTGTAATAAGTGGAAGAGAAATTTCTAGGCCACGGCCACCAAAATTTGACAAGCCTTCAAAATATCCAAAATCGTGGCTCTCGTATCGAAATGAGTCTGAAGTTTTCGCGAGTTTTGTCTCATTATTTCCAGAACCGCTGGATTTTTTCGACGAAACGGTTTTGGGATAGAAATCGATAAAAATGGATTATTTGCCTCCACACTACCAATTTCAGAATCCGAGTTCAGACCCTGAGTACCCTGAGCACCCATGAATATGAAAAATGAGTTTTGGAGCTGAAAATTGACTTGAGGATTGACTTGAGGAGTTTTTTCTTTAGGCGTTACCGTTTCTAAATTATTTTCGATGAGTTTCAGTATAGAGTCATCGGATTTTGTAAGGGAGAGCCATGCAAATTTGGGTGGTCCTGTAAAAAAAAGCGAAATTTGCATACCAAAATGTGTCAAAAAGTGCTATAAACCCATCCAAATCCGACGAAACTCGTACCATTTGAATTGTTAAAGAATGCAAAAAATAATTACACTAGGTGGGGGTCGAACCCCGGATCCTTAGATTACTGGCCTATCTCCTTACCAGGTAGACTATGAGAGCGAGCCGGCGGCGCGGCAGCAAGGATAGTGTTAAGGGTGGTGGCGGAGGAAGAGAGGCGCGCCACCACCACCTTCATCACTATCTTCGCCGCTGCGCCACCTCTTCGCCCCTCTGGTCTACCTGGTAAGGAGATAGACCAGTAATCTGGCATCCAGGGTTCGACCCCCACCTAGGCTTAATATTTTTTGCATTTTTTAACAAGTCGAATGGTACCAATTTAGTCGGATTTGGTTGGGGTTTTGACACTTTTTTTGCGTGGACCTACCTTTATAAGCTTCTAAAAACGCCTTGAAATAGTTCTCAACCTGATTAGGACAGAATCCATTATTCAAATTTAAATAATGATGAGCTTTGAACCCTTTTTGATGATTTTCATCATCTACATGTAAAGTCTGAAATTGGGATAAAAATTTTAGAGTCTTACAGTAACCACTTGAATACCATATAACCATGATCCTTAAATTCTTCTAATATCGAGACATCAGGACTCACAGACACACCGAACCACAAAACCATTTTATTAGCCGAGCTATTCTCGCCGATTTTATTCACAAACGGGAATTCTACGGCTTCTAACCGAGAGGATAAGGTGGAGAGGGTTTTTGGGAGGGATCTGGAGAATCTGAGATGTCCGGTGGAGCGCACTTGCATCACTTACCGTTTAGCAGCGCCTGTACTTAAAGAGTCAACGAGGAACACGAAGACATTCGGTGGGTTTTCTGGGAATTTCGGAGGTATTTTTGGTTTTCTGAAAATAAGGTTGAGATTTTGATCTATAGGTTTAGGTTGTGATCTACATAATTTGGCAGTGTAAAAATCGATAGATTTCAGTGGAATCTTCCCAGCAGACGGCTTCCACGAATTCGCATTCGACTGGTCCAGGTGGCAGCCAGGTGGCCGTGGAAAGACATCTGAAAGGAGGGACGTTTCGAAACCGAGACACCTTGAAATAAAAAAAATGAAACGACCTGGTGAAAATAGTTTTAAAAAATTTCTCAAGTGGAGATAGTTTTTTTTAATTTGAAGAAATTATGTGAAAATTTCCCAACTTTGAAGGCTTGTATCGAAATAGTGTGTGGTCGGATCAATTTGAATTGATGCTTATTTTGTAGACCAAATCTAGATCTTCATTTTTGTAGTTGACAACTTTTTGATAGCTCCTCACGCTTTTGAGATATGAACGCTCAAACTTTGCAGCCAACCACCAGCAGGAGGAGACGAGAGAGCATGCGAAACGAGGAGGGTGTCTCGCTTCTCTGCGTCTCTCCCCACTCTTGCTCTCGCCGTATTTCTGGTGACTATCTTTAAAGGCGCGTATCTCAAAAGCGTGAAGCGCTATCAAAAAACTTTCAACTACAAAAATGTAACCCTAGATTTGATCTACACAACAAATATAAATTTGAAACATTTCGACTTAAAAATGGCGTTGTGACACGCTCTCAAAACTAAATATTTTTCACTTTTCAATCAATATTTTTTTACCTCGCCGAGCAGTTCATCCCCTTCTCCAATATCCTCCATGTCCCATTCACCAATTCCGTCAATGGCTCTGTAGGACAATTATCGATCGATTTTTGATCTACAACCTCATATTTTATGCTTGGGTGCCAATAATCATAAACCGGCAGGGAACAGACATTCATATAGTTGTTGGTGGAGTCGTATTCATGGAATAGTGGTTCTAAAACTAAACATTTGCCACGGTGGCCTAACTTTCGCTAGTGATGGCCTAGAAAACTCTACGGGACTAACCTTCCTTCTGATCTTCAGTTTTGTAGACGAACAACATGAAAATGATTTGAAAAAGGATACCGTAGACGAGAATCCGAAAGAAAATTGGTTTTGACTTCTTGTTCCATAGGATTTTATGCATTTTTGAAAAGGAAATAAATGAAAAAAAAATCAGAAGACTAAAGAAAAATTGTAGGAAAATAACTTAAGGGTCACGGTGAAAAGAAATAAAAAATAGACAGTTTTTAAAGCGTGTCACAACGCCCTTGTTAAGTTGAATTGTAACAAATTTTTATTGGCTGTGTAGATCAACTCTAGGACTACATTATTGTAGTTGACAACTTTTTGGTAGCTCCGCCCACTTTTGAGATATGCGCCTTCAAAGATAGGCGGTTCCCCAGTCGAGAGGCGCAGCTGTGGGAAGAGAGACGCAGAGAAGCGAGACACCCTCCTCGTTTGGCACGCTCTCTCGTTTTTCAATCTTAAAGCGTTCATATCTCAAAATTGCGCGGAGCTCTCAAAAAGTTGTCAACTGCAAAAATGAAGATCTTGGTTTGATCTATAAAACAAGTATAAATTCAAAACAATCCGTCGACACACTATTTCGATATAGACATTCAAAATTGATTACTTTTCACGTAACTTCTTCAAAATTCAGAAAAAAAATTGGTCTCCGCTTAGGAAAATTTAAGAAAAAAGGTTTTTCTGCTAGACTGAACGTTTTTCCTTATCGATTTTTTGGGTTTTCAAGATTTTTTGTTTTTGTCTCGCTTCTCTGCGTCTCACGCTCTCTCGCACCTCAATCTTTAAAGACGCGTATCTCAAAAGCATGAATAGCTATCAAAAAATTGTCAACTGCAAAACTGAAGTTCTATGTTTTATCCATATAACCATAATAATTTAAATCAATTTGACTATTATCTGGTTGCAAGAGGTGCTGTCAAAAGTAGAGTAATTTTCATCATTTAGAAGACCTGAAATATAAGAAAAAAGAGCAAAAAACACATTTTGAAGTTTATATAATATTTATTCTCTCTGTTGTTGGGCAATTAATGCAATTAAAACTTTAATTCGAAAAAATACCATGGTTTTCATATTAAACTATCTATCTCATACAAAATCCGATGCAATTAAAAATTTAAACTTAAACAATATCTGCGATAAAATATTTGTCCTCCTCTGACTCGCAATGTTCTTCTTCGGCAAAAAGTCCATTTTTGGCCCGCACACGAGCCATGAAGAGTCGATCCTCATTTTCCTTATCTTCCTCCTGGCGTACTTTAACCCTTCTTTTCGGCGTCTCGTCTGCAGATGGTGGTGGCGGCATTCTGGATTTCTTCCGACGTAGACGATAATTTTCAGATAAAGTAGATGTCGCTGGTGTCCATGGATGCTCACCTGAAACTTCATCTTTTGAATCCTTATAACTTTTCACTATTGGATGCTCCAAGAGCTCCCAGGCAGATGGACGAGCCTCTGGATTCCTCCGAATCATTGACTCAATAATTTCCCGTAAGTCTATAGACCGCCCATGGAAGAATCTGGATGGCGTGCGACCACCAATCAGAATATTTCTCACGTCGCCCTGTGGAGGCATATGGAGTCCTGTTGTGATCTCCAACAGACTCATTCCAGCAGCAAAGACATCTCCTGCAGTTGTGAACACTTTCTGAGAAAATACCTCCGGTGCAAGATACCTAGAATCCCCCTCATCTCCGGCACACCACTCCTCATTCACTCGGCTGACCAAACCGAAATCTGCAATCTTAATTACCGTATCCTTTACCAATATATTATCTGGTTTTAGGTCATTATGGCAGAATCCGGAGGTATGGAGATGCCGGAGCCCCAGTACTACTTGTACTAAGACTTTCCAGATCTCGTCTTCTTCCAGACCGTTTCTACAGTATGCCAGCAATGACATCTCACACAACTCGGTCTGAATATAGACGAGACCTCTATCCAACCACCCGGACACGTACTCCGTGATATATTTATTTGGAGGGATCTGCTGGAAACCTTTCACCTCTTTCACCGCCTTACCCGAATCGGTTGTTAGAGATTTTTTGATCGCATACCATTTCCCCTTATCCCCCTTATATTTTCCCCTATAAACTTCACCGAAATTTCCTTTTCCTATCGGTTCGACGTCGGTGAAAAGTTGCTCCATCGCACTCCTCGGGTCCTGTGCATCGTAGTGTTCGTCGGTGAGTGGGGACAGTAGTCCTGCAAACAAAAAATCGATAATTTTTTCTGCGTAGCGACTCAAAGAATTTCCTTAAAGCGCTAAACATCGGTTTAGGCAGTAAAAGTCAGGAAATGTGATCTTAGTAGAGAAGTACTAAAATTTCGCTGCGTAGCGACTCGAATTTCATTAAAAAGTGGTAGTAAGGGTCTTACGTCAAAGTGGACACTGCGTAGCGACTCAACTAGTTTTAATATTTCAAGGCTCTAGCGAAATCATGGAGAATCGTTTAGACCACTCACTGTGTATCACGTAAGACAGTAAGTTTTTCAAAAATCCCATAAGTAAGCAAGTGCGCTCTAACAAGACTAAGATAGCGACGTACTAACATTTTGCTGCGTAGCGACTTATTTAACGTTTTTTTTTGCCTTTTAAGGTTTTTTGCGATTTTAAAAGTTTTTTCTTGCAATTTTAAAGATTATATGGGATTTTAAAGGTTTTTTGCAATTTTAAAGGTTTTTGGGATTTTAAAGTTTTTTTTCCGCGATTTTAACAGTTTTTTGCAAGTTTAATGGTTTTTTTTTGCGATTTTAAAGGTTTTTTTTTTGCTAATTTTAAAGGTTTTTGGGATTTAAAGGTTTTTTTTTGCGAATTTTAGGGATTTTTGCTATTTTTAAAGTTTTTTTCCGCAATTTTAAATTTTTTTTTGCAATTTTAACGGATTTTGTGATTTTAAAGTCTTTTTGCGATTTTAAAAAATTTTGCGATTTTTAAAAGTTTTTCGCGCTTAGCGGCATCAGATTATTCCGGCGTAGCGACTCAACTAGTGGATACTCAGTCTATAACTTAGCAGTGTCTAAGCGGAAAACTTTCGCTGCGTAGCGACTCACACTTACCTCCCATCTCGTAAACAAGTGCCCCTTGTGGCTCCTCCTCTTCCTTCTTCTTCTCTGCCGACCTTCTCTTCTGCTCTTCTCTTTCCCTCAACGACAATCGACTCGCCGCCTTCTTCTTCATCGGAGCAGGTGGCGGTGCTCTCGATTCTCCTCCTAATCTCTCCATGACTTCCGCCTTCGTCTCCAGTCTGCTCGATTCCACTTCTTCATCTGAATCCATTCCATTGGGGTCCAGTTCATTGCTCTCCGTACGGACCGCCCGTTCCAAAACATAACAATCTCGAACTCGACAGAAAATCCAGATTTTCTGCTTGGTTGGCGTGGAGGGCTGGGACATTCCGGGGATGAAGAGCTGAAATATAATTACGATGAGCAACAGTGTCAAAAATAAGAGAAATAATTATAAGAATAAGCAAAGATTGGAAGAGAAAAGTGTATAGAAATGCACCAGAATTCCACAAGTCCTGTTTTTGGAAAATTTTAAAGTAAAAAAAACTTAACGTTTTTCATGTGCACCACGAAAAAAGGACTTTAGAATTGATTGGAAACTGAATTCAAGGGAAAATTGGAAATTTCAAAGTTTGCAACCGCGCTCTACCGAAACTTATCGATGGGGGAGAGTCTCAAGAAAAACTTTTTTTGAGGGTTTTAGGGGAGTGCAGTTGTAAAATCCTAAATGTGCTAGTAACGGCAATTGAGGTTTTCAAAAAAAATACTCTCAAAAATTGAACCAAATTAGACGTATTTAGTTTGAAAGACAAGAAAAAATGAGGAATTTTTGATTTTGGCGGAAAAAGTACAGAAAAACTTTTTGCGTTAAAAAAGCTGAACTACAAAAAATTGGCCAAAGCCTTTCAATTTAAAGTTTCAAAAAGCAGAAATTTCTAGTTTTTCACGGAATAATAGGAAGATAAAGTTTTTTGCGTTTTTTGGTAACTTAAGTGAAAACTTCAATTTTTTGAGACTCAAAATTTTGAAATTCCCCTATTCAGGACGCTATCACACTCATCAAAAAAAGGACTAAACAACTTTAAATGGATAAGAATACCGTATCCAGGAAGATACTAAAATTGTGATATCTGAGCAACCGACTAAAAGTATACACCCTAAACTAGTTATTGGGGTCGGGGAGATCAAAGGAAGAGGTATACGGTAGTTATGGGGGACATTGCCAGAATTGAACAGGGAGATACGGGGATGGCTTCAGGAGACTACTGGCTTAGATACCGTAAGAAAGGGAAAAATGTGAAATAGTGTCGGGTCTTGGGTAAAGACAAGGAAGAGACTATATGAATATCAAAATGAGAGAAGGAGTACCGACTGAAGACGAATGAATGGTTAGGATTGCCTCATGAAGGCGTGAGCAAGTGGGCGGGGCCAAGAATACACCTGTCCACGTAGCGATCCCATGGGAAAACGGGAATGAGGTTGGGCAGTGCGGGAGAGTCAATATTGAAAATTGGTAGATTGGGAAGCTGAAGACGTGGAAATTCTGATTCCACCACGTGGACACATGATCAAAAATCCAGACACATGATGTGCCAAGTATCCACGTGGACATATTCAGAAGACCACATTGACAGAGGGCACACGATGTACCAAGTACCCAATGAGTCCCTCTGGGAGGATTGAGGAGTGTATTCCAGATTCTTTGATCCCTAACCGACAGTATACTGTACTTTGGATAGTGGCGGTGTGTCGGTGAGATCAAAGGGTACGGTATACTAGATATTGATCCTGGTCACTTATGGTTTTCAGTGAAAGTTATAATGACTATCTGGAAAAAAGCCAAAATTGTTACAAATAGTGTGGTACAAAATGGAACACAACCGAAAAAAAAACCACTTATCTGAAAAGATTTGTTTAAAAAAGTGAGTTTTGTCAGTTTTTGAAGATCTCTGTTGATAAGGTAGATCAAATCTGGATCTTCATTTTTGTAGTTGACAACTTTTTGATAGCTTTTCACACTTTTGAGATACAAGGCTTCGAAGACTGCAGGTAGCATGCCCTCCTCTTCACGCGCGCCTCAATCCTTCTGGCACCGCAAACTTTAAAGAAACATATCTTGAGAACCTGCAAAGCTATCAAAAAGTTGTGAACAGAAAAAATGAAGATTTACGTTTGATCTACCTAACCAGTACAATTTTGAAAAATTTTATTCCGTTATGTTCCATTTTGTACCACACTATTACCCAGCTCGCTCAAAATTCGGCCCGGTGACGCGGAGTGGGTCTCGTTGCGGAATTTCGATTTACGGCGGCTCTCTACCGTAAAAGTTTTATACTACGGTTGTTGCTTTTTTCCAGAGAATTGTTCTTCTGAAACTCTTGATTGGCCAGGGCCGATCGAAGCCTACTACCTAGTATACTGCACCCTTTGATCTCACCGACACACCGCCACTATCAAAGAATCTGGAATACACTCTTCTATCTTCCCAGAGGGACCCATCCGATTTATACTTGGCACATCGTGTACCCTCTATCAATGAGGAATATGTTTCGATACTTGGTACATTGTGTGTTCCGCTATCTAAATTTTTGAATATGTCTACATGGATTAGTAAGAGTCCACGTGGTGGTATAGGTTTTCACCATGATCTCTATACGTAGACGGGTGCATTCTACGCCCCGCCCACTTGCTCACGCCTTCATGAGGCAATCCTAACCATTCATTCGTCTTCAGTCGGTCGTCATAGATCGTCGGTTGGTTCTCCTTCTTCTCTCATTTTCATATATTCATATAGTCTTTCCGTGTCTTTACCCCAAGACTTTCATTTTTTGGGAACCCATTTCTCCTTTTCTTACGGTCTCTAAGCCAGTACCTGTTATAGTCGGTCCCTAGTCTCCCGGTGTAGTCTAATGTTCTAGGCTCTAGGCTTACGGTCTAGTTTCATCGTCTAGTCTGCTTTTATAGGCTTCTTCAACTAGTCCTGCGTCTTTCGTTCTACTGTGAAAAAAATAAAGTTTGGCCAAGGATTTTCAAAAAAAAATTTCGCGCCCAAAACGCTTTAGTGCATTTGTGAACTAAAGCGTTTTGGGCGCGAAAATTTTTTTTGAAAATCCTTGGCCAAACTTTATTTTTTTCACAGTAGTCTCCCTCATTCGAATTTTCCGGTTCAAATCCAAGTTTTTTGAAATGTTTGCTTATTTTTTCATACACATTTATTGAAGATTCTTGTTTTCCATGCCAACCTGTCATAATCATACTTACCCCGGGCCAATGTGGGCCCAAAATTTTTCTGCTCGAGTTTCAGTACAAAAATCGAAATTTTTGATCTTTTCGCAAAAAAGTCAAATTTTCCATTTTCAAATTTCGCTTAAAATATGGAAAGTGCATAGGATTTCTTACTATTTATTTATTGATGAAAACACAGTTATTACAACTGCGCTCCACCGAAATCCCCTTGAAAAATGCCTCGTTTTCTCTGAGTCTCTCAATTTCGCACACTATTTTCTTCGGTTTCGGTAGAGCGCGGTTGTAAGAGACGTGCCGTGCTAATAGGTCGCTAGTCTGGTCCCCTGGTTAAACTTTTTTGCTTAAAACCGAAATTTTTTGAATTTTGAATTTTGAATTTTTTTTCAAATCAAATTATTTAATACGCTTGTCAGCCCTATCTACTTGTTAACGTTGGTCTATTGTTTTACGCTACCAGTCTTACGTTTTGCATGATACAGTGTACTACACTCTTTCAGTTGAAAATATCCAACTCCGAGAGTGTGTCATGGTGTTACTGACTGTGCCACCAAGAAAATTTTTAATGAATCATACAGTTCAAAAGTAGTGCTTCATTTTTGTAGTTGACAACTTTTATGTACGGGCGTTCCCTAGCAAGTTACATATTGAGAAAGTAATTTCTCTCACAAATTGACTATTTTTGAGCTGTCCCCTTGAAATGACTATAACTCGTTAGGGAGTGTCCGTACAAAAAAGTTGTCAACTACAAAAATGGAGTACTACTTTTGATCTGTATGATCCATTAAAAACTTTCTTGTTGGTACCATGAGAGATACCGTAACACCTTTTTAAAGTCGGCCATTTTCAATTGAAAACGACTGATTCGTACTTTAAAATTTTCTAACGTTATCTACTATCTTTTATTACAAACTTATTCATTACGTTTTTCAGACTCCTCTCATCCACTCCAAATGGCTCCCCTCTCCACCGAAACCACCGTTCATCAACCTACCCAAATCACCTGGAAGTTTTCCAAAACTCTTGGGTATTTTGTGTTGAAAAGGGGGAAGAAGGAAGTGGAGACTCAGAAGGATCAAAGATCAGAAGAGGACTTGGAATGCACACTGGAGACCAAGAAAGAGTTTTCGGATCGAGTTGGATCACCGAGAGTCCGGAAGCAACCACCGCCAGTCAAGAGGCAGATGGCGCCAAGGAGAAGTGTCTTCGGTCAGAGGACTACGGTGGATAAGAAGGAAAAGGCGTCGCCACAGTTGATAAGAGAATATGGTTAGTTATTGGGGGGGGGGGGTAGTGTAGTTTTTACAAAAGGTACCAAAAATTTAGTGAAAATCGTAAAATTTAGAACTGGACGCTACCGTAACACTAATAGTGGCGTTCATCAGTAGAGCGCGTTTACAGCATCCATAGGTGATACTCGGTCTTTACGGCCATACAAGTTTTAGTTAATCTTTCAAATTTTAAGCTCCGCCCTCAAAGCCAAAGTCAAAATTCTTTCAGACCCACAGGTTCTTGTAGTTGGGTAGGGCGAAAAGTGCGCGCTGTTCGGTTTTGAGGGGGAAGCCTAAAATTTAAGAAAAACGCAAATTCCGAGTACTGTTTTTTTGAATGTAAACAATAATGAATGTCTACAATGAAACATTTTGGAAAATTCTGGAATATGGTGAAAAAGAGCAACTTTGAGCATAAGTCACGTGGTCACTAATAGGACCTCAATTTTTAATTAGTTTTGTAAATCAACCGCAGGGCTTCATTTTTGCAGTTGACAGTTTTTTGATAGCTTTTCACGCTTTCGAGGTATGCGCCTTTAAAGATTAGCCAATAAAATCTGAGAGGTAGGAGAGGGCGCAGAGAAGTCAGAGTGTCTAACTGTCTGCGCTCTCTCATTTTTCTAAAAGTTATATATTTTTCAGTTTTTGATAATGTTGACAACCTTTCAAATCAATATCTCCATCCTGAGAGACTCAGAAAAACGAGAGTGCCTTTGTGCCTGCGTCTTTTTCGGCGCCCTAAATCTTTGAGGGGCTATAACTTTTTAGGGTTGGGAGATATTAAAAAGTTAGCAACAAAACAATGTGGAGCTTAAAATTTAACACATTTTATTAGTAGACAACTTTTTAGTACCTTTCAAATATCAGGAGATACATAGAGTCAAAGAAAAGACGCTGTATCTCAACTTTCACCGCAATTATCTTGTTAACCAATTTTGACATTTAAAAATATTTTATTACAAAATTGTAGCCCTGAAAATTCTGCGCATTTTATTTGTTGAAAACTTTTTGATAACTCTTCACGCTTTCGAGATATGCGTCTTTAAATGTTGGGAGGCGAGAGAGCATGCGAAACGAGGAGGATGTCTCGCTTCTCAGCGTCTCCCTCCCTCTCTCCCTCGAGCTGCTCTTCAGGTGCTTAACTTTGAAGACGCATATCTCGAAAGCGTGAATAGTTATCAAAAAGTTGTCAACTACAAAAATGGAGATCTAGGTTTGATCTACAAGAACAATGTAAATTCGAAAAAGTTGGGTTTTATCTGGCGTCAGGGGGCACATTCAAAGTTTGTCAATTTTAGATTTCAAATTTTTAGATTTTCAAATCTTCCTCATTTCCAGATCTCATCCCCCTCCAGGACGCATTCTACACTGCCAACACAGACGACTCCGCCCACGTTCAGATGTTCCAGCAGCCACTCGAACCACTAGGCAAAGGATCTTACGGTGAAGTTTTTGGAGGGGTTTATAAGGGGGACAATACAAAATATGCGATTAAAAAAAACTTAAAATTTAAACCACAGGACCGTAAATTTCTATCAGAGGTCCGTGGATTTATGGGGGTACCAGCTCACCCTAATATTCTAAAATTTATAAGGGGATGGGTTGATGGGGAGGCGGTGTACCTGCAGACAGAAATCTGTCAGAGGGATCTGCTGAGCCACTCGAAGGATGGGCTCCAGGAAGAAGAGATCTGGAGTATTCTATCGGATATTCTGAAAGCGTTGAGTCATTTACATGATTCTGGCTTTTTGCATAACGATTTGAAGCCAGAAAACATTCTTCTTGGAGTTGATGGCATTTGGAAACTCGGGGATTTCGGTCACCTTACCGTCATATCTCCCGACGGATTCTCTGCTGGCGACGAGGGTGACGCCCGTTACCTCGCTCCAGAAGTCCTTGGAGACATGACACCAAGTAAGGCGGCGGATGTCTTCAGTGCAGGAATGTCCCTTCTAGAGATAGTCACATGTATTCAGATGCCATCTGGAGGGGAGAGCCGTCAGAGTATTCTGAATAATGAGGTACCCGAGAAATTCTTCAGGGGGTACTCAAAAGATCTTCAGGGTCTTATTGGTCTGATGATCCATCGGGATCCTGAGAGCCGCCCGACTGCTAAAGAGCTCCTGGCTCATCCAATGATTCAAAATAAGACTCAAAATAAGAGTGGTACACCTCAAATGTTTGAATTTTCAGGTTCGTCTTTCTCCGACAGCTCACCACCTGCCAAACGCCCAAAACCCGATGAATCCGAGAATCAGTCCCCTTTGTGGCACAAAGATCCACCTCCAACACCTACCAACACACCCAACACTACACCAAGACATAATCGACCAAAGGATAAGAAATCTTTGAGAGAGAAGTATGCGGAGAGAAATTCATGAAGAGATACATATTTTAATTTGAAGTTTATTGATTCCGAATTATTTGATTAATAAATATTATACATTTCAAAAATGTCCAGTTGTTTGTCTCTGATTTCTCATAATCAGGGCTGTGCGAAGAAATTTTTTCGAAAAATGTTCGAAAAACTCATAGTTGTCAAGACCCGGGCAAATTGGCGTCAAATTTTCGACTATCATTCAGAATTAGAAGAAATTCTGAAAACTAGTCAAAAATGGTCACATTTTTGATGAAAAATTGAAAAAATTGGTTCTTTTTTGAAGCCGGGCCTTGAAAATTTTCTAATGGCCTGACCCGAGCCTTCGGGCCTTGCCGGGCCTTGACAACTATGGAAAAAATTTTTAAATCAAAAAGTTCGTACCGAAAAAACCGAAAAATTCGAAAAAAAAATTTCAAGAATACTGACTGAAAAAATTTTTCTTTTAGAGTTTTTCGGAGAAAAAAGTTTTGAATTTAAACTAAAACTATAAGTATTTTCAGGACAGACCTTCAGAAGCCTGTTTTTGAGTACAAAACTAGAAAAACATTCAGAAAATCGAACAACCACTATTTTTGTTACTTAATTTTTTAAAATTTCAGCAGTAATTTTCAAAAAATTTTCGAACAGTTTTTTCAAGAACAATCCGAAAAAATTTTTGCCATAAAATTTTTTGAAAACCGCCGAAAAAATATTTCGCTTAGTTTTTTAAAAATTATGTTAGTTTCACAGCCAAAATATGAGAAATTGAGAAAACAATTTTTTTTCGAAAATGTAACTTCCTTCTCTCTGCTAGTACCCATCTTTAAAGGCGCATATCTCAAAAGCGTGAACAGCTATCGAAAAGTTGTCAACTACAAAAATAGAAATCTGGATTTGATCTACAAGAAAAATGTAAATTTGAAAAATTTAGGTTTCATCTGGCGTCAAGGGGCACATTCCAAGTTTGTCAATTTTTGATTTCAAATTTTTCGATTTTAAAATCTTCCTCATTTCAAAAATTTTTGCACCCCAAAAATAATTTTCAAGTGCTTTTTATCACTAAATTCACTGTAGAACTAATAAAAATCGTCAATTCAGTCGAATTTTTGCAGAAAATGCCCCAAAAACCACTTTCTTTAAAATTACTGCTGAAAAAAACATGTTTTTTGAAAAAAGTCGCTTCACCCGGGCAGACCGGGCCGACCCGGGCCGGGCCGGTGAAAATTTGGAAATCGGCCCGGCCCGGCCGATCTAGAGTTGATCTACCTAACCATTATAATTTTGAAAAATAAAAACGAACAGCATTTCCCATCAACAGAAACCTTCAAAAACTGGCATATTTAATGGAAATTCACGTTTTTCAAACAAATATTTTCAGAGAATTGGTTTTATACCACACTATTTGTAACCATTTGGTTTTTTTTTTTCAGAGACTTGTCATTTTTTGCTGAAAACCATACGTGGTATACCGTACCCTTTGATCTCGCCGACACACCGCCACTATCAAAGAATCTGGAATACACTCTTCTATCTTCCCAGAGGAACTCATTGGGTACTTGGTACATCGTGTGCCCTCTGTCAATGTGGTCTTCTGAATATGTCTACGTGGCTACTTGGTACATCGTGTGTCTGGATTTTTGATCATGTGTCCACGTGGTGGAATCAGAATTTCCACGTCTTCAGCTTCCCAATCTACCAATTTTCAATCATCCCTTTCTTATTGACTCTCTAACAGTGTCCTCCCCACCTCATTCCCGTTTTCCAATGGGATCGCTACGTGGACAGGTGTATTCTAGGCCCCGCCCACTTGCTCACGTCTTCATGAGGCAATCCTAACCATTCATTCGTCTTCAGTCGGCCGTCATGGATGGTTGGTTGGTTCTCCTTCTCTCATTTTGATATTCATATAGTCCCTTCCTTGTCTTTACCCAAACCCCTTCAATTGTTTTCCCTTTTTTACGCTGTTTAAGCCAGTAGTCCCCTTAAGCCATTCCCGTATCACTCTTTTTCAATTCTAGTCATGTCCCCCATAACTACCAGAGTTGTCCGAAATCCGGATTCCGAAATTCCGGAATTCCGGGTTTTTTTTTGACATTCCGGATTCCGGATTCTGGTTTTTAAGTTTAATTTTTCCGGAATCCAGAAGTTGAAATTTTAAATTTTTTGAGTTTAAAAAGCAACTATAGCACTTATTTTTCGATTTTCATCCTCAAAAGTAGTTTTAAACTTTATTTATCATTAAAACACTCGAAAAAATGACTTGGCCTTGCAAATTTAACGAATCATTCCGGATTCCGTATTCCGGATTTCGAAAGTTTGATTTTGGTTCCGGATTCCGGAAATCGAAAAATGTCATTCCGTACAACTCTGATAACTTCCGCATACCTTTCCCTTTGATCTCCCCGACCCTAATAACTAGTTTAAGGTGTTTACTTTTAGTCGGTTAGTCAGATATCACAATTTTAGTATCGATCTCAATAGGGTATTCTCATCCATTCGAAGTCTTTTAGTCCCTTTTTTGGTGTGTGTGCTAGCGGTCTGAAGGTGTCAAAATGTTGAATTTCAAAAAATTGAACTTAAGTTATCAAAAAAAAACGCGAAAACTTTTTTTGTGCGTTTTCCGTCAAAGTCCTCAAAAATGCCTCATTTTTTCTAGTTTTGCAAAATAAATACGGCAAATTTGATTTAATTTTTGGAAGTTTCGAAAAATTAAAATTTACCAAAAAACTTTAATTTCCTATTTTTCCGGAAAAAAGAAAAAAAACCAAGAAATTTCTGTTTTTCAAAAAATCTAAATTGAAACATTTAGGCCAAATTTTCTAAAAGTTGAATTTTTCGAATTTCAAAAAAACTTCTTTTGAAACTGGCGCTCCCCTCAAAAATGTTTTTTTTTCTCTGCGTCTTTCAACTCTCCCCATTTCAAAGTGTCAGTAGAGCGCGGTTGCAAACCTTGAAATTTTTCGAATCAATTTTAAAATCCTTTTTACTCTGTGCACCTTAAAAATTTTCCAAATACCGGACTTTTGGAATCCTGGTGCATTTCTATACACGTTTCTCTCTGCTCATGCTCATATTTCTTTTTTTTTACTTTTGACACCGTTGCTCATCATAATTATATTTCAGATCTTCCTCCCCGCCATGTCTTCACCCTCCACTCCAACCAAGCAGAAAATCTGGATTTTCTGTGGAATTCGAGATTGTCATGTTTTGGAACGGGCGATTCGTGGGATTCAGGATTCGAATGAAGTGAAGATAACTGAAGAAGTGGAATCGAGCAGACTGGAGACAAAGGCAGAAGTCATGGAGAGATTAGGAGGAGAATCGAGAGCACCGCCACCTGCTCCGATGAAGAAGAAGTCGACGAGTCGATTGTCGTTGAGGGAGAGAGAAGAGCAGAAGAGAACATCGTCAGAGAAGAAGAAGAAGGAGGAAGAGCCACAAGGGGCACTTGTTTACGAGATGGGAGGTATGTTGAGTCGCTACGCAGCGAAAGTTTTTGCTCTGAAATCCGCTAAGCTATAGACTGAGTATCCACTAGTTGAGTCGCTACGCAGGAATAATCAGATGCCGCTAAGCGCGAAAAACCTTTAAAATCCCAAAAACCTTTAAAATTGCAAAAAACCTTTAAAATTCGCAAAAAAAAACCTTTAAATTGCTAAAAACCATTAAACTTGCAAAAAAGCTTTTAAAATCGCTGAAAAAAAAACTTTAAAAATCGCAAAAATCCCTAAAATTCGCAAAAAAAAACCTTTCAAATCGCGGAAGAAAAAACTTTAAAAATCGCAAAAATCCCTTTCATAATTTTGTTAGAGCGCACTTGCTTACTCATAATTTGAGATTTTCGGAAAAATTACTGTCTTACGTGATACACAGTGAGTGGTCTAAACGATTCTCCATAATTTCGCTAGAGCCTTGAAATATCAAAACTAGTTGAGTCGTACGCAGTGTGCACTTTTAACGTAAGATCCTTACTACTCCTTTTTAATGAAATTCGAGTCGCTACGCAGCGAAATTTCGGTACTTCTCTACTAAGATCACATTTTCTGACGTTTACGGCCTCGATTATCGATTTTTTGTTTGCAGGACAACTCTCCCCACTCACCGACCCACACTACGAAGCAAAGGACCCGAGGAGTGCGATGGAGCAGCTTTTCACGGACGTCGAACCGATAGGAAAAGGGAATTTCGGTGAAGTTTATAGGGGAAAATATAAGGGGGATAAGGGGAAATGGTATGCGATTAAAAAGTCTCTAACAACCGATTCGGGTAAGGCGGTGAAAGAGGTGAAAGGTTTCCAGCAGATCCCTCCAAATAAATATATTTTGGAGTACGTGTCCGGGTGGTTGGATAGAGGACTCGTCTATATTCAGACCGAGTTATGCGACATGTCATTACTGGCATACTGTAGAAACGGTCTGGAAGAAGACGAGATCTGGAAAATCTTAGTACAAATAGTACTGGGGCTCCGGCATCTCCATACCTCCGGATTCTGCCATAATGACCTCAAACCAGATAATATATTGGTAAAGGATACGGTAATTAAAATTGCAGATTTCGGTTTGGTCAGCCGAGTGAATGAGGAGTGGTGTGCAGGAGATGAGGGTGATTCAAGGTATCTAGCACCGGAGGTCTTTTCTCAAAAAGTGTTTACAACTGCAGGAGATGTGTTCGCTGCTGGAATGAGTCTGTTGGAGATCACAACAGGACTCCATATGCCTCCACAGGGAGACGTGAGAAATATTCTGATCGGTGGTCGTACGCCATCCAGATTCTTCCATGGGCGGTCTAGAGATTTAAGGGAGATTATTGAGTCAATGATTCGGAAGAATCCGGAGGCTCGTCCATCTGCCTGGGAGCTCTTGGAGCATCCAATAGTGAAAAAAAAGGTTGAAATTTCAGGTGATCATCCAGTGACACCGGCGACATCTCGGGAATTCAAAAATTATCGTCAACGTTGCAAGAAATCCAGAATGGCGAGAACTCCACCACAATTTCAATACGAGACGCCGAGAAGAGTTCGAAAGGTACGCCAGGAGGAGGAGAAGGAAAATGTGGATTCAAAAGTGTGCCGACTCGAGATGAATTGGGACTTTTTGAGACTGTAAATGTGTTTTAACTGAAAATTATATGTATCGCATTTTTTTGAATTTAAGTTTTAATTGCATCAACTGCCCAACAACAGAGAGAATAAATATTATATGAAAGTGAAAATGTTTTTTGTTAGTTTTTCTTATATTTCAGGTCTTCTAAATGATGAAAAATGCTCTACTTTGACAGTTCCTCCTAAAGCCAGATAACAACCAAATTGATTTAAATTATTATGGTTGTGTAGATTAAATGTAGGGCTACATTTTTGCAGTTGACAACTTTTTGATAGCTGTTCACGCTTTTGAGATATGCGCCTTCAAAGATGAGTACCTGGAGAACCGCTCGAGAAAGAGGAGACGCAGAGAAGCGAGACGCTCTCTCGATTCCTGTCGTTATACTTGACTGTGGAAATGTATATCTAGAAAACGTGAAGAGATATCAAAAAGTGATCAACTAACAAAATATGGGAAATTCTATGATCTACATTTTTTTAGTTGATAGTTTTTTGATAGCTCTCCTAGATTTTGAGATAAAAAGGTTCCAAAGAGCCCAGCTGGGAGAATTGGGATAATTTTTTTCTAGTAATTTCTTCAGGGTAAAAAACAATCGAAAAAAAGAAAATTGTTGCTTAAATTCGCAAAAAAAAATCCCTTAAAATCTCTGTTTCCAAAATTAACTAAACGGTACCCCTGATTTCTGCTGTAAACGCGCTCTAATGCAATAATTTTGATACCAACCTGCTCAGAAAAGAAAGCAAAAATTATTTGGGGTAGGGTGGGGTCGAACCCCGGATGCGAGATTACTGGTCAGATATTCTACCAGGTAGGCTATAGGGGAAAGCCGGCGGCGCGGCGGCGGGGGTTGTGATAAGGGTGGCGGTTGTCGGTGTGTCGCCAACACCGTAAATCGCGTGAAAAAATTTTTGACGGAAATTTTATCCACGTGGCGCTCTAATTTTCATTTTTCGGGCGGCGCGTTGAAAATTATCATCATTTTCCAAAATTTCCTTCAAAAATGTACGTTCTCGGTGACAAAAAATCAATATTCTTCTATGTTCGACTCATTGTTCTCGGATTTATCTCTACTGTCCTACTTTTCTGGTTGTATCGGAGTTCCAGACATTTTCACAGTGAGTTTTACCTGTTTTTGCTTTAAAAAATATAAAAATTCAGAAAAACTACTTCGCAATTACGTCCGCTGGAATCATTCGATGAATGTGAGTTTTTGAAAATTTTTTTGAAAAAAAAATCGAATTCCTGCCAAAAAAAACATTCAGACCACCTCAATCCCTTGCGAAGACCTTCTGTACGAGTGGAGCCCCGATCAACAAGTTTTATTGATTGATTTGGAGTTTTTGGAAAAATTGGATAATGAGGCGGAAGGATGTATGTGGAATGTGACGGACAGAATTCGGGTGAGCAATTTAAGCGTTTTTATTCCGAAATTAGAGCCGCGTGGATTTTTAGAAATGCAATTTACGGCAACGACCACTCCAGGAAGTTAATTTCAAAAATCGGAATTTTTTCATACCAAACAGTGTCAAAAACTCATTCAAATCCGACGAAATTGGTATCATTCGACTTGTTAAAAAATGCAAAAAATAATAAGCCTAGGCGGGGTCGAACCCCGGATGCTTAGATTACTGGCCCATCTCCTTACCAGGTAGACTAAGAGGGCGAGCCGGCGGCGCGGCGGTGGGGGTTGTGATAAGGGTGGCGGTGACAGAAGAAAGCGCGCCACCACCACCCTTATCATAACCTCCACTTTCTCGCCGCCGCCGCACCCCGATAGCCTACCCGGTAGAATATCTGGCCAGTAATCGTGCATCCCGGGTTCGAACCCACCTTACCCCAAATAATTTTTGCATTCTTTTCTGAACATTTTGGTATAAAAATTATTGTAGTGGAACGCGTTTAAAGCGCTGCGGTCGCGTCGTGTGTTTCTACCAAGCGAATAATTTTCAGATCGCTTTGGACATCAAGTCCTTCTCGAATCCTCTCCCCAATTATACCCGATTCGATATTGCCTATTATTCGAATAACTCCAGCAAAGACTACTTGAAGTTCCATATCGATGGCCCAAGGATTATACCCAAGTGATAATAGTTATCGATTTTTTATTGATCCACATCTTTTTTTCCAGAAAATTCGATACTCGTTGGGCTGGGAACATCGAGGTTCCGAAAGATTCGAAGAGATTTGCTGGATTTTGGCGTAGATCAAAATTTCAGGAGTGTCTAGCGCTCGATATGAATAGGAAGGATACGGATAAGGTGAGTGGGACGCCACTTTGCTGCGTAGCGACTCAAAATTCCAACTTTTGAAATGAATAGCGTTCTAATGAGCAATCGTGACCCTAGAAAATTTTGGCACCAAAAATCCCAAAAACAGTTTTCAAAATTAAAAACTTTTTTTCACTTTATTTACTAAGTATCTCAAGTTCAGTACTAATTTACTGCGTAGCAACTCCAAAGTTCAAATTTTAACGTTCCCAGCAATCGCGCCCCATTAGCCTCCTTTGACGCTAATTTTTGGCGTAAAAACTTTTTCTTCGTCAAAATTTTTTTTCCAGCCCCCCGTCCTCCCCGCACAATCATCCACAAACACCTTATCCTTACTCCGAGATGAACTAATCGATATGGGAATGTACCCCTATTTAAACAGTGGGACACTACTCGGATGGTATCGTGAATGTACAGTAATCCCACATACCAAAGATATGGATTTGGCGGTTTTCAAGGAGAACTACAATCCGGAGTACGCGGAGAAAGTTTTGAGAGGAGAGACTGATTTCAAGTTGATTCGGAAACTGGGAAGGGTAACGGACATGAAAAATCGATTTTTTTTTAAATTAAAAAAATTTGCAGTTGGAAGACTCCCTTGAGCTTACAGTAACCCCTGATGGACGGAATAATCCGAGGATAGATATATTCTTGATGTATGATTATGTGAAGGATGGGAAATTGGTGTACCGATATACTCCTGGTCTTGAAGGTAAGCAGATGCGCTCTATTGACAATGTGTGTTTTGAGTTTTTTAAAGTTCGCGATAGAGCGCGGTTGTTGCAAACTTGAAAAATTTGAAAAAAGTTTTGCTTCTCACGGAGCCGCGGAGCGGTCGCGTCGCGTATTCACAGAAAGAGCTTGAAAAGTCGAAAGTTCAAAAATTGGCACGGTGCCGAGCACCTACCGTAACCCCCCCCCCCCCCCCCCCCCCCCTACTAGTCGCGTGTTTCAGTAGAGCGCACTTACTCTACAGTATGAGGTTTTTTTGTTAATTTAAGGTTTTTTGGGCCCCAAAAAAGTGTCAGACAACACGAACTGCCTAAAAGTGACACTTTTTTGGTTCTGACAAAAAAAATTGCTAGAAATTTTTTTTCACAAAAATTTCCGTTTTGTGAAACTTTTCAAAAATCTTGTTTTGGAAGCGGGGCCCCAAATTTTTAGTAAAAATTTTAAATCTGCGCACACCAAAACACACCACTTCATAAGCTGTTGAGAAAATGCGCTCTACTGATAAAGATGTGACCAGTAGGGTTACGGTAGTTGTTGGGACAACCTTTACAAGCAATTTGAGGTGTATGTCGCTTTTTTGGAGGCGGAGCCTAATTGAAACATTGTTTCCAGGCGACGGCACGAAAATCAGATTCACTCATTTCGTACTAGACCAATCTTGTGCCGCAGACCTTCATGATCATATTTTTTGGGTGCCGTGTGATGCGAAAGAGCAGTTGAAGGTATGACCACCCCATTTTTTGATTAAAAACAATTTTTTTTGATTTCCAGCACGAATACGGTCCACTATGGTATCAAGATCACCCATCTGAACAGTATGATTGGAACAAGTCGCCAAAGAATATTGTGATTGCGGGGAAATTTACGAAAAAGGAGTTGAGGAAGTATTATGTAGAGCATAAATAGTTTATTTTTGGTAATTTTTGGAAAAATAAATATTTTTCACTTGCGGGACTCTATTCGGATGGTATGGAGCAGAGTTGCGCGGAATTCCGACTTCCGTTTTGAAAATTTTACTTCCGATTTCCGGATAAGAAGTTTTGCTTCCGACTTCCGTCATTCCAACACTGTGAAATTTAGGAAGAATACATTTCGCAGAAATACTGGTCAAATAGGACAGAAAATAGGAATTTTGAATATTTGCGAAAAAAGTGTACTTTCTATTTCCGACTTCCAACTTCCGACTTCCGGGTGTTTTTTTTTAAATTTCCGACTTCCGACTTCCGGATAAGAAAAATCACTGCTGCACAACTCTGGTATGGAGAGTGTATTATACCCCTAGCATTTTTTCAAAGAAGTCTTGCTTTGGGGGCGGAGCCGGAAATTTGAGGGAAAAATTGAAAATCCGCAATCACCGGGTATCACCTCATTTGCCACTAAGTTAGTGCGCTCTTCTGAAAAGTGTAATTAGTAGGGTTACGGTAGGTTACGGCAGGCCACAACAAAAAGCAAACCAGCTCTACTAAACTCAATTGAGCTTTTCGGTCTCCAAGTCTAGAATTGAGTTAAAATAGATTCTTGTATGGAACTGAGGGCAGCATTACTCTAACATTCTCAAGGTAAAAATGTTTACCGGTTTCGTGACTCCGCCCATTTTTTTCTCACCGATTTTTTTTTACTCTACCAACTAAAGTCTCAGTGAAGCCACACGCAACGCCTGTTCAATATGTTACCGTGTAAATCCACAAAAAGCAGACGGTCTACGAATTCATCAAACAGTAATCAATACTTTATACATCGTTTAAAAAAAAACCACAAAAAAATTATTTTATTAAATCATCCTTTAAAATGCAAATAATACTTCTTCATCTCCTCGTTGCTGAACTTCCCAGCGCTTTTCACATTTTTTCCGGAACTATTCCAGTAATATTTGCCAGTTGGGTGATCCAAATACCAAAGTGGTCCGTATTCATGCTTCAACTGTTCTATCGGATTACAAAGAATCCAAAATAGATGACCATGCATTTCAGCGGCGCAGGAGGGGTCTAGTAGGAGATGGGTGAATCTGTATTTTGTGCCGTCGCCTGGAAATACAGGGTTTTTGTTGAAAGTTAAATTTTTAAAACTTTCAATGTCACTTACCATTTAGCCCTGGAATATAACGGTAGATCACTTTTCCATCCTCCACATAGTCATACATCACAAATAAATCAATTGCAGGTCGCCCTTCTTTCTTCGAAACTACTGTGATTTCGTAGGAGTCTTCAAGCTACAAAATTTTTCAAATTTTTTCAATTTTTTCCATCTCCACTACCTTCCCAAGCATTCTACTCATTCTGAAGGAAGATCCATTCCTGAAAACATTCTCCGCGTACTCCGGATTGTAATTCTCCTTGAAAACCGAAAAATCCAAATCACGGGTATGTGGGATTACTGTACATTCACGGTACCATCCGAGTAGAGTACCACCGTTTAGCAATGGATACATCTCCATATCGATTAGCTCATCTCGGAAACGAGCGAGGATACCGGCGGACTCTGGACCGTTTTGACTGGCTTTCTGAAAATCAGTGTGCATCTCAAAAAGGTAAAGAGATATCGAAAAGTTGTCAACTACAAAAACAAAGAGCATGAAATTTCCCACATTTTGTTAGTTGACCACTTTTTGATAGCTATGCAGGCTTTCGAGATATGCGCCTTTAAAGATTGAGGTGCGAGAGAGTGTGTGGAACGAGGAGGGCATCTCGCTTCTCTGCGCCTCTTTCTCAAGACGCTGTAACTTCAAAGGGGCGTATCTCAAAAGCCTTAATAGCTATCAATAATTTGTCAACTGGGAAAATGGAGATCCAGGTATGATCTATCGAATGATAACAACTTTTAAGTTTAACGAATTGAAGGGGCGCTGCCAAAGTTGAGAATTTCCATATCACTCACATTTGTTGTATTTCTATTCATCTCGAGACCAAGACACTCCACAAACTTGGATCGTTTGTAGAATTCAATAAATCTTTGAATATTTGTAGGAACTTTGAAGTTTCCGATCTGACGGGTCTCGAATCTTCTGGAAAATCAAAAATTATTGATTTTCTCTATAAAAAATTGATCTCACTTTGGAATAATCCTCTTCCCATCTTCATTGAATTCCAAAAAGTCTTTGTTATCCGGATTTTCATAAAACACAACATTGAATCGATTGGTGTCAATGATCGATCCATTCTTGTCCTTCACGTGGACTCCAATCTGAATCCTCGTAAATCTACCCAAGTCATCGTAAATCTACATTTACTTACCTTCACCCTCTTTGTCTCATCCCATCGACAATCCTCGGTTTTCAAATTTTCCAGAAAATCCAAATCAATCAATAATACTGGAACTTTGGGATTCCATTCGTTCAGTAGATCATCGCATGAAATATTTGCAAATATCGATTGATTTTTAGGTAGTGAATCTGAAAAAAGGATAATTTTATCTTTAAAAAAAGTCCTGAAACTCACATCTTGACGGCTTGGAATTTTTGTAGATCAAAACCAGAAGCACCGCTTGAAGTAGAATCCCAAAAATCAAGAATCGAACAAAAGCTGGCTTGGCACCTCGGCTCAAAAAACTTGTGGACGACATTTTTTCAGTTTTACAGAGAAAAAAATCGAAACTGCGAGAAAAACAAACACGTGGTTGAATATCGTGTCGTTGGCAAAAAAAACAAAATGGGGACACGCTTACAATAAATTTTTAGTGTCCCCATTTATTTTTTTTCTGCCAACGGCACGATATTCATCCACGTGTTTTCTTTCACACCCTCGATAATTATTTCAGTCAAAAACTGAAAAAATGTCGTCGATAAATGTTTGGAGCCGATGCGCTAATTCAGTTCGATTTTTGATTTTTGGGATTATACTTCAAGCGGTGATTCTAGTTTTGATCTACAAAAATTCCAAGCCGTCGAGATGTGAGTTATAAGGGAAATTCAGGTAGACTTATGATTTTTTCCTTTAGATTCACTGTCTAATAATCAATCGATAACTGAATGTGATGATCTACTAAACGAATGGGATACCGAAATTCCAGTATTATTGATTGATTTGGATTTTTTGGAAAAGTTGAAAACTGAGGATTGTCAATGGGATGAGACAAAGAGGGTGAAGGTAAGTAAATGTAGATTTATGGTGACTTGGGTCGATTTACGTGGATTTAGATTGGAGTCCACGTGAAGGACAAGAACGGATCGATCATTGACACTAATCGATTCGATGTTGTGTTTTATGATAGTCCGGATAACAAAGACTTTTTGGAATTTAATGAAGATGGGAAGAGGATTATTCCAAAGTGAGATCAATTTTTTATAGAGAAAATCAATAATTTTTCGATTTTCCAGAAGATTCGAGACCCGTCGGATCGGAAACTTCAAAGTCCCTACAAATATTCAAAGATTTATTGAATTCTACAAACGATCAAAGTTTGTGGAGTGTCTTGGTCTCGAGATGAATAGAAATAAGTCAGAGGTGAGTTTTGTGAAAGCGCTCTATTTTGACAACGCCCCTTAAACTGAGGTAACGCGAAATTGATTAAAATTGTTTATCAATTGATAGATTATACCTGGACCTTCATTTTTGTAGTTGACAACTTTTTGATAGCTATTCACTCTTTTGAGATATGCCCCTTTCAAGATAGGTACCTGGAGAGCGCCTCGAGGAGCAGAGAGAGGGGAGACGCAGAGAAGCGAGACGCCCTCCTCGTTCCACACGCTCTTTCGTACCTTAATCTTTAAATGCGCATATCTCGAAAACCTGCTGAGTTATCAGAAAGTGGTCAATTAACAAAATGAGAGAAATTTTAAGCTCTTTCTTTTTGTAATTGACAACTTTTTGATATTTCTTCACATTTTTGAGATATAACGGTTTTCAGGAAGCCTATCAAAACGGTACCACTTCCGCCAATATACTAGCTCGTTTCCAAGACGAACTGATCGATATGGAGATGTATCCATTGCTAAACGGCGGGACACTACTCGGATGGTATCGTGAATGTACAGTAATCCCACATACCCGTGATTTGGATTTTTCGGTATTCAAGGATAACTACAAACCGGAGTACGCGGAGAAAGTTTTGAGAGGAGAGACTGATTTCATATTGCGTAGAAAGTTTGGAAGGGTTAGTGAGGAAAAGGAAAAATCAATAAGTTATATGAAATTTTGTAGCTAGAAGACTCCCAAGAGATCACAGTAGTTTCGAAGAAAGAAGTGCGGCCTACAATCGATTTATTTGTGATGTATGACTATGTGGAGGATGGAAAGTTGGCGTACCGTTATATTTCAGGCCTAAGTGGCAAGTGGCATCAAACATTTTGAAACTTTCAATATAATCATAAAATTCCAGACGACGGCAGAAAATTCAGATACACGCATCTCCTACTAGAACCCTCCTGTGCAGCTGAAATGCATGGTCATCTATTTTGGATTCTTTGTAATCCGATAGAACAGTTGAAGCATGAATACGGACCACTTTGGTATTTGGATCACCCAACCGGCAAATATGACTGGAGTAGTTCTGGGAAGAATGTGAAAACAGCTGGTATGTTCACCTGGGAGGAGATGCAGAAGTATTATTTGGAATATAAATAGTTGTCTATTGATTAATTAGTTTTTGTGAAAACTCTTGAATAAAATCACAAATTGTACTGTGTTATTACCACCATCCCAGTCTGGTCATTTCGCAACTATGAGAGCACATGCCAGAGTTGTGCGGAAGTGATTTTTCTAGAACGGAAGTCGGAAGTCGGAAGCCGGAAATAAAAAAAAACGCCCGGAAATCGGAAGTCGGAAGTCGGGCACCCCACGAAAATCGGGGAGAGCCTTTAAATCGAGGAACGAAAATCGGGGAAAGTCCGCACGGTCGAACGCAAAGTGCGGCGCACTTTTTTCAATATTTTTTTTTCTCAGCGATATTTTGGCAAAGTTTGTGCGATTTGTATATTCTATCGGTATGAAAATCTCATTCTAATCATGAATTTTATTGATTTTGTAAAAATAATGTTTATTTAGAAGATAATAAGAATAAAAACTTCCATAGCAACGGATTTTATCGAAGAGAATCGAAATCTCAAAGATGGGGAATTGGTCTGTATTTCAAATAGGTTCGGTGAAAGCAATCGTAATGCTGAAGATGAAAAAGAAATGAAGAATAAGCTGCCGACAAAGAAAAATTATATTCAGAATCGAAAACGATTTTTCAAGCGAAAGAAAAAAGATAAACCGCACTTGACGAAGATCCATCGTAGTATTTCTGTAATAAGTTAATGTTGTAAGCAAATTCTTAGCGTTTTTATTTTTTTATTTCAATTCCGAAGACGTCCGACAGAAATTGAGTGGTTTTAGCACGAAGAGAAACAGTGGTAGAAAGCTGGAAGTCAAATCTGAAAACATATCAAAATTGAGCCCCTTTACATGGTTACCAGGCAAAATAACAAAAAAATAAACATTATTTTTACAAAATCAATAAAATTCATGATTAGAATGAGATTTTCATACCGATAGAATATACAAATCGCACAAACTTTGCCAAAATATCGCTGAAAAAAAAATATTGAAAAAAGTGCGCCGCACTTTGCGTTCGACCGTGCGGACTTTCCCCGATTTTCGTTCCTCGATTTAAAGGCTCACCCCGATTTTCGTGGGGTGCCGGAAGTCGGAAGTAGATTTTTTTCGCAAATGTTTCAAATTCCAAGAGAAAAATCATAAAACTCGCTAAAATCATTGGAAAATTGGTTTTTGGCTGTCGAAAAGCCTATTTTCTGTCCTATTTGACCATTTTTTTCATGTATTTCTGCGAAATGTATTCTTCCTAAATTTCAATTCGAAGTAAAACTCCTTATCCGGAAGACGAGAGTCGGAATTCCGCGCAATTCTGGCACATTCCCATCAATTGATTTATTTGTGATGTATGATGGAATGGAGAACGGAACATTGACTCATCACTATGTTTCTGGTGTTAATAGTAAGTTCAACTGAACGTCAGTTGCGCTCTATTGAGAGATTGAGAATTTTTGATGATTTGGCATCGTCACTGTAGGTGGGATCGAACCCCGGACGCGAGATTACTGGCCAGATATTCTACCTGGTAGGCTATCGGGGTGCGGAGGCGGCGAGAATGATATTTTTTTTGTTTCCGTGAAAAAATACCTAATTTTGATGCTAAAAATGTATTTTGAGCGTGTCCCCCTTTAATTTTTTCTGCCAACGACACGATATCCAACCACGTGTTTTTTTTCTCCCAGTTTCGATTTTTTCAGTCAAAAACTGAAAAAATGTCGTCCACAAATTTTTTGAGCCGAGGTTCTAAGCCAGCTTTCATTCGATTTTTGATTTTTGGGATTACACTTCAAGCGGTGCTTCTAGTTTTGATCTACAAAAATTCCAGGCCGTCGAGATGTGAGTTATCAGGACTTTTTCAGATAAAATCATCTTTTTTTTCAGATTCACTGCCTTATAATCAACCGATAACCTTAAATATTTCATGTGATCTACTGAACAAATGGGATCCCAAAATTCCAGTATTATTAATCGATTTGGATTTTTTGGAAAACTTGAAAACGGAGAATTGTCGATGGGATGAGACAAAGAGGGTAAAGGTAAGTAAATGTAGATTTACGGTGACTTGGGTAGATTTACGAGGATTCAGATTGGAGTCCACGTGAAGGACAAGAATGGATCGATCATTGACACCAATCGATTCAATGTTGTGTTCTATGCTAGTCCGGATAACAAAGACTTTTTGGAATTTTATGAAGATGGGAAGAGGATTATTCCAAAGTATTCAATTTTTTGAAATGTTTGAAACTTAAATTTTCCATTTTCCAGAAGATTCGAGACCCGTCAGATAGGAAACTTCAAAGTTCCTGCAAATATTCAAAGATTTATTGAATTCTACAAACGATCCAAGTTTGTGGAGTGTCTTGGTCTCGAGATGAATAGGGATAAGTCAGAGGTGAGTGTTGTGAAAGCGCTCGATTTTGACATTACCCTTTAAACTCAGGTAACGAAAAATTGATTAAAATTTGTCATCAATCGATAGATCATACTTGGATCTCCAATTTTGTAGTTGACCACTTTTGGATAGCTATTCACGCTTTTGAGATACGCCCCTTTGAAGTTATAGCGTCTTGAAAAAGAGGCGCGAGAGACGCAGAGAAGCGAGACACCCTCTTTGTTCCACACGCTCTCTCGCCCCCCCCCCCCCACTCTTTAAAGGCGCATATCTCAAAAGCCTGCATAGCTACCAAAATGTGGTCAACTAACAAAGTGTGAGAAATTTTCAGCTCTTTGTTTTTGTAGTTGACAACTTTTTGATAACTCATCACGTTTTTGAGATATAACGGTTTTCAGGAAGCCTACCAAAACGGTCCAGAGTCCGCCGGTATCCTCGCTCGTTTCCGAGATGAACTAATGGATATGGGAATGTACCCCTATTTGAACGGCGGGACACTCCTTGGATGGTATAGAGAATGTACAGTAATCCCACATACCTATGATTTGGATTTCTCAGTATTCAAGGAGAACTACAAACCGGAGTACGCGGAAAAAGTTTTGAGAGGAGAGACTGATTTCATCTTGCGTAGAAAGTTTGGAATGGTTAGTGGGGAAATGGAAAAATCAATAAGTTATCTGAAATTTTGTAGCTCGAAGACTCCCACGAGATCACAGTAGTTTCGAAGGAAGAAGGGCGGCCAGCAATTGATTTATTTGTGATGTATGACTATGTGGAGGATGGAAAAGTGATCTACCGTTATATTCCAGGGCTAAATGGTAAGTGACATTGAAAGTTTAAAAAATTTATCTTTCAACAAAAAAAATCTTAACTTTCCAGGTGACGGCACAAAGTACAGATTCACCCATCTCCTTCTAGAACCCTCCTGCGCCGCTGAAATGCATGGTCATCTATTTTGGATTCTTTGTAATCCGATAGAACAGTTGAAACACGAATACGGACCACTTTGGTACTTGGATCATCCAACTGGCAAATATTACTGGAATAGTTCTGGGAAGAATGTCAAGAGAGTTGGAAAATTCAGCAACGAGGAGATGAAGAAGTATTATTTGGAATATAAATAGTTGTCTATTGATTAATTAATTATTTATAAAAACTCGTTAATAAAATCACAAACTCTTTGCTTGAATGGAATTGAACTCTGGATGGAGAGCACATGTGAAACCAATTTAAAACAAAATTAGGTCAATTGGGAGATCTGCGATACCTGAACGTTACAGACTGTCCCATCGTTCAACGTATATTTTTTGCACGTTCCTCGCAGAATTTTACCTTAAAAAATAAACGTGTGCGAACAAAGTGTTACCTTTTTATTTAGCCCGAGAAACTAAAAAAATCTTTTCCACACTTTTAGTTTCTCTGGGTAAAAGCGAACACGAAATGCCGCGGAGACAGGTTAGAAATTTGATTTTTGGGATTATACTTCAAGTGATACTTTTGGTTTTGATCTACAACAATTCCAAAACATCGAGATGTGAGTAATACTTCAAAATTAGGTAAAATAATGTTTTCATCTTTTTCAAGACTTAATAATTTCCTGTGATGATCTACTGAAGAAATGGAATCCCGAAGTTCCGGTATTATTGATTGATTTGAGTTTTTTGGAAAACTTGAAAACGGA
This sequence comes from Caenorhabditis remanei, assembly GCF_010183535.1. Taxonomy (NCBI): domain Eukaryota; kingdom Metazoa; phylum Nematoda; class Chromadorea; order Rhabditida; family Rhabditidae; genus Caenorhabditis; species Caenorhabditis remanei. The sequence continues at coordinate 2,298,780 of NC_071328.1, read as the reverse complement.
GGATTGTCGATGGGATGAGACGAAAAAGGTTAAGGTAGGTTGTGTAGATTTACGGTGACTTGGGTAGATTTACGAGGATTTAGATTGGAGTCCACGTGAAGGACAAAGACAGATCGATTATCGACACTAATCGATTCGATGTTGTGTTTTATGATAGTCCGGATAACAAAGACTTTTTGGAATTTCATGGGGAGCCACGACGGATTATTCCAAAGTACATTGATTGGCCCGCTTATACCTAATAGTTTTTGTTTTCAGAAGATTCGAGACCCGTCAGATCGGAAACTTCAAAGTTCCTACAAATATTCAAAGATTTATAGAATCCTACAAACGCTCCAAGTTTGTGGAGTGTCTTGGTCTCGAAATGAATAGAAAAAAGTCAAAAGTGAGTGTTATTTCTTATCAATGGATAGATCATACCTGGATTTTCATTTTTGTAGTTGACCACTTCTTGATAGCTATTCACGCTTTTGAGATACGCCCCTTTGAAGTTATAGCGTCTTGAGAAAGAGGCGCGAGAGACGCAGAGAAGCGAGATGCCCTCCTCCGTCCACACACTCTCTCGCATCCCAATCTTTAAATGCGCATATCTCGAAACCCTGCAGAGCTATCAAAAAGTAGTGATGTTAAAAATGCGTTTTACGGTAACCTTCGCCTTTTTCATTTCCGGCGAAGGCCGCCTTCGCCTGTTTTTAAAAAGCAAATTTTTGACGCGTTTCATTTCCCAGTGGTAAAAAATGCTGTTTTTTTCTAATTTTGTGTAGAAATTAATTTCAAAAAGCGTAAAAAATGCTTGCCGAAAAATGAAAAGCGGTAATGAAAACCTGCGAGAAAAAAACTAAACAAGCGAAAATCGGGAATGTACCCTTATTTAAACGGCGGGACACTCCTTGGATGGTATCGTGAATGTACAGTAATCCCACATACCTACGATATGGATTTGGCGGTTTTCAAGGAGAACTACAATCCGGAGTACGCGGAGAAAGTTTTGAACGGGGATAGTGATTTTGGATTGCGTAGAAAGTTTGGAATGGTTATTAGGAATAGGGAAAATCGAGTAATTATCTGAAATTTTGTAGCTAGAAGACTCTCTGGAATTGACTGTTTTTATGAAAGGAACACGTCGTCCCTTAATTGATTTATTTGTGATGTATGATGAAATGGAGAACGGATCATTGACTCATCACTATGTTTCTGGTCTAAATAGTAAGTCCAAGTTACAATTAAATTCCTGAATGACATTTTCAGGAGACGGCACAAAATACAGATACACGTACCCGATCTATGACCCCTGGTGTGCCGCCGACCTCCATGATCACATATTTTGGGTGTCATGTTCTCCGATGAAGCAAGTGAAACATGAATACGGACCACTTTGGTATCGAGACCACCCAACTGATAAATATAAATGGAATAAATCTGGGAAGAATGTGAAAAAAGTTGGGAAGTTTAGCAAGGAGGAGATGAAGAAGTATTATTTGAAATATAAGAATTAATTTGTTCAATTTTTGTTGGGTCATGATAAATATAAGAACCGGGAATACAACACATACAACAAAAAAGGGAAAAAAACAAATAGAAATTGACGGAGTCGAGTCTTTACGGTTACGGTTTTTGGGGAGAGAGGTTGCAATTATTGTAAAATGGAACCACAATTTCATGTACTGATTTGCTGGTCACCGTTACCCCCGTTTTATTGATTGATTTGGAGTTTTTGGAAAAGTTAAGTGAAGAAGAGTGTAAATGGAATGGGACAGCGAAGATTAAGGTATGTAAATTTACGATGGGATAGATTTACGAAGAGTACTGTATTTTTCAGATTGGAATCGACGTGACTTATGGAGTTGATAAGGGCATCTTCAATCATTCCCCATTTGAAGTTCTGACAATGATAGCAAAGACTTTTTTTAAACTGAATATTGGAGATGACTGAAAAACCAACAAAGAATTTATATACGAAATGTTAATTAATAGAATACTAGTAATACAAATAATACTTCTCCATCTCCTCCTTGCTGAACTTCCCGACTATTTTCACATTCTTTCCAGAACTACTCCAGTCATATCGAGATGTCGGGTGATCCAAATACCAAAGTGGTCCGTATTCATGCTTCAATTGTTTCATCGGAGAACATGACACCCAAAATATGTGATCATGGAGGACGGCGGCACACCAGGGGTCATACATCGGGTAGGTGTATCTGTACTTTGTGCCGTCGCCTGGAAATATCATGGTGTTCAGGAATTTGAAGGCATCGTAACTTTGTAACGTGGGATATGGGTCGTGACTTATATCATTGGAACGCTGAGAAAACGCTGATTCTAAATATATACTCAGTTTTGCCACTCGAGGCCTGCTATTCGAGAAAAACAAGGTCACCCTTAAACCGATATTATTCACACAACTTGAAACTTTGACCCCGATTTCTCTAATTAAAAAACCTCGAGGCCAAAAACTGAATATATATTTGGAATCAGCGTTTTCGCAGCTTTCCAATGATATAGGTCACGACTTGTGGACTCAGGATCCTTCCCTAGTTAGTTATGAACTTACTATTAACACCAGAAACATAGTGATGAGTCAATGTTCCGTTCTCCATTCCATCATACATCACAAATAAATCGATTGATAATCCCTGGTCCCAATAGGGGTAGAGTGTCAATTCCAGAGAATCTTCTAGCTACAATTTTTTCAATTTATAGATTATTTCCATCCCCACTAACCATTCCAAACTTTCTACGCAATCCGAAATCGCTCTCCCCGTTCAAAACTTTCTCCGCGTACTCCGGATTGTAGTTCTCCTTGAATACTGCGATATCCATATCGTAGGTATGTGGGATTACTGTACATTCACGATACCATCCGAGAAAAGTTCCGCCGTTTAGAAATGGATACATTCCCATATCAACTAGTTCATCTCGGAGTTCAGCTAGTTTTGTGGCGGAGTATGGACCATTTTGGTAGGCTTTCTGAATTTATCTCAAAAACGTGATGAGATATCAAAAAGTTGTCAACTACAAAAATGAAGAACTTAAAATTTCACACATTTTTTTAGTTGAGCACTTTTTGATAGCTGTGCAGGGTTCTGAGGTATGCCCCTTTGAAGATTACGGTGCGATAGAGTGTGTGGAACGAGGAGGGCGTCTCGCTTCTCTGCGTCTCTTTCCCTCTCTTCCTCAAGCTGCTCTTCAGGTGCTTACCTTTAAAGACGCATATCTCGAAAGCGTGGAAAGCTATCAAAAAGTGATCAACTACAAAAATAAAGATCTCGATTTGATCTACCCATTCATTATATTTTCAAAACTTTTGAACGTCTTCTAACATCAGAAGAGACTGTCAAAGTTGACTGACCTCTGATTTATTCCGATTCATCTCTAGGCCAAGACACTCCACATATTTCGATCGTTTCCAAAATTCGGCAAATCTTTGAGTATTCGTAGGAATTTCAAAATTGCCAACCCATCGCCTCTCGAAATTTCTGGAAAAAAAACTATTAGGTAGAGATCAGGGGCTAATCAATCTATTACTTTGGAATAATCCGTCGTGGCTCCTCATGAAATTCCAAAAAGTCTTTACTATCATTGTTAGAATAAAAAACAACTTCAAATGGGGAGTGATTGAAGACAGATTTATCGACTTTTTGAGTTTCATCGATTCCAATCTGAAAAAATACAGTACTCCTCGTAAATCTACCCCATCGTAAATCTACATACCTTGATCTTCGCTGTCCCATTCCATTCACACTCTTCTTGACTTAACTTCTCCAAAAAATCCAAATCAATCAATAAAACGGGCGTATCGGTGTCCCACTCGTCTAGCAAATCAGTACAAGTTACATTTTCCAATAATTTACGAGTTTGGACAGCTGAAAAAATCCTTTTTTTTCGGACAAAAATTTGACTCACTTCTCCTCGGATACTTATAGGTCAAAATCAGAAGCACCGCTTGAAATATGAATGCAAATACCAAAAACAAGGCAAAAATCTTGTTAGTTGTCATATTTTTATTGAAATAATTGTTTTAAGACTATTTTTTTTTGATAACATGTGTGGCAAAAGTTTTATCGACGACGTAATCTGAAAAAAATGAGAACACGCGATTTTTAAAACCTCTATCTATTCCTCGTCTCGTTCCTTGCTCTGTCCAACGTTTGGATATGTTATATATAAAGTCTTCGACTCCATTTTTGTAGACTACTTTTTCATAGCTTTGCTAGATTTTGAGATTTTGAGATATATGTCTTTGAAGTTTGCTAATTTTTGAAAGCTCGTCACAACAGTAGTTCTTGTATTTGAATGGTTTTAAATTTATATTGACCTTGTAGATCAAAACTAGATCTCCATTTTTGTAGTTGACAACTTTTTCATAGCTTTGCTAGATTTTGAGATATGCGTCTTTAAAGTTAGAGGGCGAGAGAGCGCGCGAAAAGAGTAGGGTGTCTCGCTTCTCTGCGTCTCCCTCCCTCTCTCCCTTGCGCTGCTCTCAAGCCGCCATTTTTAAAGGTGCATATCTCAAAAGCATGAAGAGCTATCAAAAAGTTGTCAACTACAAAATGAAGGTCTAGGTTAGATCTATAAAAAAATTAAAAATCGGCAAATTTCAATGAAAATTGACATTAGGACGAGGTGTCAAAGTCACGCAATTTTTTCTTTTTAAAATATGTTTTTTTGGTGGTTTATTTAGTAAAAGTTGACTTTTGACGATTTCAAGTTAGTTTTTTTGTATTACAAAAACTTTTTAAAGTGATTGCAAATTCTAAGACCTATACAACTGACCACTATGTTCTCACATCCTCCCACTTTTTTTTCTTCACATTTTTTCCCATTTTTCTTTCTTTCCCATATGTACGCATCTCCCATCCTTCCCCTCCCTTATCACCAACTAAATACCACACAATATTTGATTCTCCTTTGTTCTCTCCTCCCATTCTTCTTCTTCTTTTTGATCACAAGAAGTCGAAGAAGAACGCCAAGTGTCTCGTGTCTTAAATGGAATGTATCGGTACTGTGTAACTGTGTAATTAATTGGATCATCTTGTTCTTGTCCCACCCCGGAAATTGGACAATTAAACTTAAATTCTTTTCCTTTAAGGAATACTTAAATACTTAAAAAGTTGAAATCAGAAAAAACGTCACTTTCATTATCAGTACCACTATTTTTTCAAAAATTTTCGCCTTTAAAATACTCAAACACTCGTTCTAATACCTTTTCCGCTCCAGAAAAAGATTACAAAAAAAGTTGTAACCGTGGGGAAAACCTCGAACCAGGGACACTCAGCGCGACGGGCGCCGCCTTTGACCACTCGGCCACGGTGGCAGATTTTAGGAGAGGGCGCAGGGGGTGGTGATAAAGGAGAGCTCGGCGCACGCTGTGATGAGTCCAGTGGAGCGCGTTTGTGACTTTCCGAATTTTCGAATTTTGATCCCTCCAAGTCCAATAGAAACCTTAAAACTCCTCATTTAAATTGAATTGGCTTCAGTACTTTGCCCTGGAATTCTTTTTTTTTCTCAAATTCATTTTTCTAGTCTCTTTCCTCCCGAATTGCATCAAATGTCATATTCGTCGTATTGACTTGCAAAACTCTCTTCCATTATCATATACATTATCAGTGTAGGGGACGAAAGAGTAGGTCAGTATTATCAGCTCCTCTCCACCTTCCTCGCCCTTCTGTGTGTTTGTATGTGTGTGTGTGTGCCAACACAATTATTGCCTCTTTTTTCTTCTCTTTTTCTCCAATCTTTGACGGTTTTTTTCATTCATTTCATATCAAACCTGTCTTGTGGCAACAATATTTCATTTTAGAAAAAACACAATTTCTGCAAAAAATTTTAAAGCTAATCTTCTCAAATCCTTGAAAGGCGCGCGCACCTATACCGCCACCCCTTTGTACTCTTCTCTCGTCCGTTTGGCTCAGGTGGGTGCGGCGTCCACCGACGTCCACCGGTCGACCTGGGGTCTTGGGTTCGGTTTTGGCGCCCGCCTTAACATTTTTTTATTTTTTGCATTTTCTTTTTTCATTGTTTCCAACACTTCTGCCGGTCCCCCCGCACCCCTAGTGTCAATCAAGAACAGTTCGGTGGCGCGAAGCGATAGAGAGTAGAGAGACGCAGACACAGAGGAATACAGAAGAGTGAAAAAGGGTGGGGGGAAAGAGAAGGAATCGATGTGTATGCATGTGTATTTCTTCTTCAAAGACCGTCTCTCTTTCACTTTTTCTCTCTTTTTTTCTTTCTACGCCCTCATCGATGACCTTCTCTCTCTCTCCATCTCTCTGTCTCAAGGTATCATGCCCTTATATATCTGATTTCTTATTTTTTTTGTTCTCTTTTTGTTTCGATTTCATTGAAAAATGAGTGAAACTGGTTTCTATCATTTCCGATTGGTCACTTGGTAAATATTTTTCGGTTAGTGATTCGAAGTACTAAAAATATTATATTTACAAGGATTTTTTAAATCAAAACCACCCAAAATTTCCATCTTATGATAAATGCTATGTAAGTTTCAAAAAATCAAAACTTACTTTTCATAGAAAAAAGTTTCAAAAACCCATCCAAATCCGACGAAATTAGTGCCATTCGCCTTGTTGAAGAATGCAAAAAATAATAGCCCGAGGTGGGAACCGAACCTCCGATGCAATTTTACCGGCCAGACTCCTTATCCCCTAAGCCAAAAGAGCGGAAGTCGGCGCGCGGCGGCGAGGACCATCAAGAAAGTGAGGGTGGCGGCGGCGGCCACCTATATCAGGAGACAACACCTTTACCCTACCCGGTAAGGAGTCTGACCAGAAATCTCGCAACCGGAGTTCGATTCCCCCCGGGGCCAATTATTTTTTGCATTTTGTAACGGTCATATTGATAAATGTCTTATTGAATCTGGTCCAATTTTTTGACTAGTTTGCAGTCAGAGCTGTGCGGAATTCCTTCTTCCTTCTTCCTTCTTCCTTCTTCCGGGCATTTTTTCACTTCCTTCTTCCTTTTTCCTTCTTCCTTTTTTGAAATTTTATTCCTTCTTCCTTCTTCCTTCTTCCGTTGAAATTGTTCGCCACTTCCGACTTCCGTGTTAAAAGTTCACAAAAATTTTGTAATTTTCGACGGAATTTCAGCGGAGTTTTGGTGATTTTTAATGGAATTTTGTATGCAAAACAACGCCAAAATTGGTTTTCAGGGATGGCTAGAAAATTTTTTCCTCAAATTTTTCATTTTCAAAATTAACTTCCGACTTCCGGGTTCGGACCCAACTTCCTTCTTCTTTCTTCCGGGCTTTTTTCACTTCCTTCTTCCTTCTTCCTTCTTCCTTTTTGAAAATTTTCGTTCCTTCTTCCTTTTTCCTTCTTCCTTTTTGAAAATGTTATTCCTTCTTCCTTCTTCCTTCTTCCTTTTTTGAAAATTTTACTTCCGCACAGCTCTGTTTGCAGTATTTTTAGAGCTATCCTTCCATCACGTAGAATTTCTGATTTATACCAAAAAATTCGACTTGTTTTGACCACAACGTGGTGTACTTACCCATTCTAACTAGTTTTTGTTAGTTGTCACGCGGCAGGGAGAGAAATCGGTGAACAGGCAAGAAGGAAATTAATGAGTTGCACTTTAGGCACCAATTTTTCATAAAAATTGTGAAAGTAGTAAAAAATTTTACTTTTTTGAGAAAAAACTCAAAAAATTCGTTAATTTTTAATTTTGACCTCAGTTTTTATAGAATAGTGACCAAGCGCGATCTATTGGGTTTAGTGCAGTAGAGCGCAATTACATCGTGAAGAATACTTTAGTCAGTTGCTTACGGGAATTTCGAAAAAAGTAGTTTATCTTAAAATCTTGAAAGGCTATCGAAAAATTGTCAACTGAAAATATAGAACATAACATTGTACACACTTTGTTAGTTGACAACTTTTTGATAGCTCTTCTAGATTTTGAAATAGATAGGCGACGAGAGAGCGTGCGAAACGGGGAGGGTGTCTCGCTTCTTTGCGTCTCCCTCTCTCTCTCCCTCGAGGTGCCCAACTTTAAAAGCGCATATCTCAAAAGTGTGAATAGCTACCAAAAAGTTGTCAACTACAAAAATGTAGAGCTAGATTTGATCTATAAAAAAAAATAAAATATGTCAAATTTGAATGAAAATTGACGTCAGGACGGGATGTCAAAGTCGCGCTATTTTTAAGTGAAATTTCCTTTTTTCTCCAATAAATATTCAATTTCCATTTTTTTTTCTTTTTCCAATTGTTCCTCCCTTCCATTTCACACATCAAAACCGATAAAAAACTTTATGATTCTCTCGTAAAATTTTGTCCCTTCTCTTTCTTTCCCTTTCCAACAGTTTCAGTTTTTCTTCTGAAATCGGGGAACCCCCGGTTTATTGCAGGTGGGGGGTATAAAGGGGCAACGGTTTTTATGGTTACGGTAGTTTTGTGGTGTTCGCTCTATTGATAATTTGATATTTTAAGGATATGTAGTTAGTAAGTGCGCTCTAATGATAACTTAACTCATGGTCCTTGAGGTAGCGGTCGTTTGAGGTGGCTATACTGAACTTATGAAAATTTTGTTTCTGCAAATGCGCTCTAATGATAATTCGCCTCTTTGTTATAAACTAATTATCAATGGAGCGCACTTGCGAGTTTTCGGTTTTTTGAGTCTAAATATAGTTTTTGACGGATTCTCAATAGAGCACGTTTGCATCATCCTCGATTTTTAATATTTTTGCCCCGATTATCGATGGAGCGCACTTGCGCAGTCACGCTTTAATTGCTCACTCTTATTATCATCCTACTGTACCCCTCTCTCTCTCTCTTTCGTGTCCAACGCCGATTATCAATGGTGCGTATTTGCATAATCCTCTTTATTTTATTCCAGAATCACTCCTCCTCCGCATAATCGCCCCGCCCCCCACTCAATTCAACGCTGTTATTCAAATCGAGATAGCCATTGAATGCTAGAGGCGATTTACGCCAAGGTAGGTGGTTTTTTTTAGGACGTTTTAAAACTGGGACCTTAGGTCACACTCGTTTTTGTAATATTGCGTTTTTTGTAGTTTTAGGGTGTTCTGAAACAAAAAAATTGAGAAAAAAAAAGAAATTTTAATGTAAAAATTGCATGACTTTGACATCCCGTGCTGAAGTCAATTTTGCTTCAAATTTGCAAATTTTTAACTTTTTGTATAGATCAAGCCTAGATATCCATTTTTGTAGTTGACAACTTTTTGATAGCTATTCACGTTCTAGAGATATGCGCCTTTAAAGATTGCTTTAAAGATTGGCCTGTGGCGGCGAGAGAGCAGGAGGGGAGAGACGCAGAGAAGCGAGACGCACTCCTCTTTTCGCACACTCTCTCGTCGCCTATCTTTAAAGCCGCATATCTCGAAAGCGTGAATAGCTATCAAAAAGTTGTCAACTACAAAAATGAAGATCTAAGTTAGCATTCAATTACAAATCATTTCTTGATAAGAAACTCTAGAAATTTCCGTTAACTGATAAAGCTATAATCCGTGCGGCTCCTCGGTGCTTCTCCTTCTTTTTTCCTAATTATCATTTTCCTAATTACTTTGGACGGGTTGACCTGAAAAATTGGAAATTTTGGGGGAAAAAACTATTTCTGTCAAAAAAAAAGTTTTGCTGAAATTCTGCTGCAATAGTGGGTTACGGTAGGTACCAATTTTCGATTTTTACAATTTTAAGGTGCGCTGCGTGTCGCGGTGAAATTTTGAAACTTACCAACTCTCTACCGTAACCCTCCCGTTTATCAATAGAGCGCACTTCAAGCTCCGCCTCCAAAACAGGGGCGGGGCCTAGAATAAAAATGTGTTGATCATTGAAACATTGCTAGTAAAATGTATGAATAATAGTTGTTTATCGGTAGGGAATTCACGAGAAAAATAAGAAAAATAAGAAAAAAATAAGAAAAAAAAACGACGAATTTTTAGAAACAAGACACCTAAGAACGGGTGACGAAGCGTTAACATGTAATGTTTCCGAAATTATTTTAATTTTAGATTATAATTTTTGTAGTTTAGGTTTCGGAACTTTTGTTTTTACAAAAGGATTTGAAATTAAGCGTGACAGTACCCAAAGTGTCTAAAACGAATTACTGTAGTCTAGGGGAATACTATAAATGAACGGATTTTCCATTTTATTGGAAAACTTTTAAAAATTCCCAAAGAACACTTTTGCGGTCAGAGTTTTGCTCAAAGTTTCACATGATTCTGTCATTTTCAGTTGAAAAATTACCTAACTTTTTGAAACCTTATTACCAAGTCGCTATTTAATTTTCAATGTGAAAATTATAATGGTTGTATAGATCAAACCTAGATCTCCATTTTTGAAGTTGACAACTTTTTCATAGCTACTCCTGCGTTGGCGCGGACGGCGGTGACGGCGTCGACGATGCGTCCGAGTTCATTGTGTCGCGGTGATCGCATACCGACGGCGTCGGTATCTCCTCCCACACGACGAACGTGTCCTCGCGACGGCGTCGCTGATTTCCACTTATTCTGGAATTCGTGGTTTTACGACTTGGTGAATAATATATTGTGCATTATATTAATTCTTTTCAGATTTTTTTAGAGGCATAGTAAAAGGCCAAAAACTCTAAGTTTTTAGACGATAACAGTACAATGGAAATACTGTGAGGCACTGTAGTCTAGAGAGATACTGTAAATGAAAACGTAGAATTTTTAGAAAATCCTAAAGAACACTATGTTTTGGTCAATGTTCCATTGAAAAATTACCCAACATTATTACCAAGTCGCTACTCAATTGTCAATGTCAAAATTATAATGGTTGTGTAGATCAAACCTAGATCTCCATTTTTGAAGTTGACAACTTTTTCATAGCTACTCACGCTTTTGAGATATAAACGTTCAAAGATTGCAGCTTGAGAGCAGTGCGCGGGAGATAGGGAGAGAGACGCAGAGAAGCGAGACACACTCCTCGTTTCGCACGCTCTCTCGCTCAAGGAAAGTCGCTAACTTTGAACGCTTATATCTCGAAAGCGTGAAAAGCTATAAAAAAGTTGTCAACTACAAAAATAGAGACCTAGATTTGATCTATCCAAAAAACTAAAAATTGACAAATTTGAATAAAAATTGACATCAGTACGGGATGTCAAAGACACGCAACTTTTGACTAAAATTTTCTTTTTTTTACATACTTATTTCTGAAATTATTCAATTCACACTAACAAGTACAGGGTGTTTTTTAACCACTATTAGCTCGCCAGTTTATAGAAGGTCAAAATTAAAATTGCTCATATTTGAAACCCCGCCACAGTCATTTTTTGTCTTTAAATAGATTCAAATTTATACTGACCTTGTAGATCAAACCTAGATCTCTATTTTTGTAGTTGACAACTTTTTGATAGCTCTTCACGCTTTCGAGATATGCGCCTTTAAAGATTAGAGACGAGAAAGCGTGCGAAAAGAGGAGTGCGTCTCGCTTCTCTGCGTCTCCCTCCCTCTCTTCCTCGAGCGGTCCCAACTTTAAAGGCGCATATCTCTAGAACGTGAATAGCTATGAAAAAGTTGTCAACTACAAAAACATAGAGCTAGGTTCGATCTATATAAAAAAGTAAAAATTAGCAAATTTGAATAAAAATTGACATCAGGACGGGATGTCAAAGTCACGCAATTTTTGACTAAAATTTCCTTTTTTCTCAGTTTGTTGTTGCTATAAATCGGCATTTGAAGCTCTTTTTTACAAGAATTTCAAACTGAAACTTTTTTTGCAGATAATGGGAGTCGGGTCAAGTCGTCATGACAAACGTCAAGGATGCTGGTCATGGGGAGAGTGAGTTCTTTTCTTTCTTATACGATTTTTGTTATTTCGCCGTCTTTTGTACACCGAAATAACAAAAAAACGTCGGTCTTCTATTGTTACCTATTACTGGTATCTTCTCACAAAATCTAATTTGATTTTTTCCCTATTTTCAGGTCGTCAAACGGCGAGGAGAAACGAATGAAACGACCGAAGAAGTTGCCGTCGAAATTGCGATTGAAGTGAGTTTTCAGTGCCCTTATAATAGAGGTAGATCACAAAATTTGACAGGATAATGTCATTTTTCACTAGAAAAACCAACCGCATTTCACGGTTTTTCGCAAAGTTTTTTTAAAAACGCGCCAACGGCGCGCCAGATCAGGACACAAAAAAATCAAAAAATAGAAAGATGAGACTCAGAGAGACCCCCCTGAATGTTTTCGAAAATTTTCCTTTTTTTTTTGTTATGCTAAAATGGAAACACAGAGAGAGAAAGAAACATTTACACGACTATATGTACAATCGATTTTCGGCATTTTTTTGATCTACACACGTTTTTCGTTTTCCCGGAGTTTTGACCCAGATATTATAGCCTAGAAATCCATTGTTTGAAAAATTAGTACCTCTCATTTTTTCGCTTTTAGCCTGGATTGAATTTTTGAGATTTTTCTGAAAATTTTCCATATGTAAATTCCTGAAAACCTTTTAAACCTACATAAAATCAGTCCTTGGAAGTTTTTTTCCAATAAAAAAAGGGAAAGTTTTAGAAATTTAAAAAAATAATTTTTTTCGTTCCGGTTCGGGTCGGTTTCAAGAAAAGAAACCTATTTTTTACCAAATTTTTGATTTTTTTTTCAAATTTTACACCAAGAAATCCATACTTGTAAATTTACGGCCCTGCAAGGCCCGAAGGCCCGGTTTCAAGAAAAGGAACCTATTTTTTACCGAATTTTTTGAATTTTTTAAAAATTTTATACCAAAAATTCCAATTTCTTGATGCATAACTAGTTTTGGATTGAATTCTGAAGTATAGTCAAAAATTCGACATTTTTGGGAAACAATTCAAAAAAATTCAAAATTTCGTTCAAAATTTCAGTTCAAATTTTTCAGCCGGGCCTTCGGGCCGGGCCGGGCCGTGGAAATTCTCGTCACGGCCCAGACCGGCCCGGCCCGTTGCAAGTATGAAAAAATCCAATTTTTTGATGCATAACTAGTTTTTGATTGAATTCTGGAGTATAGTAAAAAATTCTAAATATTGGAAAAACTTCAAAAAACTCAAATTTTAATTCAGATATTTTTTGATGTTCAAAAGCCCCAGAAGAGTACTATTTATATGTTTTACTCCTTCCCCAAGAAGATTTTAAGTCTCTCCAAAAGAAATTGTCCAAAACCCTGTAACCTTGAAATTTTATTCCAGTTTTCCTCCTCCCATTTCAATTTTTTCCGAATTCTTCATTTTCCCTCAATTTTTCCCTTTTTTTTGACTGCTTTGTAAATATGTATTCTTGTTTTTCTGCAATAAGAGGACGAAGCAATAAAAATTTAGTATTTGTTGTTTTTGAGAGGGGTTTAGTAATTATGATGTGGGTGGTGTGTAATATTTGATAGTAAAGAAAACAGGACGAGAAAAACAACATCAAAAAGCAAACCACAAGACTAGACAGGTGTTTTGGTAATAAATGGAAGGAAACGCGCTCCAATGAAAAAAAAATCCGCGAAATAACGAAATTTCAGTCAAAAATAGCGTGACTTTGACATCCCGTCCTGATGTCTATTTTGATTCAAATTTGTCAATTTTTAATTTTTTGTATAGATCAAACCTAGATCTCCATTTTTGTAGTTGATAACTTTTTGATAGCTAGTCACGCTTTTGAGATATGCGCCTTGAAAGATAGCCAATTTTCGAGGCGCGAAAGAGCAGGAGAGGAGAGACGCAGAGAAGCGAGACGCACTCCTCTTTTCGCATGCTCTCTTGCCTCCTTTGCAGCGGCTAATTTTGAACGCCTATATTTCAAAAGCGTGAATAGCTATCAAAAAGTTGTCAACTACAAAAATGGAGATCTAGTTTTGATCTACACAACCATTATAATTTTGACATTGACAATTGAGTAGCGACTTGGTAATAATGTTGGGTAATTTTTCAATGGAACATTGACCAAAACATAGTGTTCTTTAGGATTTTCTAAAAATTCTACGTTTTCATTTACAGTATCTCTCTAGACTACAGTGCCTCACAGTATTTCCATTGTACTGTTATCGTCTAAAAACTTAGAGTTTTTGGCCTTTTACTATGCCTCTAAAAAAATCTGAAAAGAATTAATATAATGCACAATATATTATTCACCAAGTCGTAAAACCACGAATTCCAGAATAAGTGGAAATCAGCGACGCCGTCGCGAGGACACGTTCGTCGTGTGGGAGGAGATACCGACGCCGTCGGTATGCGATCACCGCGACACAATGAACTCGGACGCATCGTCGACGCCGTCGCCGCCGTCCGCGCCGACACAGGAGAGGTTGATGCAGGTGAGCTTTGTGGTGGGGACATCTGGAAATACCAGAAAGCGGAAAAACGGGCGGTTTTTACATTGCTCATGGAAAGCGTTTTCTCATCAAGTTTAAAACAGTTTTCCTTATTTAGCTTGAAGGAACTTTTTTGGGGTCGCGTCTGTCAGGGAATTCTTGAGCACACTTTCCTAATGGTAAATTTCTCTCACAATCAGAGAGCGAATCCTCTAAACAAACTAACAAGATTCTTGGGAAAGTATTTCCATTTTATGCACGTCTGTAGATCGAATACAAACGTTTCAGGAAGTTTTAAAACCAGACGTTTAGAAATCGAGCTATTTCGAAACTGAAGAAATAAGACATTTCTTGCGATTCGTGTGAAATTGAGCAGAAAATCCCTCACTTTTGAGTAGTTTTTTTCACTTATAGCATCGAAACTTCACGGTTTCAAAGCGTCTGGTTTTGAAACGTTCCGGTGTCAATACGAAAAGTTTGGTGCCTTGTTTCTCATCACTTCATCTCTGCGGCTTGAAATAGAAACTACCACTAATGTTAAGTGGTGATTATTGCGGTAGTTTACAATTTTCATAGGAGACCTCAATCTTTCTGAACCCCGGCCCTCTCAGTCTGTCCTGACGAAACCCTGCCCTTTTTTGTTCAGAAGTATTCACAAAAAAGCCATTCTAGCCCGACCCGCGGCACATTAACAAATAGCCATCCGGCTCGTAGTGAGTCACGGAGATAGAACTCGTTGAGATCTACATTTTGGTACATTTTTCAGCTCATAATATTCATTTTGACGCGAGTTACGAGCCGGTCCGGTTGACAAGTATGATTTTAGTGGTTTTTTCAAATTAGTGATTTTTTTACGGTAGTTAAAATGTTAGGCTCTTACAAAATATACCAAAATGTAGATCTCGACAAGTTCTATGTCCGTGACCTACTACGGGCCGGATGGCTATTCGTTAATGTGCCGCGGGCCGGGAAAAAGTGCCAAAAACGCGAAAATAACCAAAAAAAGCCATTCTAACCCGGCCCGCGGCATATTAACGAACAGACATCCGGCCCGTAGTAGGTCACGGGCATAGAACTCGTTGAGATCTACATTTTGGTAGATTTTTCAGCTGATAATATTGCGTTTTAAGTGAGTGTAAGAGCCCATCAGTCAAAACAGCTGCGTTTGCTGGTAGTAGGGCTGTAGCTTTTCGAAAAAAGCCTTCAGAGACCGTACCGTAAGACTCTTTCAAAAATTACACGGCCGAATCCCTCCATTTCTCTAATTATTCACCAAGCGTACATATTTCCACCACAACCAAAGTCACTCTTTTTCTGTTTTGTTGCTCCTTTGACATCCGAAACCCATTAAATTTGTACCCCCGGTCAGTCATTTTCACACCTCTTCTCCTATTCTTATTCTCCCAATTCCTTATCACCACCAAACCAACCCCGTTTTGCGTCACAAGTAACCAGCCAAGCCTTCATTTTTCTCTAAAAAAGTGAAAAAGAGTTTCGTTGAAACCGTTGATAAGGGTGGGGAGAGCAGCTCAAGACGTGATTCGTTTTGCACGAAATTTTTTTTTGATAACAAGGCGTCGAAGAATCGCACGAAACCTATACATAGACATGGGACACCCCTCGTGTAGATCAAAAATAGAACTGCCAAAAGTCTAGAAACTCAAAAATGAGAAAATAAAGAAATTATGAATTTCCGGTGATCGTAAAGCTCTGTTAATGCTATTAAATGTATGTAATATGTTTTTGGGCTAAAAATAGGTTGTTGGTAGTGCAAAGGTGCTCAAATTACAGTGGTAGATCAAAATACACGCGACGCAACTTTTCTGCGCCTGTGAGTTTTCAAAGTGTTTGATTTCGAAATTTGATCTACGTTCTTCACGTCAAGAGGAACACGCGACGCAACCGCACCGCACTCAAATTTTGACTATGGTAGATCAAAATGTGTAAACTTGAACACAAACGCGTCGCGGCCGCACCGCTTCTGAATTAAAAGTTTGATCTACACACCTCAAAACACGTGTCGCAACCGCTCCACCGCACTGACTAAGGTAGATCAAAACCTGAATTCGAAGTTTGATCTACACATTCCTTGAGTCAAGCTGGGCGTTTTTTCCTTTTGCAAACTTTAAAAACCGCCCGTATTTGAGATTTGATCTACCTTCCCTTGAGAATCTCGCGTCGCGACCGCACCGCACTCACAATTCGATCTACCAACCTCCCTGAGGGTCAAAGATCACCCGGCCTAGAAAATTCTAGGCCACCGTTTCCGTGATCGTGTCCGCTTCTTCCCGCGAAAATTTTTTGACCTACCCGGCGCCGTGCTCCTGTACACACAATTTTCCTGATAATTTTTGTTCTCCCGAAAAATTTTCAGGTCATACCTAGAAAAACGATGACACACCGCACCATACACGAATTGTTTATGAAAAAGACGAAATTTTTTTGATGTCAGTTTTCATAAATGTCATTGTGACCCGTTTTGTGTTTTCTGCGAGTCATCCAACAATTTTTTCTTTTTTTGCGAAATTCGGAGAAAAAATAAGCGCAGGGCGTGATGCATGACACCATGAAGGTCTAAGCTCCAACGTAAATATAAAAATGTTTTGCTAAGCTGGCGTGTCGGAGGCGCAAAGCAGCCCGATCCCTCCTTCAAGGCAAAAACTCTTGACAAGTTTTTTGAGGAAACGAATCAATTCGTTTCCTGAGCTGATAATTTAATATGTAGAGTGTATATGGGTGTACATGTGATGATAAGATGAGGGAAAATGCTTAACGGAGAACAAGCACATGACTGTTTTATGTATATACAGAAAATAAGGCAAAAAAAAAAACATATGTACTCGAAGTGATGTATGGAATAGGGAGGTGTTAAGGGTACAAAGGTACGCTCTATAGCGAAAACTGACAAGATTAGCGTTAGAGCGAATTTGCAGTAGTGCAACGGAAGTGGTGGGGAAGCTGGTGACAATGGGGAATCTTGAATCTGTCTTTAACATTTTTGTTTAGTAAAAATACAGTAAGACACAGAAGCTGGACAGCAAACATTGGTGAAACCACCGTCGGCTTAGCTCATAGGATCCAAAAATTTTCACAAATTTTGAATGACTACAGTAATCCCAGCCTCCATTGTCTAAATAAGTGAAAATTACTCAAATAGAGTCGTTAGCTTATGGCCTTGGGTCTTGATACGAAAAAATTTACTCTGTGGTACTGTAGTTTTCCACGTGGGGACAATACTGTAGCAAACAGAGTTGTCCGGAATCCGGATTACGGATTCCGAAATTTCGGAATTCCGGGTTTTTTCGGCATTCCGGTTCCGGGTTCCGGATTCCGGAAACTGGAAAATGGCATTCCGTACAACTCTGGTAGCAAACTTCGAAAAAACCGGAAGTTTATACCTATTTTTTGCTCAAAATGACAATTTCGAGTGCTGGTGGTAAAGTTTTGGGTCTTGACACAAAAAACGTCTAGGGTACTGTACATGTGTGAAATTTTAGGCAGTTTACGTTCTTAAAACTCAAAATAAGACCTTAGGACATCTCAAAATCAAAAAAATTGAGATTTTGCCATAAAAATTTGTGTCTAGGCTCGAAAATTGGACTGTGAGGATACTGTAGGAGCGTAAAAATCAAATTAAAAGAAAAGAAACGTTGAAAGTGCGCTCTACTTCAGTTTTGATTAAAAAAACTCAGAATGATTAAAAAAACTCAGAATGATTAAAAAAACTCAGAATTTTGCATTATGTTGAAAAATTTGGGTCTCGATACGAACAAAGTAGTTTGAGGCACTGCATAACCTTACGTCAAAATATTTTTGCAAAAAAAAACATGATAAAAATACGCTCTACTGCAGTTTAAAACAAATTAAGGATTTTTTCATAAAGATTGCAAATGTTGAGTTCCTTACCTCAAAAACACCTTTTTTAGACATAACCAAAAAATTGCGTTATAGCGCATTTATCCTATAAACTTTCCAAAAGTTCCAAAAGTCCCACAGAGCGTACTTGCACCCCGTCTCAAAATTTTGAGCTTCGGACACTCCAAAAGTAAACATTTTGAACAGTGCCAAAAAATTTGGGTCTCGACACGAACGGCTGGCTCAGACCAGTGTTGTTGGGAATTCCGACTTCCGACTTCCGACTTCCGACTTCCGGGTTTTTTTCACTTCCAACTTCCGACTTCCGACTTCCGGATAAGAAGTTTCACTTCCAACTTCCGACTTCCGACTTCCGGATAAGGAATTTTACTTCCGACTTCTGTCATTACATAACGGTGAAATTTCGGAAAAGTAAATTTTGCAGAAATACATGAAAAAATGGTTTAAAAGGACAGAAAATTGGCTTTTCTTCAGCCAAAAACTAATTTTTCCACTGATTTTTGCGAATTTTATGAACTTTTTCTAGGAGTTTTTGAATATTTGCAAAAAAATCTAATACCGACTTCCTACTTCCGACTTCCGACTTCCGACTTCCGTGTTTTTTTTCACTTCCGACTTCCGACTTCCGACTTCCGGATAAGAAATTTTACTTTCAACTTCCGACTTCCGACTTCCGGATAAGAAAATTTTCACTTCCCAACATCTCTGGCTCAGACCCTCTGTCTGCCTATGAGCAATGCTAAGCATGAGTAAGCCTAATGCAAACGCGCTCTATTGACACAGTATCAGCCTGAATTATCTATTATCATAATATCAACAATTTACCGGTATATACCGCCCGTGATTCACTAGTTCTCTATTTTCTTGGCAACTTGTCTTCTGATTAGTCATCTTACGGTGTGTCTCAAGACAAAAACATGTGTGGGAGAGAAAGTTTTTGTTCCTCATTCTATTGTGAAAACCTGTTTTGCGTTCGTTAATTGGTAATTAAGTAATTAGGTGCTCGATGAAATCACAGTTCGCTCAAAAACTCAATTTCAAAATACCTGTTATTTCCTTAAGACGCCAACCATGTGACACCCTAAGGGGGAATTCCCCAAAATACGGAATGGAATTAGAATTATTGCGGGGGAGAACTCACGGAAGCCCAATCGAGTGACGTGCACCCATCATAATGATTGTTATCATTATTTGTTGATAATGAGAAGGAGAAGGACAATAATTTTTAGAAATTTCTGGTGAGAGACTAGAAGAGTGACTTGACTACACGCGGCAAGAGAGGTCAGGAGCCTTCCGGAGGCTACGATACGCAACAATTTTTGTAGTTTGTAGTCAGAAACAGTCCTCGAGGTGATAACGTAGTTGGATGGCGTACAGGTTCAACGATACCGTAACCTGCACCTTTTGACTTAGGCCCTAAGGTCTTACCACGATGATTACAGTAACCCTAACCTCTGTAAGACTCAAAATTCGTCAAATAGAGTCGTGTTCTTATGACCTTGGGTCTTGATACGGAAAAATTTAATCAGGGGTACTGTAGGGCTCCACGTGGACAATATACACTGACGATGTATTGTCATACGGTAGCAAGGGTGCTCCTTTTTTTTTGCTCAAATTGAAAATGATGTGAAATGTTTTGGCTTTGACACAAAAAAAACGATTCTGGGGTACAATAGGTAGTAACAATTTTGAGAAAAACATGATAAAAAAGCGCTCTACTCACAATTTGAGCTTCGGTGACCTCAAAATAAAAATTTGAAAAAAGTTTGGGTCTCGTCACAAAAACGGGATTCTGAGGACACTGTAGGAGTGTAAAAAGCCAGCATTGAAAAAAAAATGAACGTTCAAAGTGCGCGCTACTGCAAACTGAAAGAAATTCACCAGAAAATTTGGGTCTCGACACGAAGAAAGTAGTTTGAGGTACTGTAGAACGTTACGTTGAAATGTTTAAAGAAAATAACATGATAAAAGTACGGTCAACTGTTTTTTTTTCAAAAATTGTAAATTTTGAGCTCCTTGACTCAAAAACACATTTTTTAAGACTATACCAAACATTTCAGAGCGCATTTTCCGCACTGAGTCCCATAAGTTCAACAGAGCGCGCTTGAACTCCCGTAAATGTTTTCAAAACCAGAAAAACCAAAAAATTATTCATCAAACTAGAAAAAAGTGACGGCATGACCCATGACATGTCATTCAAATTCGAAATTTCCATTTTTTGACGTATTTTGTCTAAAGTAGGTCAAATTTTTTGTTGTATTTTTCACCGCCACGGGTTTCATCATAATTTACATAAACAGTCTGTCCACGAGATTTTGAGGAGACGTATGACGTATTTTAAGTTTTTTTTTGTTTTGCTGAAATTTTTTAGTTTTCAAATTTTGATACTAGGTGACGTATGTAGGTTTGGAATTTTTTTCAATTCTAAGATCAAAAATTTAGGTCTTAAATTGTTGTCAAGTACATAACTTCCGTAAATTTGATTTCACTACCCGTTCCTGTTTTCCCCCCACCATCTCGTCACTTCTCTCACGGCACAAGAGTTTACATTAACTACCGAGACGCAGACAGTCGCCGCCAAGGCTCCGCCCACTTTTCGACGGGTTGTGTCGACGACACATGGACGCGACGCACGCTATTATCAGCAGCCACAGCTTTTTACACCTTACTTATAGTGCTGAAATTCTTGAAGAACTTCTGTTTCTACTTCTATTTTATTTTATTATAAGAGTTGTACCTAAATGACAACGTTATTCGAAAAATTGACGGAACTCATGTTGCTGGATACCGAGCGATATTCACCGCAAAAGAATGTTCTGCTGAAGCGAATGGCTGCTAATGTGCGTTTTGAAAAAAAAAATGTTCTGAAAAATTTTTTTTTTGAAAAAAATACTGTGGAGGTCCGGGGGTAAAGCCTCATTAAAACTTTTGTTCAGTAGAGCGCATTTGCACTCGTACTGTACTTATGCACTTTAAAGTTCTAGGTACTTAGGTTTTACGGTGACCCTGTAAAACCTAGGTCATATTGAAAAAAAAATTTGATCAAAATAAATTTTCCGCTTTTTTACCGGAAATTTCGAAAAATTCTTATGTGTCTTGCCTCAAGCATTTTTGTGGTTTTTGGCATAGTTTACGGTATTTTCTCTCAATTTTGTCAAAATTTACGGATTTGAATACGATCTAATGCCTCAAAAACTGTTTTTTCTTTTTTTTGGCTAAAACTAAAAATTTTCTGAAAAAAACCACTTTAAAGAATTGTTCTATTTGTACACCATTAGCTAACGTGATGACCGTAAAAATCATCAGCCACAAAAATTTACAAAAATTTACAAAAAGTTAGGCCTAAAAATATTGGTCACTTAATTTTTTCAAAAACTTGAAAATCTTATATTTTCCCTGTTCCAAAAGACACAAGACGCGCCCACCGCGCCCCAATCTCTATACCAAACTATACAAAAAACCTGTTCTTACCGCTCCCCTGACTCACCCCTCCCTCTAAGTTTTTTTCCTTAAAAAAGTCATAAAATTGTTCGAAATCATCGCGTGCACACACATGCACGTAGGGTAACACCTTAGATAAGGTGCTTAGGGTGTAGGACTTCGTCCCCCCTAACACGTTTCGACTTAAACAAAAAATTTGTTGTCATTTTCAGATCATCAGCTGCTTCCCGTACCCGACGACACGACCGGCCAGCCCGCAGTGCCCGCCGCCGAAACCGCAACTGCCCGAGTCCTGCGAACACCGTGCGTTTTGTGATGCGTTCGGCAAACTTGTGCAGGTTAGTGGTTTATTATGAAATAGGAAGAACAATGGGGAAAAAATCGGAAAATTATATTTGAAAATTTCAAAAAAAAGTTTTTTTTTTCAAAATTTTGGAACATTGTTCACTGTTAACAAATTACTATGATTTATACCAACAATTGAATCGAAATAGCTGAAAAATGAGAAAAACCGAAAAACTTGAGATTTTCCATTCTGACGTTCGAAGGCTTCACCGGTACCGTACTACACCGCGCAAAAATTTTCCAACACACTTTTTTTTGTAAATTTCAAAATTTTGATTAAACCGTGCTGAAAACTCAAAAAATTTTTTGAATTTTGAAAACATTGGCGATTTTTGCTACTGTACCATTTTAAGCAGGTGGTACCGTAGGAAAACTTTAAAAGATGTGTTTTGAGCCGGTTTTTTGAGAATTCGCTTGTATAATGACAAAATTTTTAAAAATTGCTCGAAATAGGTCACCATGACTAAAATTTAAAAAAAACGGAATTTTTGAAAAAAATGTTGAATATTGTTTTTTGTTGGAAATATCGAAATTTTGTGTAGGACGTCTATTTGAAAAACGGAAATCGTCAAAAGACCGCTTAAAATAGCGTCAAACTTGAAAAATAGAGATTTTCCTGATAAACACCGTTAAAAAAATTCCAGACTTGGTTTTAGTCGAACCGTTTTAGTCGAACCATGTAGTGTTTTTAGAAAACTAGTTCTAGACTACAAAATCACCGTTTTTGTTAATTTTCATTATATGTATATAGTTTTCGTTAAAAAGTTGCCAAAAAATACCAAAGCTAATCAAAAACAACAAAAACAAAAAACCTTCCTTAAAGTTTTTTCCTTGAAACATTTTTATGAGGCGTTTTGCTCCAAATCCATTTCTCATCGTTCTAATGCATTTCTTCTATCATTCCTCCTTCCATCCAACTTTTAACCAAACAAAACTGTGCGGGCGTCATATTTGTTGTCTCCCGTTAACCCCCCTTCGTGTAAATAGTTAAACTCGAAACTCAACACTTTTCGACCTAAGGTCATCTCTCTGCGTCTCTATACTCTATAAATTTTTGTTTTGTTCCATAAAAATCGATAAAATCCAAAATTAAAAAGTTTTTACGATTTGTAAGTCAGTCACCTGTCGTACGTAGCTCAAACATTCCATCTTATCAATTCTCTTACGTCTCATTGCGTCTCACGAGCGCATGCGAAAATAGAAGAAAGTGGGCGGAGCCTATTTTTGACTCTTTTTTCTTATCAGTACCCTAGC
This sequence comes from Caenorhabditis remanei, assembly GCF_010183535.1. Lineage (NCBI taxonomy): Eukaryota > Metazoa > Nematoda > Chromadorea > Rhabditida > Rhabditidae > Caenorhabditis > Caenorhabditis remanei. The sequence goes on along the minus strand of NC_071328.1, from coordinate 2,275,603 downwards.
GTTTACTCAATCAATCATATTTCCCCTCTAACGAAGACACGATGAGTGCCCCGCAGCACCGTCAACTCCGCCGCGCCGCGCATATTTCGAAAATCGCCTCCATCGACCTGTGTAGTCTAGAAGAAGAGGATTCTGAAGACCTTGTGCTAGAAGACGTGCAAAATGAAAAGCCGACGAACCGTCCGCCCTACTCTACCCTCATACGTAAGAGAAGTGGAAAAGCGCTTCGATTCGTTCGTCCGAAGCTTGCAGATATCTGGCATAGCCGGTATCATGAGGCTAGTTTTGATTTGGGACGACGTCTTGGCATTGGGCGACGGACTCAGTCGTGTTGTGAAGATGTTTGTGATGATCAGGTGAATCTTTGTCCCCAATCCGTACGGTTTTCTTGAATTTTGCGATTTTAATCCTGGGAACCATTAAAGACAGTTTGACTAGGGATATCCCAAAGAAAACGCCAACTTTTTCATAGGAAACTTGGTCAGTGTATTTTGTCAGTGTAGTTGGTCACTGTAACTTTTTGTCACTGTAAGAATGTTGAAGGCGTCTGAAAAATATACCAAATTATAGAACTCGTTGAGATCTACAGTTTGGTATATTTTTCAGCCCATAATTTTGCGTTTTAAGCGACTGGCCCGTGTCGGTTCGTACTGTATTTCCACTAAACGCCGAGAAAACCAATTTTTCAAATTTTTGATAAGTTTACAGTAATTAACCGTTTATTAGCCGCCTTTAGGTTTTTTCGGATCTAACATGGCTTGGTGTGCCAAAACGTTTTCAAAGGGCACAAATCGCGACGCACGCTTTTAAGGTCTTACAAGGAAAATCGTCAAAGTGTCCGACTCAAAAATTTGGGGCCCCTGATACTTTCAATTCCGTAGATTCCGAATCTGAAATAAAATTTTGTTAAATCCTTCTGGGAGCCGAGTTATGAGTCGTCAAACTTTTCCTATGGTTCAATTTTTTGTGTTACCGGAAAGGAAACGTTTGATGGGTCATAACTCGGCTTACAGAAGGATTTAGCAAACTGTTATTTTATATTCGAAATCTACGGACTCAAACGTATCAGGCGCCAAATTCTCGAGTCGTTTGAAAAAGTTCTTTCCTTGTTATATGCTATCATTCTCCGGACCCCATCACCTTGGCCAAAAAATGTTTGGTGTAGTAAAAATACGCTCCACGAACTGCTCAAAGTTTTGAATATTAGGTTCTTCATACTTGTCAATGAATATTATGAATTCAAAAATATACCAAAATTTAGATCTTGGCGAGTTCTAAGTCTCTGATATAATACGGACCGGCTTGGGATTCTTTATTGTACCACGGCCCGAGCAAAACTGTCATTTTTCAAGATTTTCGTTTTTTTTGGCACTTTAGTATACACCAGTGACATTATACCTATACCATTACAATATGTCCTGGCCTAAAGCCTTCGGACCCTTACTGTGTTAAAAAAAATGGAACACACGCGTCGCAAACCGTGACGCATGAGTATAAAAAACTCTGAACAGCCGCCAAGCTACCGTAGTCCTTTCAGCTCCTTACGTTGTTAAATACTATCGGATCGTCATCTTGGCTCTGTGCCCAAAATGTTGTACTGTATATAAGGCTATCAGGTTATGCTAGTACCCATTCGCCGGTGGCTGACCACTAGCTCAAAGTTCGGTCTCGTTGCGACTACCGTACTTTTAAAACTTTTTAAAGGTAAAGTACGGTAGAGAGCCGCCTATCTTTAAACGAGCGGTCAGGCACCGGCAAATGTTCAATATGGTACCTTATACCCATCCGAGCTACCGTAGTCTCCTCGACCGAAAAAAAGCCTTTCCTAAGGTAAAAACTATACAATTTTTCCATCTTTTTGTCCATTTGTCTCCTCCTAATGACGTACGTACCTGTCATTTGTCTCCCCTCGTGCCTTTTTTGGTATTTTTGTCTTTCTCCTCAATAATTAATCGGATTGATTTCCTGTCGGTCGCTTATATGCTTATTACAAAATAGTTTATGGTCTGACGCGAAATTGATCAATGAGAGAAAGAAAGAAAATGTGAGAATCTAAACGGCTTAAAGGAATAAATGAATATGACGCATATATTTCTTGCAGGTATCCGTGGAAACAATGGCTATCACAGCACTTCCGATGGATGTTTGGCTTAAAGAGCGTTTAAAGAAATGGGTGCAGTTATCAGGCCACGAAGGTATACTGTAGCAACACCGGAACATGAAAAACGTCATTTCTTTTCCAGGTAGCATTGTACCTGCCACACCTCACACGTTATACAAGAAGCAGTGTGCGAATTGTGGAGAGGGTAGAGCTTATAAGAATATTTCAAAGGACGCCGCACTAAATGGGTTCACGCCCAAATATTATAATGAGTTGGAGAAAAATGAAGAACGTAAGTTACACTGACAATTTTTCCCTTTTACACTGACATTTCTGAAGTTACACTGACCAATTTTGCAAAGCTTAACAAAAAACGTTAAATGTTGCACAGGGTCGAAGTCTAGTGAAGCGCGTTTGCACACGACTTGGCAGAATGAGTCGCCGCTCAGCCAATTCAATTTTTCAACCTTTTTTTCGAATAAAGCTTTTAGGCGCACGAAAAATATCGAATTCATCAACAGCAAAAAATTTGGATAACTTTTTTTGAATTTCTCGCTAATTAAAAAATTTTATTCCGCTTTCTTTTCCGCCCTATAAAAAAGGATTGACTTTTTACTTCATTTTACTAGTTACACTGACACTTTTTACAGTGCCCATTTTTATAGTTACAGTGGCCAACACACAGCTTACACTGACAATTTTTACAGTGACTTTTTCTAAAATTACAGTGACAAAAAAAAACGCAATTTAAGAAAATTTAACCATTTTTAAGGGCTTTTTGCAACAAAATAAGGTCAAAATTGTATTCTAACAAGGTTTTGAGCTCTAAAAAGCTGCTTTTTGGACTATCTTCCCCTAAAACTTGTCAAAATCCATAGAACCGCGCCGCGACCGCATCGCACTCAAGACTTTCCAAAAATTCTTGTTTTTAGACTTCCAAAGCTGTTAAGGCGCAATTTTTCTATAATTTTGGCTTATTTGACATTTTTAAAATGGCGGAAGCCTAAAAAACTTTTGAGATATTAATAATAACTTTAAAAATTCCAGATTTCATCGAAATCGAAGATCTCCTTCAACAATTCGCCGACCCCACGAAAACCGCCATCATGGACATCAAAATCGGGACCCGTACATTCCTGGAGTCCGAAGTGTCGAACACGAAAAAACGCGCCGACTTGTACGAGAAAATGGTGGCAATCGATAATGACGAGCCGACGGAGGAGGAGCGGAAGGCCGGAGCAATCACCAAGTTGAGATATATGCAGTTCCGGGAACGAGAGAGCAGCACCGCCCAGTTGGGATTCAGAATTGAGGCCGCCAAGGTGAGCAGATTTTTCCAAAAAGGATTTTGAAAATCCCGCTTTTTTGAAGGGTTTTAAGCTTTTAAAAAACTTTGAGGGGACTAGTTTTCTCAAAAATTTGGGGTTCTAGGCCACCGCCTGAAAACCTAGTCCCCTAACAAAAAAATGGCTAAAACGGCCAAACTTTGGGGGTTTTGAGTTTGAAATCCGTGGGGTACTAGTTTTCCATAACTTTTAGTTTCTAGGCCATCGGGTGGTAACCTAGCGTCCTTACATTATTTTTTGAGTTTTTACGCAAAAAAACACTCAAAAACAAAAAATTTAGGATCCTAGGCCACCAACTTTTTTTTTCTTCGAAATTTTGCATTTTTGAAGTTTTAGCCACTCGTTTTTTCGGTAGAGGGACTAGGTTTCCAGGTTGTGGTCTAGAAAACCAAATAAAGAGAAACCTAGTCCCCGGTGTCAAAAAACTGCTTCTCTGAGCTCAAAACCTTCAAAAATGTAAAATTTCGAGAAAAGAAAAGTTGGTGACCTAGGATTCCAAATTTTCTATTTATGAAGGTTTTGAGCTGTAAGAAGCTGCTTTTTAACACTTTTTGACACTGGGGACTAGTTTTCTCCAAAATTTGGGATCCTAGGCCACCGAACATTTGTTTTCGGAATTTTGCATTTTTGAAGGTTTTAAGCTTTAAGGAGGTGTCTTAGGACACCGGGGACTAGTTTTCACTTTATTTGGTTTTCTAGGTCACCAAAGTATTTTTAGGGTTTTTTCTACCGTTTTATGCTATTTTCAGCTGTTTTAAGACATAAAAATGTGTTTTCCATCAAATTTTTAACAAATTTTTGCGTTTTCAGAGACTTGAAGGTGCCCTTGAGAAGAATTTCAAAAAAGTGCGTACCGTCGAGGACGTGACAACCACCTTCATGGACTTCTTTGGAATTCAAAGAAGCCGTGTCCGAGCACAACTCATCGAACGACTCAAATCAATGAGGAAAGCCATTGAAAACTCGACATTTTTCAATTCTCATGAAGTCGTCGGTAGCAGTATTTTGATAGTTTTCGATACGGAGAAAGTCGGCTGCTGGATGATCGATTTCGCGAAGAGCTCGCCGGTACCAAATGGGCGGAGCCTAAATCACCGCACAAATTGGGTGCCGGGGAATAATGAGGATGGCTACCTGATAGGAATTGATAATTTGGTGAAGGTAATTAACGGTTAATTGAATCACAATCCCTAATTATCAATTTTTTCAGATCCTCGAAGACCTGCCAGAATACGGGGAACACCCTGACGACCAGCTGATGGTTACCGAGGAAGTGATAGCTAGAATGAAAAATTCCAAGTAATTATCGATTGATTTATCGATTTTTTTTTTCCGTGCAAATCTCGATTCGCCATAATATTGATTTTTAGCGCCCCCGCCCCCCTCAAACCTCACCGTGTACAAGTTTTTTTTCCAATTTTTTTTTCCGAAAATTTGAAATTTTTCAGCCAGTTTTTTAAAAGTTGCTTCTATCCCCCACCTCTTCACCATGGCATAATCATTAAGCTAGTTTTTTTTTTGAAAATTTTTTTTTTCGATTTGGACAAAAAAATCGATAATTGGGTACAATTTGTATATTTTTACAAGATTTTATACGTTTCTTTGATGAATAATGAATGATTATTGATTTTTTGAAGGTATTTTGGGCAAAAACGGGGAAAAACCGAGGTGGACTCCACGTGAACAAGTTAAAACTTTCACATTTTACAGTTTTAACCGATTTTTTGAGTTTTTTTGAGACTTAACATGAAAAAAACATTTAAATATGTATTTTTAGTGAAAAATAAAACAAAATTTTTTTTTGGTTTTTCGGCCGTGTACTCCACGTGGACAAGTTAAAATTTTTGGAATTTTTCGAATTTTGAACATTTAATTGTGTCTCAGTATGAAAAAATACAGTTTTAAATGTTTTTTTTTTCGATAAAATCCAAAATATAACATTTTTGGTTTTTGGCCGTGTACTCCACGTGGACAAGTTAAAATTTTCACTTATTATAGTTTTGACCAATTTTTTTGAATTTTTAGAATTTTGAACATTTTATTGTGACTTAACATGAAAAAAAAACATTCAAATATGTGTATTTTTAATGAAAAATACAAAAATTAAATTTTTTGGTTTTTTGGTCGTGTACTCCACGCGGACAAGTGGAATTTTTTGAGGTCTACCTGTTTTAACGGGGGTTTTGTCAATTTTAATTCGATTTTTACGTTTTTAAAACCTAAAAACGTTGAAAGTTGTATTTTTACCAATAAAATATAACATTTTTGGTTTTTTGGCCGTGTACTCCACGTGGACGAGGCGCGTTTTTCGAGTTATGCGGTTTTTCACCGATTTTTGCGAATTTTCGGTTTGAAAAGTATTTTTGATATGAAAATAGCAGCATATAAGCATTTAAAGCCTGAAACGTGCAAAAAAAAACGACAAAAAAACGATGAAAAATAGGTTAGAAAAAAAAATTGACTTGTCCACGAGCAGTACACGAAAAGAAGATTTCCAGATTCTGTCGATGTTATAGCTTAAAATCTTGAGGTTTTCAAATTTTTTCATGTAGAATCCGTATTTTTACACTAAAATCATAAAAAATGTATTTTTTACTTGTTTTTTTTAATGATAAGTAAAAAAATTTTTATGAATTTTTTTTCTAATTCTGTGTTTTTTTAGTATGTTAAAACAGTAAGAAACACCAAAGTATTCGAAAATTCTAGTTTTTCCTAAATTCCTTCTTTGCGCACCAATTTTGGGATAATCCTACCTTCTCCCTCCATTTCGACGAACAATAATTTTCTCAGAACGTGGAAATTTTCGATTCGGCCAACTATTTCAACAGTTTTTCTTTATTTTTCTTGTTTTGTCAAAAAGAAGACGTTAGGTTATGAAATATATTGTTTCGTCATTAATTGAGCTAACTTTGTATAGGCATTAGTCATAGGGTTATGATGATCAGTGAAAATATGAAAAAGTTTGGGAACCGTGTCAGGGACTATTTTGGTTCTTGTAGATCAAATCTAGTTCTACATTTTTGTAGTTGACAACTTTTTGATAGCTATTCGCGTTTTCGAGATATGCGCCTTTGAAATTCCGAGTATCTATTTAAACTAAACGACTTTTAGAGCTATGTCACATTTTTTTCTTTAGTTTCCTTAATTTGAATTTACATTATTCTTGTAGATCAAATCTAGAGCCATATTTTTGTAATTGACAAGTTTTTGATAGCTTTTCACGCTTTTGAGATATGCGCCTTTAAAGATAGGCTGCGAGAGAGCATGCAAAAAGAAGTGCGTCTCGCTTCTCTGCGCCTCCCTCCATCTCTCCCCCCACCGGCCTAAGTTTAATGGCGCATATCTCAAAAGTGTGAATAGCTATTAAAAGTTGTCAACTACAAAAATTGAGAGCTAGGTTTGATCTATACAAAAAACTAAAAAAATTGCAAATTTGAGTCAAAAAGGACGTTAGAACGGGATGTCAAAGTCACGCTATTTTAAACTGTTTTCAAAGTTTTTTTTCAATATGGCTCAAGATTAGAAATCGAAATAGCGTAGGGAATTTACAACAGAGCGCAGTTACACCAAAACTTGATTTTTTGTAACTTTTTGCTTAAATGGTCGATTATAAGCCCATTTGGTTTTCAGTAGAAATGCACAACACCGAATACCGAAAGTACAATGTGGATGACTTTGACCCTGCTCAATTTTATGATCATCATGACAGTAAGTTTGGAAACTGAGCAGACCGTCAAAATAATAAATAAAACTGAAGAAATATTTTTTCGAAAAATCTCTTTTTCAAAACTACAGTATCGGTCAGAAGGTTGCATAACTCTCTAGGAAAAGGTTGTACAAAAAAGTGGTCAACTGAAAAAATGAAGCTATATTATTAATATGTATAATTCATTTAAAATCTACTTGATGGGACAATCAGTGTTTTTCAGATGTCGACGGCTGCGGTCCAGACGAAGAAAAAGTTCGTCAACTTCTAGAAGCGAATCAACTCCAAGACGCCCTTAAAGCATCCCTACTATCCCCTCCATTAGGACATCAGGAACAGGTTGCTACTCAGCGAATTGCAACAACTGCGCGGATACTCGGTGTTTGCGGACTTCATTCTAGTTCTCATATGATTTTTAGGCGCCGCCCTCAAAATCGGCATCACGGCAAAAGTTTTAAGTCCGCCAACACCGAGTAGAGACGATAAATTTGACTCCGCATCGATCACCAACGTTACAAATTAACTTCGTAGCGACTTGAAGGAGAACCGATGTCACTTTTTTCAGATTTCGATATTATCGTTCTCCTGACTCTAAAGGAGCTTTGGTGGAAGAGTTTTTCCCCGCGATAGTGTAGTCCTCTCGGAAAAGATTTTTTTCACATTTTTGTGGTTTTTAATTTAAATCGCTAGAAGGTAGAAAAAACAAGAAAATGAAAAAAAAATCTTGTCCGAGGGGACTACACGGCCGGCGCAGAAAAGCTCTTCCACCAAAGCTCATTTTGAGTCAGGAGAACGATTATTGAACAATTTTTTTTTTCGAAAAATTTTCAAACGCGCTCCACCGCACAAATTGCGACCAATGTTCTTCCAGAACCTCAAAGACAACTCGACTCTTCTTGTCGCCCATGTCCTCCACTACTCCTTCAAATCCTCGGATCTTGTTTCAATCCAAGAAATAATCGATAATCAACTATCGATTGATGAAGTGGACATCCTCATGAAATATATCTACAAGGCGATGCAACTGTCTTCTGAATCATCCACATGTCAATCTTTGCTGACGTGGCATTCTATATTGGTGGCAAAGTTTGGACACGGAGCAATTGTTAGAGTTTTGGCTGGAAGACAGCGTCTTTGAATTTTTCATTTTGAAATTGAATGGTTTTTTTGTATAATAGGGAGATTACTCATGGTGAAATGATAAAATAAATTTTACCTTTTTTTTGAAACTTTTTTTTTGGAAAATTTACAGAAAATTTCGCAATCCGGCAATTGTCGATTTCAAAAATCGGCAATTTTCAGCAACATGTAATAATAAGTCGGGAGAAAAAAATGCGAGCACAGTACACTGTATATCGCCAGTGATAGTTGCATCGAATAAATGAAAGTATTTTCCCTTAAATATTCAAAAAATTCTTTTAGAAAACCGAAAAATATCCATTTTTCAACATAGAAATATCCATTTTTCAACGTAGACATCAGAGTTGCGCGGAATTCCGACTTCCGACTTCCGACTTCCGGGCATTTTTTGACTTCCGACTTCCGACTTCCGTTTTCAAAATGTTACTTCCGACTTCCGACTTTCGGATTTGGAGTTTCACTTCCGACTTCCGTCATTTCATAAGAGTGGAGATTAGGAAAAGTAAATTTCTCAGAAATACAAGGAAAAATGGTCTAAAAGGACAAAAAATAAGCTTTTCTTCAGCCAAAAACTAGTTTCTCACTGATTTTTGTGAATTTCATGATATTTTCTTTTGGAGTTTTCAAATCTTTGCGAAGAAATCTACTTCCGACTTCCGACTTCCGACATCCGACTTCCGGGCATTTTTTCACTTCTGACTTCCGACTTCCGACTTCCGTTTTCAAAAAGTTTACTTCCGACTTTCGACTTCCGTTTTTGAAAAAATCACTTCCGCGCAACTCTACTAGACATGTCAACTAATTTACACATTGTCTCTCCCGGTATATTGTCAGAGGCTTTTTTTCACGTCTTACCATCTGCCTCCTTATCTCTTTGGGAAATCGGTCCAAACGGATGACTTTGGGGGAAACTTGGAACCTTGAACGGTAGGATAAGAGGGGGACCCACCTGTCCTTTGCCAGATGGCTGTCACTCATTTGAATTTTCCTATTGTCTTATTACTGTTAACACAAACCACCTGCTCACTTATCTCCATGAGAAATCACTTAGACCACCAGATGGCTGCTGGACTCCGCCCACTGGCCCACAGTCTCCTCATCATCATCTTCTTGGCTCAGTCGTCCACCATCTTTCCGTACTGGATGGTGACTCTTCTATCTTCTCTTTTTTGGCCATCTTTGAGATATCCACATAACCATGATTTATCTTGTACATATATTCCCTATTCTCTCAGTTCGTTTATGATCTAATGTTTTCTTTTTCAGTGCTAAAGCACAGTGCATGAAGAGCAAACCGACCGGCTTGATACATAGGAAACGGTCGAGTGCAAGAAACGGTGGACGAGAAATTAATGGATCAAGACGAATCGAATGACGATCAACTTGATAGACGTAAGTTAAAAACCCTAGAATCGAGATACTTAATCGCTCTTAACTTTGACTTCCCCCACCATTCTTATCTGTGTCGGAACCGGTTAGACACACTTCGACCAGAGGGTGAAGGAGTCTACAATAAACGGGCTGAGGTTTACTTCAGTAGACGCGGGTTTGAATCCTCCCGGGTTAGAAATCAATAAAATTATGACCGAAATTCCTAAAAACAGGACTTTTTTAAATCTAGAAATCAATAAAATTATGACTGGAATTCCTAAAAACAGGACTTTTTTAAATCTAGAAATCAATAAAATTATGACTGAAATTCCTAAAAACAGGACTTTTTTAAACCTAGAAAACAATAAAATTATGATTGAAATTTCTAAAAACAGGACTTTTTTAAACCTAGAAATCAATAAAATTATGATTGAAATTTCTAAAACAGGGTACTTTTTATGAAATTAACTTCCCCCACCATTCTTATCTGTGTCGGAACCGGTTAGACACACTTCGACCAGAGGGTGAAGGAGTCTATAATAAACGGGCTGAGGTTACTTCAGTAGACGCGGGTTTGAATCCTCCCGGGTTAGAAATCAATAAAATTATGTCTGAAATTTCTAAAAACAGGACTTTTTTAAACCTAGAAATCAATAAAATTATGTCTGAAATTTCTAAAAACAGGACTTTTTTAAACCTAGAAATCATTAAAATTATGAGTGAAATTATTAAAAACAGGGTACTTTTTATGAAATTAACTTCCCCCACCATTCTTATCTGTGTCGGAACCGGTTAGACACACTTCGACCAGAGGGTGAAGGAGTCTATAATAAACGGGCTGAGGTTTACTTCAGTAGACGCGGGTTGAATCCTCCCGGGTTAGAATCAATAAAATTATGACCGAAATTTCTAAAAACAGGACTTTTTTAAACCTAGAAATCAATAAAATTATGATTGAAATTTCTAAAAACAGGACTTTTTTAAACCTAGAAATCATTAAAATTATGACTGAAATTTCTAAAAACAGGACTTTTTTAAACCTAGAAATCAATAAAATTATGATTGAAATTCCTAAAAACAGGACTTTTTTAAACCTAGAAATCATTAAAATTATGAGTGAAATTATTAAAAACAGGGTACTTTTTATGAAATTAACTTCCCCCACCATTCTTATCTGTGTCGGAACCGGTTAGACACACTTCGACCAGAGGGTGAAGGAGTCTACAATAAACGGGCTGAGGTTTACTTCAGTAGACGCGGGTTTGAATCCTCCCGGGTTAGAAATCAATAAAATTATGTCTGAAATTTCTAAAAACAGGACTTTTTTAAACCTAGAAATCAATAAAATTATGTCTGAAATTCCTAAAAACAGGACTTTTTTAAACCTAGAAATCATTAAAATTATGAGTGAAATTATTAAAAACAGGGTACTTTTTATGAAATTAACTTCCCCCACCATTCTTATCTGTGTCGGAACCGGTTAGACACACTTCGACCAGAGGGTGAAGGAGTCTATAATAAACGGGCTGAGGTTTACTTCAGTAGACGCGGGTTTGAATCCTCCCGGGTTAGAAATCAATAAAATTATGACCGAAATTTCTAAAAACAGGACTTTTTTAAACCTAGAAATCAATAAAATTATGATTGAAATTTCTAAAAACAGGACTTTTTTAAACCTAGAAATCATTAAAATTATGACTGAAATTTCTAAAAACAGGAACTTTTTAACCTAGAAATCATTAAAATTATGACTGAAATTTCTAAAAACAGGACTTTTTAAACCTAGAAATCATTAAAAATTATGATTGAAAAATTTCTAAAAACAGGACTTTTTTAAACCTAGAAATCATTAAAATTATGACTGAAATTTCTAAAAAACAGGACTTTTTTAAACCTAGAAATCATTAAAATTATGACTGAATTTCTAAAAACAGGACTTTTTTAAACCTAGAAATCATTAAAATTATGACTGAAATTTTCTAAAACAGGACTTTTTTAACCTAGAAATCATTAAAATATGACTGAAATTTCTAAAAACAGGACTTTTTAAACCTAGAAATCATTAAAATTATGACTGAAATTTCTAAAAACAGGACTTTTAAACCTAGATCATTAAAATTATGACTGAAATTTCTAAAACAGGACTTTTTAACCTAGAAATCATTAAAATTATGACTGAAATTTCTAAAACAGGACTTTTTAAACCTAGAAATCATTAAAATTATGACTGAATTTCTAAAAACAGGACTTTTTAAACCTAGAAATCATTAAAATTATGACTGAAATTTCTAAAAACAGGACTTTTTAAACCTAGAAATCATTAAAATTATGACTGAAATTTCTAAAAACAGGACTTTTTAAACCTAGAAATCATTAAAATTATGACTGAAATTTCTAAAAACAGGACTTTTTTAAACCTAGAAATCATTAAAATTATGATTGAAATTTCTAAAAACAGGACTTTTTTAAACCTAGAAATCATTAAAATTATGACTGAAATTTCTAAAAACAGGACTTTTTAAACCTAGAAATCATTAAATTATGATTGAAATTTCTAAAAAACGGACTTTTTTAAACCTAGAAATCATTAAAATTATGATTGAAATTTCTAAAAACAGGACTTTTTTAAAACCTAGAAATCATTAAAAGTATGACTGAAATTTCTAAAAACAGGACTTTTTTAAACCTAGAAATCATTAAAATTATGACTGAAATTTCTAAAACAGGACTTTTTTAAACCTAGAAATCATTAAAATTATGATTGAAATTTCTAAAAACAGGACTTTTTTAAACCTAGAATCATTAAAATTAGACTGAAATTTCTAAAAACAGGACTTTTTTAAACCTAGAAATCATTAAAATTATGATTGAAATTTCTAAAAAACAGGACTTTTTTTAAACCTAGAAATCATTAAAATTATGACTGAAATTTCTAAAAACAGGACTTTTTTAAACCTAGAAATCATTAAATTATGACTGAAATTTCTAAAAACAGGACTTTTTTAAACCTAGAAATCATTAAAATTATGATTGAAATTTCTAAAACACAGGACTTTTTTAAACCTAGATCATTAAAATTATGATTGAAATTTCTAAAAACAGGACTTTTTTAAACCTAGAAATCATTAAAATTATGACTGAAATTTCTAAAAACAGGACTTTTTAAACCTAGAAATCATTAAATTATGATTGAAATTTCTAAAAACAGGACTTTTTTAACCTAGAAATCATTAAAATTATGACTGAAATTCTTAAAAACAGGACTTTTTAAACCTAGAAATCATAAAATTATGACTGAAATTTCTAAAACAGGACTTTTTTAAACCTAGAATCATTAAAATTATGATTGAAATTTCTAAAAACAGGACTTTTTTAAACCTAGAAATCATTAAAATTATGACTGAATTTCTAAAAACAGGACTTTTTTAAACCTAGAAATCATTAAAATTATGATTGAAATTTCTAAAAACAGGACTTTTTTAAACCTAGAAATCATTAAAATTATGATTGAAATTTCTAAAAACAGGACTTTTTTTAAACTAGAAATCATTAAATTAGACTGAAATTTCTAAAAACAGGACTTTTTAAACCTAGAAATCATTAAAATTATGACTGAAATTTCTAAAAACAGGACTTTTTTAAACCTAGAAATCATTAAAATTATGATTGAAATTTCTAAAAACAGGACTTTTTTAAACCTAGAAATCATTAAAATTATGACTGAAATTTCTAAAAACAGGACTTTTTTAAACCTAGAAATCATTAAAATTATGACTGAAATTTCTAAAAACAGGACTTTTTAAACCTAGAAATCATTAAATTATGATTGAAATTTCTAAAAACAGGACTTTTTTAAACCTAAATCATTAAATTATACTGACTGAAATTTCTAAAAACAGGCTTTTTTAAACCTAGAAATCATTAAAATTATGACTGAAATTTCTAAAAACAGGACTTTTTTAAACCTAGAAATCATTAAAATTATGATTGAAATTTCTAAAAAAGGACTTTTTTAAACCTAGAAATCATTAAAATTATGACTGAAATTTCTAACAAGGACTTTTTAAACCTAGAAATCATTAAATTATGACTGAAATTTCTAAAAACAGGACTTTTTTAAACCTAGAAATCATTAAAATTATGATTGAAATTTCTAAAAACAGGACTTTTTAAACCTAGAAATCATTAAATTATGATTGAATTTTCTAAAAACAGGACTTTTTTAAACCTAGAAATCATTAAAATTATGACTGAAATTCTAAAAACAGGACTTTTTAAACCTAGAAATCATTAAAATTATGATTGAAATTTCTAAAAACAGGACTTTTTAAACCTAGAAATCATTAAAATTATGACTGAAATTTCTAAAAACAGGACTTTTTTAAAACCTAGAAATCATTAAAATTATGACTGAAATTTCTAAAAAGGACTTTTTAAACCTAGAAATCATTAAAATTATGATTGAATTTCTAAAACAGGACTTTTTTAAACCTAGAAATCATTAAAATTATGACTGAAATTTCTAAAAACAGGACTTTTTAAACCTAGAAATCATTAAATTATGACTGAAATTTAAAAACAGGACTTTTTTAAACCTAGAAATCATTAAAATTATGATTGAAATTTCTAAAAACAGGACTTTTTAAACCTAGAAAT